>NC_047524.1:17789022-18135665 GCF_902827115.2 Pseudochaenichthys georgianus | reverse complement strand
TGAGGACCAGTGCTTCTTTAACCTCATCAATCCAAACACATCAGTCAGAGAGTCAGAGTCTCACTGCAGGGAGCTCGGAGACACAGGCGTATGACTTCAGCCTCAGCTTCAGTTCCAGCTCTGCTGAATGAATTTGGGGCCTAATGGAAAGGGTGCACAATTCCCCTTGAAGACCCCCCCCTTCGGGTCCTGAGACCTTGAATAATACTAACTCTACCATGATGCGTTTTGATTTCCACTGCTTTCACAGAGGGACACCCAAATGAACTGTTTAACTCACCATGGATATTAAAAAGTGCAACATAAGGAAGGGGCACATCTTCCGAACCATGTGCTCCCCTATTCCTGACTCAATTCAGACCCCTCTCTTGGGAATGGATGTTGTTGTGTCTTCACCCTTTGATATCATTTAGTAAGAGATTGGGAACTGGCCATGAATAGGAAAGCAGTGCATGGGAAATTCTCAGTAGCTATATTAGCATTGAATTAAACACAGTTGCAAATCTCAGTGAATTCTGAATGAGTCACGTTGCCTGACTCAAATAAAGATAGTAAGCCGTTGTTTAAAGCGGTGAATGATTTCGGCCGGTGGGCTTACAGAAAGAGTGCATGCCTTACATACTGTACATTTTAAATGTAGCGTTTAAAGAAAGCTGACGCATCAAACTGTGATTTCACATGCGAGAATGTGACTTATGATTCATATCTAACCTTCGTGACTTTCTCGGCTATAGAATCCCTATCTAACTATTTTCTTTCTCTGCCAGACTGAATGCTCGTGTCTCCGGAGATATAATACCATCATAAATCACTGTGTCTGGATTCATGGTTCATGGCACAGTTTAGCGTACCATATTATTTAACATGAATCTATCGTAAAGCCTTTGAATTTGAGCTTCCTACGCCTGCTTCTTCCATCTAGAGCTGGAGAGGCATCGCGGGCTTGTCACGATAGAAACCAGATGCAGCAGATCTGCTATTCTCGGATTGTTTTTCCAACCCGCTGGTTTGCTAGTGCTTGAAAAGCGCACTCTCACCTAAAATAGCCCCTGAGTCTGGAAGAGATGCTCTGCATGTGGCACAGTCCACCGTGGCCTGACCCGCTCTCTGAGTGGAGATAAGGGACTTTAGGATTTACTAATAGAACAAATGTCATTATAACTATTATTGTTTAGTACCTGATATTAATTTTGTTTATCATATTTGACTGGATCGGACGGTTTAGATTAGTTATTAATAATTGATGAAATCAAAAGTAACTTACAATACAATAAGCAACAGAGCATAGCTCAGCAAAGAGTTTAAATTAATGTTGCAGTAAAAAATAAGATGCAGTTAAGTGAGTAAGCTATACAAAATGGGTTATAAGAGCAGTTGTTACTTCTGTAATGGAGTGTAGTGAGTAAAGGTTTAAATGCATCTTGGGAGAAGGCACTGGCACCCAATGCGGCGAGGCTGATGGCTGGTAGAGAGTGGACGTGCCAATGGAGCCCGTGGGGAGTGGAAGGAGGTGTGAGTCGAGAGAAACGAGACATTATATTCAAGGTTGGGGATGTGTACCAAAACCCTCAAGGAACACAAGGCAACACAGTTTACAGAACATATACACTGGTTTAGGGAAGCCTAAAATACACAGATATGTTTTCTCATCAGACGCAGAATGAATTGTTTGATTATGGTTTGGTCACAAATGAATAATTATGGTACACTCAGTTAATTATACGTATCATAACTTACAAAAACTCACCTCTTCAATCTGGCTTTTAATGTGTGATTGTTTTTGTATTGCTTGATTTTGATTGGACTTTAACTATATATATTTATTTGTTGTTCTTTTCTTTTCACTATATCTGTAAAGCGTCTTTGAGCACCTGTAAAACAACAAAATGAATCTATTATTATTATCATGAGGGGGGATAGCTGTTGTTTACCGCCGTTACCGTCTATAGCTTGATGATACGTTCCGACATGCAGGCCGGAATAAACAATATATGTTTCACAAAATCCCCCGTTGTGTGTGTGAAACCATGGAGTACATTTCAGTAGCATCAGGTCGAGTAGGAGCTGTAATAACAGTATATACGGACACCATCCTATTTGCCAAAACAATATTTAAAGTTTTTTAGTTTGTGCCTGACAAAATAAACAACTCATAAGAGCTTCTATTTAGTGAGATGACAAGATATCTCAGTATTCTGTATGACGGCACGGGGAGAGAAGTGGTTCCAGATGTGATTGGGATACTTCACAGCTCGGCCAGTTTGTGCTGTGCAGACAAGATAATTTGTCCTCAATTACAGGCTCTTTCTTCTCGCATCAGTCATGTGGCTAAACACTTGTTGAGTTTAAGTTTATGTGATTCTTAGAGCTTATGTCGTCATGGCAGCAAAGGCCTTTTCAGCCAAGACAAGATTTTAATTTGTAAAGAATGTTTGGGGTTTTAAAAAAACTTTTAAAATGGTTTTTTGAATATCAAGAATGATTGCTGTGCATTGAATACCAATATGCTTTGATATTATAATTGTTTCTTTTATGTTGACGTTTTTAACCCCTTCTTAGTTTCACAATATGTGACAATCTGACATTTCACAATTCTTCTGCCTCTTTCAAATCAATGAGACTTTAGCCGCGTTCACACTGCGGTACTTTTCCCACAAAGGTTCATGCGAACTTAGTTCATGATCGCGTTCACAACAAAATGAGCCGGTACTAAAAGTAGTTCATGCGAACCTTTTTACCCCCTCGAAAGTCCCTGCTCTCTAGCAGGGACTTTCGAGCGGCTCTTTTTTGAGAAAAGAGCTATATTCCTGATTGGCTGGGCGGATTGCAAACCACGCCCCGTAAAACTCCCAAAAAGTTTTGTGAAGCCGCCATTTTATTATCCTCGCATTAGCATTATTAGCATTAGCCCAGCGCAGAAACGCAGAGAGACTAACTTATGGCAACACAACATAAAACATGGGAGCGGTGGAGATGAGGAGGTGTTGGCGTTCTGGCGATTTACTCGGAAGGCTTCAGTAGAAGCTGCTGTGACTCCCAGCAGCTTCTACTGAAGCCAGTCCCCAACTCCGGGGACTTCCGGCCGGCAGTATACGCCGTGAAGTGGTTTGCAGCCTGCCAGTAAACCCAAAGCAGAAGAAGAAGAAGTGACATCAGCGGCTTCATTTGCCTAATCCACCCCCAGGGACTTTTTCTGGTGTGAACGCGATCTGTACTTAGTTCATGCGAAATCAACTAAGTTCGCATGAACCTTTGTGGGAAAAGTACCGCAGTGTGAACGCGGCTCTTGATCGTCTTTCATGATATCAGCCAGACACTGTCCAATATAAAGTCTTGGGAACTGAAAGTCTCTTTCCTCTGCTTATCTGGAAAAGGTAGCTCGTAAAGAAAAGTCTGACAAACAACAGGCACACCCTGGTTAGCTATTTAATGTCACCTCTTTATGATGCAGGTGTGCCTCAGACAGTTGCTCTAAAGTCCAGTTCACTGTAACACACTATTTGAGATTCTACATGAAATCCTGCTCGACATGCCTGTGTAATTTGGGTTTGTTTGTCTCTCCACCTTGAAATAATGTTGTGCTGCATGCTTTGTTGGATAATCCAAGGCTATCTGGAGAAACTGTTAGGCAAGGCTAATTGCCTGCTCAGTGACTTCTGACAGATGAAAAGCCAAATAAATGTCTGTCCGTCAGGGTGTGTAAACAATCTCATACGAGCTCTGTTAAAATGTTGACACGAGCAGCTCTATCCCACAAAACCACCAATCTTGGAATTCGAAAGATATTGTTCTTTACTTCTCAAAAATACAAAACAGTACATTCAATCCAGAAAAAAAAAATGTTCACAATGCGTTACTGTCAAATCATATAAAAGAAAAATGAACAGTGATATCCACTTTAAAATGGGAGATGGCAAAACAGATATACAGCGCAGACGTACCCACAGACGTTGCTGTTTCTGTTTGGACATACATAGAATTCTAAATCTATTGCTAGAAGCGGGACACTTGTGGTTGGTATATTTTGCAGAATGCCCCATTGGGAACTCAGGAATGCGACGGGTTCTGCGTTTGCCCCACAGGCTTTCCTGGCAACCCCCCCACTAAGGCACAGACTGAGGCTCTGTCCCAGCTCTCCAGGCCTGAGCAAAGTGGACCTAGATTGTCTGCACAAATCTCAGTTTGACCATGCGTGCTTACATGAAGTACACGTGTGTTTCTCTATACTTGTGTGCCAACGTATGTGAGATTCAAGCGTGCGATCTTCACGTGACGGGGGTCTGTTTTGTCAGAAGGTAGTGTTTAAACCCTCATCAGGACTTTTGCTGCAGTAATGGATGTCTCTGGTCCTCCTCCCTTGACACCCCCTGCATATGTGGAAGTATCACGTTACCCTTTACCACTTTCCTTCTCGTGCGCCACTCACCAGAGCATCGGACTCTGATTTGCAGCTAAGAAAACAGCCTACTCCAACTTTTTATTTTTTCATCTAAGGTCTTGGACCTGTGGCCCAACTTGGTCTGCAGCCCAACCTGCCACCACTGGCTGGCTTTTATTGGAAGCAGAGCTAAGTGTTTGTTTTCACTGCATTGTTGGGAATGAGAGATGGGGGGTACCTTGGTCTACCTATGAGCGGGGCCTCTGGGATGCGTGCGGAGGAAAAATTGCCCTCTGCACACAATAGATTGGCAAGCACGTCGAGAGCCAAGACATCACAGCTTGAGGACCTTGGATTCCAGCCGCAGCTTTTCTTTTCTTAAACACAACACTCTTAAGTCTTAACAGCCGTCGTCAGTGCTCTGCTTTGTGGTTTGAGGGATTACATAAGCAAAGGAGCAAAGTAAGAAGAGCTGAAAATGGCCAGCTCGGTATTTGACATCCGTCGGAGTTCAATTATTAACTAAAACATTGTATCCACCTCTCCAAGGGGTAACTCTAGGAGAACATTAACTATGGGTCATTTCTAGGTTTCACCTTTTACATTTTGTTTAAGGATTAATGTTTAACAAATGTTGTGGACCAATGTGTGCAGACACAATGGTGCTCCTATTCAAAAAGCAAACATGTTTTCCTGAAATAGTCAAAAAGAAATCATCATTTTCATCCTGTCAATCAGTTTTGGTTTAAAATAGTAGTTTCCATCCATTAAAGCATGGGTGGGTCAAGTTCTCCCGAAAGGATTTGGTCTTTACTTGGTTCCCAGGTATTATCAGAAATCTCCAGATTTATTTCAACAATAGCTGCTTTAGGGTATTGTTTTGTCCTTAAAATCCGGATCATATCTCAATAGAAAGGTGCCGAATTGGATATTTTCTCCATATTCCAAACCTTGCTGACGGCCTGGCTCCTACGCTGTCTATTTGTGGAGTTTGTCCATCACCTGGAGGACATCATCCAGGATTGAAGGACCCAGGTCGAGGCTGAAAGAAAAGCCACTGTCCTCCTCCTTATGCTGCAGTCCAACAGTTTTGTCAAAAGTCTCTGTGGAGTCTTCATCTCTGTCTGAATTCAGACTGCCCCGTCCACCGCTGTGAGCCAGGTTGGGAGCAAAATTATTCCCTCTTTTGTACCCATCCTCCTTTTCCATCTCTGCTTCCCCGTCCTCATTGTCCAGCAGCGGCATAGAGTTGCATATCTTTTTTTTCTGGGACATGTGTAGGAGGCCTACATGCCAGTCGGGGCTCTCGGAGCCCTCGGCCTCCTCCAGGTTCACACGAGGGGGCTTTGGCGGGGGAGAGCAGGCCAGGAAGAGATTCTGCTCGCTCTGGGAGCTCTGTAAAAGCAGATTGTGGCCCATCTTTAAGAACGACAGATCTCCAAAGCTGTCTGTGTTGGAATCGTTGCCAATATGTGAGAGGTGGCGGAAATCAGCCAGTGGGAGGCTGATCATGTTGACAGACAGCACCTCCCGGCGCTTGGTGTTCCTGTTGGGCCAACGACCGGAGGCTGGCTTTCTGTGCAACGATGTTCTGAGGGGCATCTTGGCAGATACTGTGAGAGAAACCTAAATGTTTTTATCTATCCTTTTTTTATATATCCTCAGTCTTTAAATCCTTTATCCTTCTTTGTTCGACAAGGATTCCTTAGGAAGTGATGAAGCTCATAATTCCATCTGCATCAAAACACAAGAGAAGAGAAATTAGAATTCACCAAGTTAATAACTTGATTGCACTTCGTTCTTAGTAAGGATAACAAGTAAAAAACATATAAACCCAATTGTACAATTAAATGTTTTTAATGCACGACAGCCATTCTTGATATAAAAAAAACACTGACACGTATAGATCCGTTTTTGATCGCTCAGGCCTCCTTCACATCATGCGAAGATATGGCGCATGTCTGTGCTTGTGCTTGGAAATTGTAGCACCAGATGTAAGTTTTGGACTGATTCAGTCGGCTTGATGTGAATCGGGAGCAATTGTTAAGAGATTGCACCTGCTCCACTTGATTTTGATTTAATATAGTTGATATTATTTGGCAGTACAGAGTTGTTCCAACAATGCTTTGAAGCTTCCATTTCTAAATATTTGCTTTTCAGATCCCAGTTTCCTCCCGTGAATGCAGGTGTGGTCTGCAGCCTACTCTCTTAAGGAAGTCTATTAGCTTTCTTATGACTTCCCGTAACAAAAGCAACAACAATGCATGTTCCCAAAATGATTGTTGTTATCCTGCATGTTAAAGTCAATCATATTTCTTTACATTTCGTTTTTAGAAGAACATGAGATTTTTGTTGACAGGAATCAGAAATTTGAACATATGTTTCTGATTTGTTAAAAAAATAAAAATCGCTGTAGTTCAGTTGTTTTATTTTGCTGTAGTGTGAGAGATAGACTCTGGATGTGGAAGTGAATACAGTTAGATATTTTTATTACATAAACAACACTGTAGGCAACACAGTTCAAACTAAGCTCTGTAATGTAGTTTGGCGTTATTATAAAAACGTTTATATCCACCAACAAAACTTAAAAGGAAACATTCATGGTCACATTTAACCAATACAATAACAATTAAAATGAAAGTCTTACTTACTTAAAAACAACAACATAATTCTGCGTTCCGTCACCTATAATCATTTTATTGAGTAAAACAGAACTCGGTTCATCAACGCTGGCATGTCGATTTAGATAATCTGCCCCGTGTCTGATTTGACGGTCTCCCAAACGGCTCGGCCCACATTAGATCTGCGTTCGTGACTTGAAACACTCACTCTGTACATTTGTAAGCCACTACAGCAAACCGCTTTTGTTGGCCTGTAAAGGTTTTATCGGCACTTGAGTAGCAGCGGGAGATTGGAGAGCGTGGACACAACAGCATTCCTTTCCAAACATGTCAGTTTGGCCAAGAAGGAGTGTTAGGACTTCAACCATGAGAATGTTGTTCGGGAAACGCTTCACGATCAAGTACAAAATTAAAGAAGCCCCATTAAAACAGGTTGGCCAAGAAACGATTACAAATCTTCCTCAATGCTGCCATACATCTCTGGAGCGGACAACACATCTGTCGAATGTAAACTTTAACGACGGGTTAACACTAATCCAGATTATTCCTTTAATGCAGGTAAAGATGAATGTGTTCTTACCTGTCTTGCTGAGCAAATGCAAGATATTTGAATCCAACACATGCACACACGTCTCTGTCAGGGAAATGGGCAGCGTCTACCTGCACACCCTGACGAAATGATCCTCGACATGATGGGGCTTGTTCAACGGCTACAGAGGATCTCACTGAGCAGCCTAGACACACAACAACAGACCGAGTGACTTCTCCTCAGTCACATAATCACAGTCAACTTTTACAATAAACTGTAGCATTTAAATGCCTAAAGAGTGTCTCTTACCTTTGTCTCGTAAGCACGTTTTTTCAGCCCTTGGACATTTGATCCCTTTTTTGTAGCTAATCCTCTCCAGTGTAAACCCCCTCTCGCATTGAACAGTGATTCAGGTGTGTTGCCGGTGAAAGTCTTCTTTGCCTGAGAGATTAGCCAGGTGAGGTCAGAGTACAAGAGCGCTAAGCGGTCCAGGTAAAGGCTTTTCTTCCTTTTCCCCCCCTTAAGGCTTTTACTATCTTACGTTGTAGTCATCCCGCTTTAGAATGGTTGCCAGCCGTCAGATGATATCATCCTAATTGCGGAGTGAGCTGGCTTTTTAGTCATAAGTGTTAAAGTATTCCCTGCAGTCAGATTGGCTGCACCCATTACCTGTGGGACAGTGGTGGGACACACAGAAGACGGTTATAAAAAGTACGACTCATTTGGAGAGCTTGAAGTCGAGTTAGAATAGGTTACTGAGTGAAGGACAGTTTGCGTGTGGGTCATAGATTGAGTGCTTGTGTCTAAAAGGGAAGTCATCGCCAGAGAACAAACGGGTCAGCCACCCAGTGGAGGGGGTTAACTGATCTCTAATCTCCATGTCATTGTCCCTGAGCGCTGCTGGTTTGCTGATTTCCTGCCTGCTGCTGGCGTGTCTAAAGCCCGCTCCACGGGCCCTTCTGCCTGACTGGAGGCCTTTAGCTTCTCTGTGTAATCAAAGCACTCTATGACACACAGACATGTATGTACAGGCACGCTGGGTTGCACAGGAGAGATAACTTGTTGCATTTCCAATTCTCACGCCCCTGGTATGTTGCCTTTGCCTTTATGAATGCTGTCGCAACAAAGGAATGGAAATTGTGTCGGAACAGCAAACCTTTTTCCCTGCTCTTTGGAATTTGTTTGTGTTCAAAATGGCAGGGTTAAAGCCCTTTGTTGTGCTCTCACGAGGAGTAATTGTTACTTATGTTCATGCCATTTTGGTTGCATAATGGTTTGGAAAGTAAAAACATATATATTATATTCTTCAACTCGAGTCCCAGTGTTTATAAGAAGAATATATTCAAACTTAGACACAGTCATGCTCTGGGTTCCCAACCAACTTCGACAACATAGTGTTCCAACAGAAAGGAGGACACGGCTGTGGATCCATGTATCCTTGTTCATTAGACTTAAACATGCAGGATGTTAAGGAAATGGACAAATCATATCTTTCACCACTCTATAAACAATAGGCAGGCCGTGTGATCGTCTCTTCTCCCGCCCTGCACTCCAGCGCCAGACCAGTGTGTTAGAGCCGACACAATTACTCACGCAAATGAAATTATCATAACATTTACTCAAGATCGAAACAGAACATTTGAAAAAGATTTTTCTTCTGAGAAGCCCCATACTTTCTCCAGCTATAATCACAAAGCTGCTTTAATGCTGGAAGACAATCGGGGTGAAGAGCTCAGGTTATCTGTAGTGCTGGCCTTATAAGACCTTCCGACTGACCAAGGTCGGCCTCACGCTGCAGTTATGTTTGCATGCTATGTAGTTTCAGGGCTGGTACGTTAAGCCTTAGCTGAACTTCTGTATAAGCCTCTTTTCGAAGGCCTGACCATAGCGGGCAGTGTGGTTGGATGCAGCTATGCTGGGCCTGAAATCTGGGATGCTGCATGTTTTGTTGTTGTTGCAGGATAAAAAGTGCTTCCAGATATTGCTTTGACTGGCGCTAGAAGCCCAAACTGAGGCTTTGGTGGATATTCTTCTGGCTCTTTGTTCTTCAGCTGCCGCTGTATCGAGGCCCTCAGACTGCCTGCAGCATCTAGACGAGATTTACTGTCAAATTGTTTGATATGAAAAGCATTATCCAAATGACTGCAAACATCGGACAAACTATACTTGCGATACAATTTGATTGTAGTACATCTATGAATGGGTATGTCAAGAATGAGTCCAGACGGTCCATTCATTGCTCAATCTTGGGTCGTCCACAAAACGACCCGTCTCCTAATCAGTTCCCAGTAGCTACTCTTCGTCATGTCCTTTAATCAATTCTGGTGAGAGCACGTGTCATCATCCCAAGCATTGTCGTCACTGTTTGTCTCCAAAGATATGACTCAGGTATGATCACCTTTGAATGTGCTCCAACACAAGTCTGGCAGTCTGGCTGCTTAGAGGAAGTACTGCTTCTCACATGACAAAGGTCTGACATCAGTCAAAGTCCAGGTGTTATCTTTTTGAATATCAAGTGCAGACTCATTATCGCATGACAAAGCTTACAGTAGCCTCTAACCAACATGATGACACATCTGGATGATTAAAGGAGAAACATACATTTCTGGGAAGGTAATGTATATTGATGCCAAATAGCACAAAAACACAAAGTAACTTAATTATTTACATTGTAGGTTTTAGACATAAATACGTTGCGGTGCCTGTTTTTTCTTTCTAGCACCATCCCACATTTTTAACTATTTACAAAAGTGTTCAGGACTTCGTGTTACATTGGGCATAAAGCAGGAAATGCAGCATCTGTTTTTCCGTCAGAGAAATATGATTTTTACGGGAATTCTTGTGGAATTCTCCCTCAAAGAAATGTTATAAAATGGTCATTTGGTGATATTCAATACAGACATTCCGTACTTTTGTTGATCTTTATTTATGGTTTTGAACGTATACCATGTACAAAGCTTTCTATTTAGTGTTTTGAGTAAAAAAAAAAGTAATGTACATACTGTATGCATAGCTCATTA
Organism: Pseudochaenichthys georgianus; assembly: GCF_902827115.2. Taxonomy (NCBI): domain Eukaryota; kingdom Metazoa; phylum Chordata; class Actinopteri; order Perciformes; family Channichthyidae; genus Pseudochaenichthys; species Pseudochaenichthys georgianus. The sequence goes on along the minus strand of NC_047524.1, from coordinate 18,125,117 downwards.
CATACTTACTCTGTCAGTGAAGGCTGGGAAAGTACTGCTGTGTCTCCTGGCACAGAATCATTAGTAATTATAAAATCATAATTGAGATATTTACATTACTTTGAAGACTGGAGGTATGATGTAAACCGTTACACAGCAGGATACATTCCACCGCTGGTTTGTTCTGCACGTAAAACGATATAATATAGATAAGGACCCGCGCACAGACATTTCAAATGTTTGGAACCTTGAGTTCTTTTTTTCCCTCCCCTCATAACGCCTTTTAAGTTCTTCCCGACATCTCCAAGGTTCAGACTGCATTCTTATCAGTGTCACTTTTGAGAAGTCTGTTGCAATCAGAGGGCTTTTCCCGGAAGGCCAGGATGTGAAAGACATCATTGTGCTGTTACAACGATGTATTGTTGGATATTAAAGAGGCCAAACCCCCACATCTCCCTATTCTAGGATCCCTGAGCTCATCCATCACAAAGAGCAATGCCAGGGCACTGGGAGTTCAGGCCTTCGCTGCCATTTCTCTTTTCACTGTTTATTTCTTTAACTTTAACAGCTTCCAAAAGGCTCTCTCCCTCCCCGTCCAACAGGGTTCTACTCTGTCTTAATACCGTGACCACGTACAACCATATGCCTACACGTGCACACAGACGCTCACACACTTCCATCGCACTTCAAATCCATTGACGTTTTTCTCCCTTGAATGACCTTTGAGTGTTATTGGCTATCTACAGTCCACACGTAGCTATCACTTCCTGTACAGCAGTTCATCCAGGAACTGTAGTGCCTCTAATCTAAAATGTTCTACATCCTATAATCTTTTTTAAAATGTGTTATCCACTGCCGTTATTTTGATTTCGTCTCAGAGAAAATAAGGAAATATGCATTGTCTCTTTTTTTTATTGCAGCACAACTTTGTGTTTGTTTAAATGAGCATACACAGTAAATACCTTTCCCAATGGTTGTACATCTTTACAGGTTACATACACATTACTTGTCAGTCAATGATCTGTAGATGTATCGACTAAGATTGCATTCTGTTCAGACAAACACTGTTGCTGTCAAACTAAACGAGGGCTTGCCTGGGAATTCCGTTCAAAGACCAGATGTTTGAACTACATGTGCATCCACAGGGTTAAATACAGGAAGTACATTTGGGCCTTAATCTCTGTGTAGTGTTTGTCCTTTACTAACAAAAACATTATAATAGACCAGACCTTTGGGGTTTTATGTCTGCGAGTCTTATAATGAACGATGATTAATCCTCCACCATTTACAAAGCTTCAGTTTTGTCTGCGGAGGAATTTCACCTTGGCTCCGCTGACTGTTTGTTTGAGTTAGCAGGAGTGCTCGGGCCACCCCCCCCCCCCCCCCAGCGCACACACACACACACGCACACACACTCTCACACAAAGACACACACACACACAAATGATTTCTAAATATGTGTTTGCCTCTCATAAATCACCTACTCCATAGGTCTGTCACACACACACACACACACACACACACACACACACACACACACACACACACACACACACACACACACACACACACACACACACACACACACACACACACACACACACACACACACACACACACACACACACACACACACACACACACACACACACACACACACACACACACACACACACACACACACACACACACACACACACACACACACACACACACACACACACACACACACACACCGCCACCACACGCACTTCAGATAAATAGCCCCTTGATTAACTTCACCAGAGTGCATTAGAGGCAGGCATGTTAGCCAGCACCACAGAGCGGGTTGTGGAGACGAAGCCATTTCTTCCCTTGGCAGCCAAGTCTGTGAAGTTCTCGGCTTTGAGATAGTTAGTGGTGTTAATGAGTAATCCAGTCATCTAACACAAATTGGTAACCTCTCAGGCTACAAAGTGAAGGGACAGTATAATGTTTCAAAGTTACTACAGTGTAATCTCAGTGGCTGGAGCAATACAATCCGCCGAGAAGTATATTTAAATTACATTTTCACAAAGCTTTTAAAGTCCAGTTTATTACATTGGTGTATCAAGTAGCTGCACAAGCATGTTCATACAGTCTCTGGTTTTTCTTAGTGTTCATTTACAATCATTTGTAATGCTTGGGGTTGACGCACTGTTTACTGACAATGCATTACAACATATTCATGAGCTTTATACTATCTGATTGTGAAGAAAACAAAATTGCGCTTATTGCATGTCAACTCTTTCCGTGTGGCCGTGAAGTTGTGTGGTCTCCCGTTTAGGTGCATCAATAGCACAGTAACAGCAAAGTGATGTCAGCTGTCGGGATCTTTGTGTATGCAACACATTAAATACCTAACTAGGATAAATGGATGTATGGCACGAGGGATGGTTTTGATGAGAATGTAAATTATGTGAAGAATATGTACAGCAGCCACAAGTTCTTAACCCTGATTTCGGAGATCTTTGTCCTGATGTTTTAGTTGGGAAGAGTATAAGGGACATTTTAAAGAAGGAAAACGTCATATACACAATTTGTGTTTTGGTGAAAGTAAACGTTTTAGTTGATGCACTAATGCTTGTAATGGATGATAGATTATTGATATTTCTCCAAATGACTTTTTTTCATATATAAAGAAATAAATCCTTCTTTACCTCGCCTGGAAGTCTAAAAAAATATATATGAATCTTTCTCCTTTCATTCTTTCCCTTATGCCTGGCCTTTAAACTCCTCATACTGGATCTTACATTTGTGTTCATATATATGTTTGTCCGTAAAAACTACTTTTCGAGTCAGAAACTCCTCAAGCTAGTGATATCTTCCATCCACCCTAGTTCACACTCGTCCCTTCTCTCGGGCATTCACACACACTTGTTTCCTCAAGTACACATTGACTCGTGCTCACACGCTTCCACTCTCACACACATCTCACCCAAACACACATCGAGGAATGGTGTAATGTGCAGCTGATCTGACAACTCGTGCCAGGGCAACACAGTGGCCACCTGCGCTGAGAGATGCCTCCTGCTGTGTGTGGGAAGGAGTGTGAGAGAGTGTGTGTGTGTGTGTGTGTGTGTGTGTGTGTGTGTTACACTGCCTGACTCACAGCACTGGTGGTATTCATGATGTAATTTGGCTGGGGTGTGCTGGTTGGAGGCCTGGCCATGCGCTGATGTCACACAGCTAATCCTCAGCTTGTTTGTGTGCGTGTGTGTGTTTTACTACTATCCTACCTCTGCGGTGGCCTTGTGCCCCGCTCTCTTGGCTTTGTAAGGGGGGCCCATTGTTTGTGTTCTGCGGTTTCCTCCTCACCCTGGGCCCCAGTGTTACTGCAACACACTCACATATACGCAGACAACCAAGTGTTTAGTTACAGGGTGATGCAGTGGCTAAACATGTACATAAGCTAACACCTCAGGCAAGGAAACGGCCCTCATCCTGAGAAGAGATGCGTCACGCTGCCCATGCAGCACCTGCTAATGCTCAGAATCCCCCCTAACTCATTAGCGTGGTACAGTCCGCCCCTGACCACATCGGGAAGAGAGTAGGTCAGTGACCAATCGTGACATTTCTCCCCCTGCACTTCAGCGTAGCGGCCAGTAGAGGGCAGGGCAGAGTGGAGCTCCTGAAAAAGAGCTCAGCGGCCTGCATGTATATTTGCTTGTGTTTCGTTTAATTGGAAGATGCAAGACTTGTTTATTTACCTAATGGTGCTCGCGTGATATTTCAGAGTTACGTGTCAGACAAGGGCTTGAGCTCACATTACTGGAATGATAATCGCAGCTTTCCTCAATCCAGGGGTGGAGTGGGGGGGGGGGGGGGGGGGGGGTGTGTAACTCCCCCTCACCAACCCTCTCCTCTCTTCTTCCTCCGTACTTACCCTCTCTCTCTCAGCACATAGATGCTGGAGTCCCCGTGATGTTTTCCAGATGCTCGGCTAGCGCACTGACGGGAACCTACCTCTCCTGCTCAAATGGCTCCTTCAGTCCTTCATGCACACACTCACTCTCTCTCCCACTGTCTTGTTAGAGACACTTCCTTGGCCGTGCAGACGTCATGGATATAATCCTACAAAACCATGGCCGACTCTGTGGACACATGGCCTCCCTCCACTTTAAAAATAGGAACGATGGCCTCTGTGATTGTGTATGTTTGTGTTTTTTATGCATCATCCCTAGGTGCATATTTAAAAAAAGAGTCCACCCGTCTTGTTTCTGGATGTGATGCCGCATAGATCGTGACCCGTGTGTTTGTGTGTAAGACGTCTGGTGTTCCACCCTGCTTCATTAGCCATTAGCCAGTGGCTGCCGCCCCCACCAGAGTAAGATAATCCGTCGCCATCGTCAGCCAAACTCAGGCCCTTCAAAGTCATCACACAAACACAGTAAGAGGCCGGGCGACTGCCAGGCTTAATCCAAGCCCTCGTTTTGGGGTTGAATGACCTCAGGCAGCGGAATTAGCCTGTCACAGTTGCTCTGCGGGCTGCTGTCACAGAGATGAGAGCATCCATCGAGCCGCCGGGCGCCCACAGACCCTGTCGTGAAAGCAAACAGACAGCAGACGGTGACAGTGGTGTCAAGAGTGTGCTGCCCGAGTCGATGTTGTCATGATATAAAATACAGGCATGTTTCACTTTTCTCTGATTCCCTTCCAGTGAAATGCATCAGTGGAAATGTTCTTTACATATTGATTAAAGGGCTACTGCGCAAAGTGTACACTCGCAGATCAATTTACACGTGGGCAGTTCTACGCACCCTGTGAACACGTGTTGATGTCATGTCTTCTGGGTTTTCTCGGCTTTGGCTCAGAGACAACTAATCAATATGTATCCTATAAAACCATGAATGCTTAGGCTACAATTATGACGTCACAGCCTCATTGTGTCTGAATTCACTGACAGAAATGAATCCAATGTTGACTATAATGTGTTGTTACATTTTCCATGGTATAATAACCCCCCCTCCCTCTGTCTCCCTTCTACAGGGTCAACTGTCAAATGAGCGCGACTATGAGAGTGTGGTGATGATGAAGATGAGACAGGCAGCTGAGCGACAGAAGCTCATAGAACAAATGCAGAAGGAAGACGATGAGGAAGCCTAGTCGCGGCACAGCTCGGTACCAGCCTGCAACAAATCCATCAATACCTGTTTTAGGCTTTAGTTTCATAAAGCCTTTTAATTATTTTGTCATTGTTTTTTGTATGCAATACACTATGTTAAAAAATAAATATTTTGAATGACTAACAAGAAACATTTTACAATCTGTGGTTCTAATCGACGTGTCATGTTTTTTTCCTTTAATAAGAACGTAGGATGACAGAGAGACAGAGTAGAGAAGAAGTGAGAGCTGCTGCAGTGGTGACCCAGAGGTAGGATCATAATGCTCAGGCTGCAGGGAGGACTCAGTACTGAACACTATTGCGTGTATATAATTTAATTGTAAATTAGACTTTTTGTTCAAAATAAAGAGCACAAGTCTGCAGCATGTATTGCTGTTTCAGATGGTTACAACATCTAGTCTGTTGACTTTGCTGCAATAAACTGAGATGAATAGATGTTTCATCTAAATGTGTTCCATTAAACCTCCACATACTCATATTTGTTTTTCTAAAGATTGTGGGGATATTCTTTCTAGTCATAAAAGTAATACATTCCAATGAAGCTTAACACACTACTAGAAGACATTACGTTTAACTTCAAAACCTGCAAGCATGGAGAAACAATACATTACATGTCACTTGTAAGACGCTTTTAACCAAAGCGACTTACATACTCAATACTGTGGAGCAATTTGGGGTGAAGTGTCTTGCCCAGGCACACAACGACATGCTGACTGCAGTGGGGTTTGAGCCTGATCCCAACGCACAACCCACTGCACCACACGCCTCCCACCAGACAGCTCGCTGAGGTCCGTTTGACAGTCAGAAAGAAAATAAGTTGAGTTTGTTTAATCTGTCCCAAAACCACACAATCAAAACAACACATTTGACACGGGGTGAAGTGCTGAATGCTTTCTTGGCAGGGAAAGGTCGTTTTTCTGGAGTCTTGTCACCGTGAGGTTGAAAGGCAACTACCAGATAAGTCACTGCTCCCGGCCAAGCAATTGTCTGGCACATAACCCCCCCCCCACACAACCACATGTGGCTCAGGATTCAAATCGAAAGGACAACCATGAGAGTAGTATCGATCTTCTCATCTAACTCCGCAAAGAGCCATTGCTTTAATCACTGAAAAGCTTTTCGTTATGAATCCTGGAATGATCTCTGAAATTCTACCGTGTGAAAACGGCTACAGGAATCATAAGCAGAACATGAGCATCCATTTTTCCATCATGCATATTATTGCAGAAAAATGTAAGGTCAAAACCTTTTGGAGCAACATACTGACCTTGGTGTCTTCACTTCGTCCAAGTCATCAAGTCCAATTACCAGATTGAATTGAAAACATGCCTCTTGCTTCAAAAACTGTTCCTTTCCTATGATATTTTCTCTAAGTTATTAATTTATACGCTGTTCCATAATAGGCTTACGTAACCGATACCCAGAAGATACTCTATATTGCTTATTTATACTCTCCGCAGTGACACTCTACCGCTCTGTGACCCACATCAAGTCCGACGTCTCAGTGCCAAACTGTTGCGGTCACCCCCAGTTTCAGTCTTCTGCCTGTGGAACAACTATCCATCCAAATCGTCTTATTTCCCTGTCCCTCGGGGACTATGTCGTAATGCCGTGTCTGTATTGGTTGGGCCTGTGTGGCTGCGCTTTCTCTTGTCATTGTGTTATTTAGGGGGCCGTATGACAGCTTTTTGTGCACTGATCCAACCCAGCTATTCCTCTCTCCACCACTCCTGTTCTGCCTCGCCATGGCTGTGTTACACAATGTCCAGCTGTGGAGCAGTGTGGTCGGAGACATCTGCTCCTCTCCTCCTGCAAAATCCCCTCATCACATGGTTTTGTTTATGCGTGGCCTTTTTCAAATCTAGGCAATATGAAAAGAAATCCCAGAAACACACAAACTGTCCACATGACAGCAGAGGAAATACAATTACAGGAAACACATTCACCACCAACCCTGCCCTGAGCCCACAGTGGCTTGTGCTGCATGCAAAGCAGGATGGGAGGATGAGCCTGGTGTGTGCTCCGTCCTATCAACAATTACAGCACAGCCTGGGATCCTTCACAGCATCTCCTGCCCCGGTTTCCCTCATAGCATCTGGATTCTCCGCCGTCACACAACTGAGAAGCACCAGCACATTTTTTGATCTTCAGTGCGGAGGTTGAAGTTAAGTCATGTGTGAGGCAGCAGGACTGTTAAGGTTTTGGCTGGCAGAGTTTCTGGTTTGCGGGTTGGTGATCCGGGCTGGCCCCAGACATATGCGATCAGACCTGGAGACTGTACTGAAACCACCCAGAGCTATCTGGCTCCCACTAGCTGAATAACCCACACTGTGTTTCGCTGCAGAGCTCGTGCCTCATCTTTGGGCATGAAGCATCCTTGTGAGGTGTCACAGAGCGGCGATAGCTCACAACGAGAGCATCACTTTTGATCTCATGTCTAAATTATCGTCAGAGGCATGTATCCTTTGCAACAGGATTGTTTTCTTTTATTCATAAGTTTACAATCATTACATCATTTTAATCATAAGCATATGATAAACTTACAAACACATCTTTACACAGTGCTGAAAGTATAATCCTCTATCTGGAGTAGGGTTTAATTTATTGGACAGAAAACAGGGAGAACTGGGTGAGGTCTTTTGTACAGGCATAAATTAGAGACATGCTTCATTAAGTTTTACTGCCATATGTTTAGCAAACACTTAAACTGGCCCTCACTCCCTAACAATCCCATGTGGTCACCGGTAGTAAACAGCAAACAACAGGCAAAAGGTCTGGAATGTAGTTTAGTTTTACCCGGAAATTGTTCCCCTCTTTAAGGTAATCTGAAACCTTATGTCTGAGATGATCTCATTTTTAGGACTTTATTTTCACTTGACAGAAGGCTGATTTTGAGCTGTCGTTGTGTTCAATGTAGAGCCAACGTTTAAAAAAGAAGTTCTTCACATTCGTTCTTCTGGAGGCATTATGATACAGCCAACCCTCGCACCATGACCGATCACTCCGTCTCCTTGTGCAGGCACCACACCAGCGTCTGTCCCACCCCCGTCATGGCCTGCACGCGGAACCCCATCTTCTCCAGTTTGTCCAACACCAGGCGAGGCGGGTCGTCCACATGGTACTCGGCACTAAATGAGCATAAACACAAAGTCATTCTACTTTTCACAGATGTGGGATTTCTCTGTCTTTTAGTAAACTTTGCTTGGAAAGTAGAACAGTGTCAATTGTTCTGGTGCTTGTTCACTTCCTTCCACACCTTGGTTCATTTCCCAGCATTATTTGAATCAGATTGCCAATGACAACATTTCCCTGATCTGTATTCCATCAGCTTGCATGGTTTACTCTAAATCTGCAAAGCAGCAGCCTTCCTCTACCACATTGGGAGGGTTTTTTTCTCCTTCATGTGACCTGATCTCAGCTCTGTCGCCAATATGTACCCGTTAACTGCCAAAATGAGTGTTAAGTGCCTAAACATGGACATATGGCCCAGTGTGAGTACATTCACAGTATCCCTGGGAGTTCCGTTAGTTATCTATTTCCTGTTTGTGGGATGTTAGAGGAGATATTGTCATAGAATTGAAATAAAAATTCTCCACCCTTTTGGTGCTTTTGTAAGACAAACAATGCCTGCAAATCTCCTTGCTTACTTTCTATCTTCAGATCTTACCCAATGTACTAGTTACCTGCCATTTTTACATCGTGTCAACCCATTAAAATACTCACAAATTGTTTCCCAGCATGGTCGTTTTCCTTGCTCCCAGGTAGTTCATGAGAGCTGGATCCGAATATTCATCCCCCACGTTAGTTGGACCAACCTCCTTTAAGAAGAATTTAACAACATTAACTGCAGATTGAGAAACATTTTGCTTTGCTAAAACAATATCAGTTGTTTGTGCAGCTCTTGGTGCACCTGCAGCCCTCTGGCAGGTGCAGATCATAATCTCTAATAAATGGACGGACTAAAAATAGATCATCAGATTCTCAGAGGATTTAGAATTAGGCTGCTCGAGTCTTGCAGACAACAACATGAACATGCGCAACAAGAGGCCGAACCCTGGGCAACATGTGTTTTTCATTTAGTGCACTATGGCAGAAAATAACACAACCATACGCACGGTGCTTGCTCAGCTTGTAGCCTTGACTGTTTGTTGTTTGCAGAACGGAACAGACGACTGCATAACTATATACACCCTGATTGATTAGCGCTACATATCTCTGCAAAATAAACAAATCTAAAATAACGACACGAGTCATTTTACAGATGCGAGATACACACCAGTCTGATCTGCGTACTGATGAACATGTAAGGCATGTCTACTTCCGGGCGATGGACCGATATTCCTCTGGGAATCACTGGAGAAGGCTTTCTTCAGGCGACGGTCCTCGCTCCGACTTCTGCCGACAGCTCTGCGCGGAATGCGGAAACACCCACCGCGACGGTCCAATCACAGCCCTGCTTCTCTCAGCATCTGTCAATAGCAGCGCTCGCTCAGTCAGTGCCTAAAAGTATTGCTCAACTGATGCGATCAGTTGTTTGTTGACATGATAAATGTTGGCAGAGTTGTAACCCTCCGGTATCATTCGATTGGACTACGCACATTAGTCATTCGGGTCAAAAATGTCCACAGCAAAAGACTGCAAAAAACATTATATTAAAAAGTTTTTTTCACAACTTTTTTGCGTTCAATCTTTAAAGCAACTTCCGCCCTAATCAAAAATGTAATCATTTTCAGGATTTTAACCCTTTAAATGCCATTTTGAAAACATGAATTCGCGATAGTCCCGAATGACTAATGTGTGAGTTTTTTGTTTAATCTGATTCTGTGCAAAAACTAATAATCAACCAAAATCAATTTTGTTGCTAATCTTTGACATATCCAAGACTGTGATAAAAAAAAAGCCGACCCCCCCCAACATTTATTACGTGGAAAAGAACTGCCATGTTTGTGCATGTTTTTCATAGAAAACGCAAATTCATGTTTTCAAACTGTCTGTTAAAGGGTTAAAATCTTGAACATTATTTGATATTTTTGATCAGGACTGAAGTTGATTGAAAGATTTAACCCCAAAAAGTCTTACAAAATATTAATCTGTAATCATTTTATAGCAGTTTTTGGAAGTGGACATCTTTGTCCCGAATGACTAATGTGTGAGTTTTTTGTTTAATCTAATTTTGTGCAAAAACTAATAATGCAAAAAAATCAATTTTGTTGCTAATCTTTGACATATCCAAGACTGTTATAAAAAAAAAGAGCCAGTCCCCAGATATGTATTTTATGGAAAATAACTAATTTTCTATGTTTTTATCATGAAAAACAACAGCGGTTTCATGTATTCAACATGGCATTTAAAGAGTTAAAATCCTGAAAATGATTACATTCTTGGTATTTTTGATTAGGGCGGAATTTGCTTTAAAGATTGAAGTTGTTGTGAAAAAAACCTTTTAACTTAATGTTTTTATCAAAGTCTTTTGCAGTGGACATTTTTGTCTCCAATGACTAATGTGCGTAGTCGATTTGTTACACAGTGAATTAAGGACCGATTTGAAAAATTGGAATTCCAAAATAGATCGAGAAAATAGTCTTGTTACAAAAAATCAGGCCAATTGCACCAACACAACCAAAGTTATTGCAAAATAAAAAGTGAAAAATGACCCATATGGACAAAAACGTCCACAGTGATACCGGAGGGTTAATATTCAGATGTGCTCAATACAAAAGTCCCCTGTCAAATCTTTGTTGTTCTGAAGAAAAGCAGATATTGTGTTTCACCTGCACATGGATGTTAAGTTGTTTGTTAGTCAAGAGTCTATCATAAGGCTTTAGTTTACAAAACGAGAGTATTACAGTTATCCAAATGCATGAAACATTTTCCTTTTATTCCTGGCCAAATTGGCTTTTTGCAAATAAATACACAGTTTTAAAGCATTGCACTTTTACAAGGATACACTTTATGTGATACATGCTATAACAAGTACATTTATGTGCATGCATGTATTTCACTGAACCAACACTGTCTGGAGCTCTTATTTCCTCCTCGGGGATTTATTCATTTCCTCCTCAGCGCAACAATAATCATTTCGGATCAGTGCAGCGACTGAGGGGGGGAAATGAAAGACATAGACCGAAGGCAAACAACAATGGTGAAGACCTTGATAAAATCAGCAATATGAATGTAATGTCCCGCTGATGCCAGAGGAAGGCACGGACATTCAGCTTGGGTTTGCATGTCATGCTTAGTTGTAAGGGGTACTTTAAAGCATCATAGCAGATTGATATTGTGATGGTTAGCAGACATGAATCAGAGCAGCTCCTTCAGAGATGCACAATCATTGTTCCAATCCTCTCCACAGTGGTGAACCATATAAGATATTTTAATTTAGTTCTGTTTTATGATATATTTCTGATACATTTGACACTGCTCTGCATTGTGATAATGCATTTTTGTTTGCAGTCAAGTGTATCTGCTGTGACGGCACCATCTTAGCCCTCTGAAATGATCCAGAGCCTGTCATCTGTAACCCTCCATTCAGTGGGACACAGGTGCGTGGTGAGGGTTGCTCACAAGATTGCCACCTACTGGCTTCAAATATCATTATCATTTGTGTAGCTGTCTCTTGGATTTTCCCACCACATCTAGATATTAGTCCTTTCTAACTGGACATTTAACCGAGTGAATGCTGACCCATTGCTCTCCCCTTTGGAAAAAGAATGACTTGTTTATTGTCGAGCTAGTGTTTTGACTTTTTTAGAAGTCCATCAGATAAATGCGCTTCCATTTGAATCTTTTGCGGTGTGAAAAAATAAACGTGTGCTCCTCTGGAATGTCTCCTTTCCCCTGTTGTATCTGTCCCCGCTAACCTGAGACCTACTAAAGGAAAGAAAACAGGAAAACAGCAGGGATGTCGCCAAGGCCCCAAAAATAAACCAGAGACCCCCTCCTGCCCAAAAGAACACTCTCTCCATGTTCCTACCCGAGCCACTTCCTGGACTCCTGCCGTGTCTTCCTGCGCCGGCTCATCTGCTGCTGGTTATTGGAGTGAAGGGTCACCTGTTCTCTGACCTGTGGGGACAGTGGAGCACATCCCTGGTGGGTCCACGGGAAGCAGTTTGATCTTTTGACGAGGCCTTTGCCTTCACCTTCTCAGCTAAAGTGCTAAAACAATTGCTAAAACAATGTCGCACACCGTAATCTTCTCTGGTCCCTCCCCAATCTGATCAATGATGACATGTATAGCCGCATGTCATCATTTCAGCGCTGGTTGTCTTGGTGGTGCCCAGCAAACAATGTGGGCTTCGTAAATAATTGGGACAGCCTTCTGGGGAAAACCTGGTCTGAATAAGAGAGACGGCATTCATCCTACTTTGGAAGGTGCAGATCTCATTTCGGCAAACATCTCAGGGCTTTGTGAGTTGAGACCAGGAGGTTGGAGGAAGTCGCAGTCTTACACGCTTCTCCGCGCTCTCTCCTAGGCAGTCATCCATAGGAATCCCGAACCCAATAAAATACCCAATATCAACGGTGTGTGTGTCTGGCTGCCCAAGGACAATTTAAAGTAAACCTAATAGAGGTGTCATACATAATAACCTAATAAAAGTAAATTTAACAACTACTACAGTGTAACAAAACAGGAAGATTAAATGTGGCTCTTAAACATAAGATCTCTAGTATCTAACGCAATATTGGTAAATGATTTAATATCAGATATAATATTGATATATGCTTCTCACTGAAACTTGGTTGAGACAATGAAGAATATGCAGCATAAATGAGGCCACTCCACCCAGCCATATCAATACTCATATTGCCGAGGCACGCGCCGAGGAGGTGGAGTTGCAAGAATCTTTGACTCAGTTTTACTTATCAATACTAAACCAAAATTAAATTATACCTCCTTTGAAAGCCTCGTTTTTAGTCTTACGCATCCGACCTGGAAAACTTTGCCGCCAATCTTATTTGTTACAGTGTACCATGCACCAGGTCCTTATTCAGAATTCTTATCAGAATTCTCTGAGTTTTTATCAAACTTTGGTACTTAAAACAGATAAATTAATTCTCGTAGGTGATTTAATATTCATGTTGACGATGATAAAAATAGCCTTACTGTTGCATTTAACTCTATATTAGATTCTGTTGGTTTCGTCAGAGTGTATATAAACCAACCCACTGCTATAATCACACTCTCGACCTTGTTCTGACTTATGGTATTGAAATTGAGCAACTATTAGTCGAACTGCATAATTCTGCTTTATCCGACCATTTCTTAGTAACTTTTGAAGTACTGTTACTAGACTACAAAGCATTAGTCAAAACCTCCTGCAGCAGAAACCTATCTGCTAGTGCTATAGCCAAATTTAAGGAAAAGATTCCACCAATACTTAACTCGATAGCATGTCTGCATGTAAGGGAGGAAACTTATACAAAATGTACACACCCCAAATTGATCATGTTGTTGATAGTGCTACAGATGCGCTGCGAATAAAATTAGATTCTGTTGCTCCTTTGAAAAAGAAGAAAATAAAACAACATAGATTAGCTCCATGGCATAATCCCGAAACCGCAAAATAAAGCAAAAGTGAGACAACTTGAAAGGATATGGCGTTCCACTAAACTTGAAGAATCTCGTTTAATTTGGGCATATACTCTCAATGAATATAAGAAAGCACTGCGTAAAGCGAGCGCAGCCTACTACTCTTCATTAATAGATGAGAATAGAATAATGCAAGATTTCTTTTCAGCACTGTAGCCAGGGCTGACAGAGAGCCACAGCTCGATTGAGCCTTCTATTCCCATAGCACTCAGTAGTAATGATTTTATGTGCTTTTGTTTAACCATAAAATTGTTACTCTTAGAAACAAAATTAATGACCTCTTGCCTTTGACCAGATTAGTGTATCAACAGCTCCCGGAAACGTAAGTTCTAATATTACACTAGATAGTAAACTAGAATGCTTTTCAGCCATAAACCTTGAACAATTAAATTGAATGATTCTCTCTTCTAAACATCAACGTGTATGTTAGACCCAATTCACAACTAGCTGTTGAAGGAAGTTTTCCATTAATTAGCACTTCTTTATTAAATATTATGAATGTCTTTATTATCAGGCTATGTTCCACAATCATTCAAAGTAGCAGTGATAAAACCGCTTCTTAAAAAGCACAACCTCGATACAGAGGTTTTAGCCAACTATAGACCTATTTCTATCTTCCGTTCCTCTCAAAAATTCTTGAGAAAGCATCGCAAAACAGCTGTGTGATTACTTAAAAAACAATGATTTATTTGAAGATTTTCAGTCTGGCTTTAGAACACATCATAGCACAGAGACAGCTCTGGTTAAAGTCACAAATTACATTCTAATAGCCTCAGACAAGGGACATGTCTCTATTCTTGTTTTGCTCGATCTCAGTGCTGCATTTGATACCATCGACCATGATATCTTATTGCAAAGACTAGAGCACTTAGTTGGCATACAGGGAACTGGTTTAGGTCCTATATTTCTGAACGCTCTCAGTTTGTACGTGTCAACGATGAATCTTCCACGCAAACCAAGTTAGCCATGGAGTGCCACAGGGCTCAGTGCTCGGACTTATTTTGTTCACATTATATATGCTTCCGTTAGGCAATATTATAAGGAATCATTCTGTACATTTTCATTGTTATGCGGATGATACTCAACTATATTTATCAATCAAGCCTGATGAAATTAATCATCTAAATAAAATTCAAGACTGCCTCAAGGACTTAAAAACGTTATTGTACTTGGCCCGAAGAATCTATGAAACAAATTATCTAAAGATATACTAACTATGGATGGCATTAATTTGGCCTCCAGTGAGACTGTAAGGAATCTTGGTGTTTATTTGATCAGGATTTATCCTTTAATGCCCACATAAATCAATTTCAAGGACCGCCTACTTCCATCTACGTAACATTGCAAAAATCAGGCATATCTTGCCTCAAAACGATGCAGAGAAACTAGTCCATGCATTTGTTACTTCAAGGCTGGATTATTGTAACTCTTTATTATCAGGGAGTACCAAGAAGTCAGTCAAGTCGCTTCAGCTGATTCAAAATGCTGCGGCTCGTGTACTAACCAGAGTTAGGAAAAGGGACCACATTACTCCTGTTCTGGCTGCCTTACACTGGCTCCCTAGAATACAGGATATAATTTTAAATTCTTCTTCTCGCCTACAAAGCCCTTAATGGGCAGGCGCCATCTTACCTTAAAGAACTCATTATACCCTACTGTCCTACTAGGCATTGCGTTCCAAGAATGCAGGGTGTTGGTTGTTCCTAGAGTCTCTAAAAGTACAATGGGAGCCAGAGCCTTTTCTTATCAAGCTCCACATTTGTGGAATCAGCTTCCAGTTTGTGTTCGGGCTGCAGACACCCTATCTCCGTCCTATCCCAATTACAGCACAGCCTGGATCCTTCACAGCATCTCCTGCCCCGGTTTCCCTCATAGCATCTGGATTCTCCGCCGTCACACAACTGAGAAGCACCAGCACATTTTTTGATCTTCAGTGCGGAGGTTGAAGTTAAGTCATGTGTGAGGCAGCAGGACTGTTAAGGTTTGGCTGGCAGAGTTTCTGGTTTGCGGTTGGTGATCCGGGCTGGCCCCAGATATGACATCAGACCTGGAGACTGTACTGAAACCACCCAGAGCTATCTGGCTCCCACTAGCTGAATAACCCACACTGTGTTTCGCTGCAGAGCTCGTGCCTCATCTTTGGGCATGAAGCATCCTTGTGAGGTGTCACAGAGCGGCGATAGCTCACAACGAGAGCATCACTTTTGATCTCATGTCTAAATTATCGTCAGAGGCATGTATCCTTTGCAACAGGATTGTTTTCTTTTATTCATAAGTTTACAATCATTACATCATTTTAATCATAAGCATATGATAAACTTACAAACACATCTTTACACAGTGCTGAAAGTATAATCCTCTATCTGGAGTAGGGTTTAATTTATTGGACAGAAAACAGGGAGAACTGGGTGAGGTCTTTTGTACAGGCATAAATTAGAGACATGCTTCATTAAGTTTTACTGCCATATGTTTAGCAAACACTTAAACTGGCCCTCACTCCCTAACAATCCCATGTGGTCACCGGTAGTAAACAGCAACAACAGGCAAAAGGTCTGGAATGTAGTTTAGTTTTACCCGGAAATTGTTCCCCTCTTTAAGGTAATCTGAAACCTTATGTCTGAGATGATCTCATTTTTAGGACTTTATTTTCACTTGACAGAAGGCTGATTTTGAGCTGTCGTTGTGTTCAATGTAGAGCCAACGTTTAAAAAAGAGTTCTTCACATTCGTTCTTCTGGAGGCATTATGATACAGCCAACCCTCGCACCATGACCGATCACTCCGTCTCCTTGTGCAGGCACCACACCAGCGTCTGTCCCACCCCCGTCATGGCCTGCACGCGGAACCCCATCTTCTCCAGTTTGTCCAACACCAGGCGAGGCGGGTCGTCCACATGGTACTCGGCACTAAATGAGCATAAACACAAAGTCATTCTACTTTTCACAGATGTGGGATTTCTCTGTCTTTTAGTAAACTTTGCTTGGAAAGTAGAACAGTGTCAATTGTTCTGGTGCTTGTTCACTTCCTTCCACACCTTGGTTCATTTCCCAGCATTATTTGAATCAGATTGCCAATGACAACATTTCCCTGATCTGTATTCCATCAGCTTGCATGGTTTACTCTAAATCTGCAAAGCAGCAGCCTTCCTCTACCACATTGGGAGGGTTTTTTTCTCCTTCATGTGACCTGATCTCAGCTCTGTCGCCAATATGTACCCGTTAACTGCCAAAATGAGTGTTAAGTGCCTAAACATGGACATATGGCCCAGTGTGAGTACATTCACAGTATCCCTGGGAGTTCCGTTAGTTATCTATTTCCTGTTTGTGGGATGTTAGAGGAGATATTGTCATAGAATTGAAATAAAAATTCTCCACCCTTTTGGTGCTTTTGTAAGACAAACAATGCCTGCAAATCTCCTTGCTTACTTTCTATCTTCAGATCTTACCCAATGTACTAGTTACCTGCCATTTTTACATCGTGTCAACCCATTAAAATACTCACAAATTGTTTCCCAGCATGGTCGTTTTCCTTGCTCCCAGGTAGTTCATGAGAGCTGGATCCGAATATTCATCCCCCACGTTAGTTGGACCAACCTCCTTTAAGAAGAATTTAACAACATTAACTGCAGATTGAGAAACATTTTGCTTTGCTAAAACAATATCAGTTGTTTGTGCAGCTCTTGGTGCACCTGCAGCCCTCTGGCAGGTGCAGATCATAATCTCTAATAAATGGACGGACTAAAAATAGATCATCAGATTCTCAGAGGATTTAGAATTAGGCTGCTCGAGTCTTGCAGACAACAACATGAACATGCGCAACAAGAGGCCGAACCCTGGGCAACATGTGTTTTTCATTTAGTGCACTATGGCAGAAAATAACACAACCATACGCACGGTGCTTGCTCAGCTTGTAGCCTTGACTGTTTGTTGTTTGCAGAACGGAACAGACGACTGCATAACTATATACACCCTGATTGATTAGCGCTACATATCTCTGCAAAATAAACAAATCTAAAATAACGACACGAGTCATTTTACAGATGCGAGATACACACCAGTCTGATCTGCGTACTGATGAAACATGTAAGGCATGTCTACTTCCGGGCGATGGACCGATATTCCTCTGGGAATCACTGGAGAAGGCTTTCTTCAGGCGGACGGTCCTCGCTCCGACTTCTGCCGACAGCTCTGCGCGGAATGCGGAAACACCACCGCGACGGTCCAATCACAGCCCTGCTTCTCTCAGCATCTGTCAATAGCAGCGCTCGTCAGTCAGTGCCTAAAAGTATTGCTCAACTGATGCGATCAGTTGTTTGTTGACATGATAAATGTTGGCAGAGGTTGTAACCCTCCGGTATCATTCGATTGGACTACGCACATAGTCATTCGGGTCAAAAATGTCCACAGCAAAAGACTGCAAAAAACATTATATTAAAAAGTTTTTTTCACAACTTTTTTGCGTTCAATCTTTAAAGCAACTTCCGCCCTAATCAAAATGTAATCATTTTCAGGATTTTAACCCTTTAAATGCCATTTTGAAAACATGAATTCGCGATAGTCCCGAATGACTAATGTGTGAGTTTTTTGTTTAATCTGATTCTGTGCAAAAACTAATAATCAACCAAAATCAATTTTTGTTGCTAATCTTTGACATATCCAAGACTGTGATAAAAAAAAGCCGACCCCCCCCCAACATTTATTACGTGGAAAAGAACTGCCATGTTTGTGCATGTTTTTCATAGAAAACGCAATTCATGTTTTCAAACTGTCTGTTAAAGGGTTAAAATCTTGAACATTATTTGATATTTTTGATCAGGACTGAAGTTGATTGAAAGATTAACCCCAAAAAGTCTTACAAAATATTAATCTGTAATCATTTTATAGCAGTTTTGGAAGTGGACATCTTTGTCCCGAATGACTAATGTGTGAGTTTTTTGTTTAATCTAATTTTGTGCAAAAACTAATAATGCAAAAAAATCAATTTTGTTGCTAATCTTTGACATATCCAAGACTGTTATAAAAAAAAAGAGCCAGTCCCCAGATATGTATTTTATGGAAAATAACTAATTTTCTATGTTTTTATCATGAAAAACAACAGCGGTTTCATGTATTCAACATGGCATTTAAAGAGTTAAAATCCTGAAATGATTACATTCTTGGTATTTTTGATTAGGGCGGAATTTGCTTTAAAGATTGAAGTTGTTGTGAAAAAAACCTTTTAACTTAATGTTTTTATCAAAGTCTTTTGCAGTGGACATTTTTGTCTCCAATGACTAATGTGCGTAGTCGATTTGTTACACAGTGAATTAAGGACCGATTTGAAAAAATTGGAATTCCAAAATAGATCGAGAAAATAGTCTTGTTACAAAAAATCAGGCCAATTGCACCAACACAACCAAAGTTATTGCAAAATAAAAAGTGAAAAATGACCCATATGGACAAAAACGTCCACAGTGATACCGGAGGGTTAATATTCAGATGTGCTCAATACAAAAGTCCCCTGTCAAATCTTTGTTGTTCTGAAGAAAAGCAGATATTGTGTTTCACCTGCACATGGATGTTAAGTTGTTTGTTAGTCAAGAGTCTATCATAAGGCTTTAGTTTACAAAACGAGAGTATTACAGTTATCCCAAATGCATGAAAACATTTTCCTTTTATTCCTGGCCAAATTGGCTTTTTGCAAATAAATACACAGTTTTAAAGCATTGCACTTTTACAAGGATACACTTTATGTGATACATGCTATAACAAGTACATTTATGTGCATGCATGTATTTCACTGAACCAAACACTGTCTGGAGCTCTTATTTCCTCCTCGGGGATTTATTCATTTCCTCCTCAGCGCAACAATAATCATTTCGGATCAGTGCAGCGACTGAGGGGGGGAAATGAAAGACATAGACCGAAGGCAAACAACAATGGTGAAGACCTTGATAAAATCAGCAATATGAATGTAATGTCCCGCTGATGCCAGAGGAAGGCACGGACATTCAGCTTGGGTTTGCATGTCATGCTTAGTTGTAAGGGGTACTTTAAAGCATCATAGCAGATTGATATTGTGATGGTTAGCAGACATGAATCAGAGCAGCTCCTTCAGAGATGCACAATCATTGTTCCAATCCTCTCCACAGTGGTGAACCATATAAGATATTTTAATTTAGTTCTGTTTTATGATATATTTCTGATACATTTGACACTGCTCTGCATTGTGATAATGCATTTTTGTTTGCAGTCAAGTGTATCTGCTGTGACGGCACCATCTTAGCCCTCTGAAATGATCCAGAGCCTGTCATCTGTAACCCTCCATTCAGTGGGACACAGGTGCGTGGTGAGGGTTGCTCACAAGATTGCCACCTACTGGCTTCAAATATCATTATCATTTGTGTAGCTGTCTCTTGGATTTTCCCACCACATCTAGATATTAGTCCTTTCTAACTGGACATTTAACCGAGTGAATGCTGACCCATTGCTCTCCCCTTTGGAAAAAGAATGACTTGTTTATTGTCGAGCTAGTGTTTTGACTTTTTTAGAAGTCCATCAGATAAATGCGCTTCCATTTGAATCTTTTGCGGTGTGAACAAATAAACGTGTGCTCCTCTGGAATGTCTCCTTTCCCCTGTTGTATCTGTCCCCGCTAACCTGAGACCTACTAAAGGAAAGAAAACAGGAAAACAGCAGGGATGTCGCCAAGGCCCCAAAAATAAACCAGAGACCCCCCTCCTGCCCAAAAGAACACTCTCTCCATGTTCCTACCCGAGCCACTTCCTGGACTCCTGCCGTGTCTTCCTGCGCCGGCTCATCTGCTGCTGGTTATTGGAGTGAAGGGTCACCTGTTCTCTGACCTGTGGGGACAGTGGAGCACATCCCTGGTGGGTCCACGGGAAGCAGTTTGATCTTTTGACGAGGCCTTTGCCTTCACCTTCTCAGCTAAAGTGCTAAAACAATTGCTAAAACAATGTCGCACACCGTAATCTTCTCTGGTCCCCTCCCCAATCTGATCAATGATGACATGTATAGCCGCATGTCATCATTTCAGCGCTGGTTGTCTTGGTGGTGCCCAGCAAACAATGTGGGCTTCGTAAATAATTGGACAGCCTTCTGGGGAAAACCTGGTCTGAATAAGAGAGACGGCATTCATCCTACTTTGGAAGGTGCAGATCTCATTTCGGCAAACATCTCAGGGCTTTGTGGAGTTGAGACCAGGAGGTTGGAGGAAGTCGCAGTCTTACACGCTTCTCCGCGCTCTCTCCTAGGCAGTCATCCATAGGAATCCCGAACCCAATAAAATACCCAATATCAACGGTGTGTGTGTCTGGCTGCCCAAGGACAATTTAAAGTAAACCTAATAGAGGTGTCATACATAATAACCTAATAAAAGTAAATTTAACAACTACTACAGTGTAACAAAACAGGAAGATTAAATGTGGTCTCTTAAACATAAGATCTCTAGTATCTAAAGCAATATTGGTAAATGATTTAATATCAGATTATAATATTGATATATGCTGTCTCACTGAAACTTG
Organism: Pseudochaenichthys georgianus; assembly: GCF_902827115.2. Classification (NCBI taxonomy): domain Eukaryota; kingdom Metazoa; phylum Chordata; class Actinopteri; order Perciformes; family Channichthyidae; genus Pseudochaenichthys; species Pseudochaenichthys georgianus. The sequence continues at coordinate 18,103,884 of NC_047524.1, read as the reverse complement.
GTTGAGACATGAAGAATATGTCAGCATAAATGAGGCCACTCCACCCAGCCATATCAATACTCATATTGCCCGAGGCACGCGCCGAGGAGGTGGAGTTGCAGCAATCTTTGACTCAAGTTTACTTATCAATACTAAACCAAAATTAAATTATACCTCCTTTGAAAGCCTCGTTTTTAGTCTTACGCATCCGACCTGGAAAACTTTGCCGCCAATCTTATTTGTTACAGTGTACCATGCACCAGGTCCTTATTCAGAATTCTTATCAGAATTCTCTGAGTTTTTATCAACTTTGGTACTTAAAACAGATAAATTAATTCTCGTAGGTGACTTTAATATTCATGTTGACGATGATAAAAATAGCCTTACTGTTGCATTTAACTCTATATTAGATTCTGTTGGTTTTCGTCAGAGTGTATATAAACCAACCCACTGCTATAATCACACTCTCGACCTTGTTCTGACTTATGGTATTGAAATTGAGCAACTATTAGTCGAACTGCATAATTCTGCTTTATCCGACCATTTCTTAGTAACTTTTGAAGTACTGTTACTAGACTACAAAGCATTAGTCAAAACCTCCTGCAGCAGAAACCTATCTGCTAGTGCTATAGCCAAATTTAAGGAAAAGATTCCACCAATACTTAACTCGATAGCATGTCTGCATGTAAGGGAGGAAACTTATACAAAATGTACACCACCCCAAATTGATCATGTTGTTGATAGTGCTACAGATGCGCTGCGAATAAAATTAGACTCTGTTGCTCCTTTGAAAAAGAAGAAAATAAAACAACATAGATTAGCTCCATGGCATAATCCCGAAACCCGCAAAATAAAGCAAAAGTTGAGACAACTTGAAAGGATATGGCGTTCCACTAAACTTGAAGAATCTCGTTTAATTTGGCATATTACTCTCAATGAATATAAGAAAGCACTGCGTAAAGCGAGAGCAGCCTACTACTCTTCATTAATAGATGAGAATAAGAATAATGCAAGATTTCTTTTCAGCACTGTAGCCAGGCTGACAGAGAGCCACAGCTCGATTGAGCCTTCTATTCCCATAGCACTCAGTAGTAATGATTTTATGTGCTTTTTTAACCATAAAATTGTTACTCTTAGAAACAAAATTAATGACCTCTTGCCTTTGACCAGTATAGTGTTATCAACAGCTCCCGGAAACGTAAGTTCTAATATTACACTAGATAGTAAACTAGAATGCTTTTCAGCCATAAACCTTGAACAATTAAATTGAATTATTCTCTCTTCTAAACCATCAACGTGTATGTTAGACCCAATTCCAACTAAGCTGTTGAAGGAAGTTTTTCCATTAATTAGCACTTCTTTATTAAATATTATGAATATGTCTTTATTATCAGGCTATGTTCCACAATCATTCAAAGTAGCAGTGATAAAACCGCTTCTTAAAAAGCACAACCTCGATACAGAGGTTTTAGCCAACTATAGACCTATTTCTAATCTTCCGTTCCTCTCAAAAATTCTTGAGAAAGCAGTCGCAAAACAGTTGTGTGATTACTTAAAAAACAATGATTTATTTGAAGATTTTCAGTCTGGCTTTAGAACACATCATAGCACAGAGACAGCTCTGGTTAAAGTCACAAATTACATTCTAATAGCCTCAGACAAGGGACATGTCTCTATTCTTGTTTTGCTCGATCTCAGTGCTGCATTTGATACCATCGACCATGATATCTTATTGCAAAGACTAGAGCACTTAGTTGGCATACAGGGAACTGGTTTAGGTCCTATATTTCTGAACGCTCTCAGTTTGTACGTGTCAACGATGAATCTTCCACGCAAACCAAAGTTAGCCATGGAGTGCCACAGGGCTCAGTGCTCGGACTTATTTTGTTCACATTATATATGCTTCCGTTAGGCAATATTATAAGGAATCATTCTGTACATTTTCATTGTTATGCGGATGATACTCAACTATATTTATCAATCAAGCCTGATGAAATTAATCATCTAAATAAAATTCAAGACTGCCTCAAGGACTTAAAAACGTTATTGTACTTGGCCCGAAGAATCTATGAAACAAATTATCTAAAGATATACTAACTATGGATGGCATTAATTTGGCCTCCAGTGAGACTGTAAGGAATCTTGGTGTTATATTTGATCAGGATTTATCCTTTAATGCCCACATAAAATCAATTTCAAGGACCGCCTACTTCCATCTACGTAACATTGCAAAAATCAGGCATATCTTGCCTCAAAACGATGCAGAGAAACTAGTCCATGCATTTGTTACTTCAAGGCTGGATTATTGTAACTCTTTATTATCAGGGAGTACCAAGAAGTCAGTCAAGTCGCTTCAGCTGATTCAAAATGCTGCGGCTCGTGTACTAACCAGAGTTAGGAAAAGGGACCACATTACTCCTGTTCTGGCTGCCTTACACTGGCTCCCTAGAATACAGGATATAATTTTAAATTCTTCTTCTCGCCTACAAAGCCCTTAATGGGCAGGCGCCATCTTACCTTAAAGAACTCATTATACCCTACTGTCCTACTAGGGCATTGCGTTCCAAGAATGCAGGGTTGTTGGTTGTTCCTAGAGTCTCTAAAAGTACAATGGGAGCCAGAGCCTTTTCTTATCAAGCTCCACATTTGTGGAATCAGCTTCCAGTTTGTGTTCGGGCTGCAGACACCCTATCCGTTTTTAAGAGTGCGCTTAAGACCTTACTTTTTGATAAAGCTTATAGTTAGGGCTGATTAGATTCAGCCCTTAGTTTTGCTGATATAGGCTTAGTTTGTCGGGGGACATCTTACTTCTTCCTTCTCTCTGTCTGTACCTGTGTACTCTCATGTTCCGATTAACCCAGCTTCCCCAAATTTCTTTCTTTTTGGTGTCTATATACGCCGGGACACCGGATACGATGTGAGGGTCTAAGGCAGTGGTTCTCAAACTTTTTCTGTCATTCCCCACTTTGAACAGGTGGGCCTTTTCAAGCCCCACCTGTTCCTCATCGCTCCAATAAAATGGTAGGCCAAGCTTAAAATTGTCAAATGTATCGTTCTATTGCAGGGGTCTCCAACTTTTTTTAGGATGAGAGCTACTTTCAAAAAATAAAACAAGTCGTGAGCTACTTTTACTCCTCTTTTTTGTTTTTTTGCAGTGTATATATTTAGCACATTTTAACATTATTATATGCTACCTTTAACCTTTGAGTGCTGTTTGGGTCTGTGGGACCCGTTTTCAGTGTTTACTAAAATAAAATGTATGCAATTTAATTATTTTAACCTGCTTTATTTGGTGGTGGACGTCACATCCTCGAGGGTCCGGGGGCATGCACCCCCAGGAAGATGTTTTTTAAATGTTGAAGTTAAATGCATCAATCTGGTGCACTTTGAGCTAGGGCTGCTCAATTAAATCGTATTTTAATCGCAATTACGATTTTGGCTTGCAACGATTATGAAAACAACATAATCGAAATAAAACGATTTTATTTATTTTTTAAATAGGTTTTTCAGTTGAATTATACTTAAAGTTCAGGGTAATCAACTGTTAAAAACATACTTTTCAAATTATTTTCTTACATAAATTGATGTTTTTAAAAAAAAAAAGAAAAAAATTCGCGACCCACCTATCACATCTCTGCGCCCCACCAGTGGGGCGCGCCCCACACTTTGAGAAACGCTGGTCTAAGGACAGAGGGTGTCGTATTGTCATACTGATATTCTGTACACACTGTGAAGACCACTGAGACAAATGTAACATTTGTGATATTGGGCTATATAAATAAACATTGATTGATTGATTGATTGATTGATTGATTGATTGATTGATTGATTGATTGATTGATAAAGTGTGATGTCCTGATGCAGGAACGCTGCCGTCAAAGAGCTACTAGTGTAATATAAAGAATCTAAAGAAAAACAACTTAATTAACATGTATTTCTCTACACTATAGTCAAGAAAGTGGTATTACCATAGCATCTAATTATCATAACAGCTGTTATGCAGAGCACTGAAAAATTGACCCCACTAAAAAGCAATATCTACTAAAAAAATACTGCAGAATTCTTCGTAGTCATTATAATATACTTATATTATATGTCATGATTTCTGGAAAGAAACATGACTGCTGATTATCAAATGTATTTTTTGGCCATCATGTTCCATTATATCGGATAGAAGGCAGACATCTCTTGTAGGAAAATATGTATTTTTTATTGTTTTTGGGGCAAAACATATCGCACAGAATTCAAATGACAAACTCATATCATTTTTTAATCAACACTATTTGAAATTCCCAATGCCTTAGAAATCCCACACACAGCATCAAGCTCTGTACGATAAATGCGTCTGACGGATTGACTTGCTGTGAATGTTTGTGGGTGAAGCCCTGCGCTGCTAAAGCAATCGCTTTAAATCACTGAGAGGGGACTGAACAGGAATGAATGATACTGCAGGCAGTGTGTGTATATGATGATTTACTGGAGGTGTATGCTGGAGTAATATTCCATTATTCAGCGTTTAAACTATGGGAGAGCGGAGACAACAGGCAGCTTTCTGATAGATTGGGTGTTAGGGTTACACTGTGTATAAGTTTACATCTGCTTAATTTTGATGAATCACCGTGTTGCAGAGCCATGTCTCTCCTCTCCAGACGTTTGTATTTATGCTCATGTTTATCTACATCTGTAGTTCCCCTCTGAGGAGCTTCACAGTCCCTCCTCTGCACGAAGATACATCATTGACCTCCATTCCTTTTTGCTGTTTTCCAGATTACAGCCAGCAGCTTACATAAGGTGCCTTCAAGCCGTGGAGATATTACCCAACAGCCTCAGCAAGGTTATTCCTCCCCTCTCACTCTCTTTGTCTCTCCTTTTTCACCCCGCCTCACCTCTCTTCCCACTAATTCATGCTGCGCTCACTGATGGATGATACCGCTGGCTTTAGGAATTACACAACACAACACTGGGGTACGAGCATCGCTGTGAGGCATTACATGCGCTGTCACCAGGTTAACGTTCTATTGAGAAACACCAGGATGCGGTTTCAGTGGTTGTGCATACTGAAAGGGTTTGTTTAGGGAGACTTTCTCTCAGTGATTACGAATAATGTGATTAGAAGTTTGGAAAGACACGTTCTCACACACTGTCTTTTCTCTCATCGCTTCGTTTCGGAGCTTGATGTTGTGCTAGGAGCATGTGTCTATGGGCCAGAACAACTGGGACTGATTGGATTATTAGTAACAGGAAACAACATGATGCATAATAAGCACTAAGGAACAGAGGAGAGATGTAAGCCTGTTTGAAGGTATCCACAATGTACTTGGTTGGTCAGCATTCCCGGTCTGTAATGCATCCCAGTGAGTTTGACCACAGTGATGTGCATTTAGAAAGACAAATTGTCAGTGCTCAGAAAAAGATTACTCTGAATGCTGTAGTCAACCAGAGAAGAATAGACAAAGCAATTATCCTCTTTGTTGAATTTGAATGATCTTGACAGGGAGTCATTTTAGTTCATCCAAAAAGCTCCAGAAACAGATGTTTGTATTCAAATCCCCTGCGATTTATTAGCAAGTCAGTGGCTATAAACTTGGGATTGAAAAATCAGATGCAATGATACATTTACTTTTTGACAACATTTATTAAATCATCAGACTTTAGGGCATGCAGCCTAACTTTAGCCTTTCCCCCCAAAACTCTGAGTTAAAGGACTCTCAGAAATCGAGTAGGCTTTCTAAAATCCTGAACATACCTTTTTAAAGACTGAACGCCGACCACCACTTTTCAGCTCTTTTATTTCCTCTCATTACCAGATCATAAAAGTGTTTATTTCCATCTCTCCCCTCAAGTCAAACATATGTTATTACATAAAAAAGAGAAATAGCTGTACGAATGTAAGAAACTGATAAAAATGTATTGCCTTGAAGGTTTATTTAAAACTATACATGAATTATGGCTTACATTTAATAGCTTTTCCAGTAGTTATATACACTTTTTTCCTAAACAGTTTTTTTATAGACAATGTAGCTTGTTTTTTTTTATAATCTTAGATTAAAGCATTATTTTTCCGCAATTCATTATGCCATAATCCGGGGGTGCCAAACTATGGCCCGGGGGCCAACTGCGGCCTGTGGATTTGCCCGCAGCAAGTATAATTGAATATGGCCCACACATGAAACTTGTGCTTGTCTCATATTGTACTTCTTAAATATAAATGTAAACATGTATTACACAGAATAATGTTTTAATAAGCCCAATTTTCAAATAAATTCTCTCAATTAAAGCTGCCAACACTTTTTCAAACAAAATAAATGAAAGCCTATTAATGGAAAGCTGTTTTTTTCTTAAAGCATATTCAAAATTAAGCAAAATCAACCTACATTTGATGGATTTTGCTTACTTATAGCTTAATTTATGAGGAAATGTACCTCACCAGTGATTGGCCCAGCCCCTCGTATTTTTCCTATCAGTGAAGCATTATCGGACACCCCTGTTTTAATCACTGAGATTGTTGGTCGGGGGTTAAGTTAGGGCTTGGGGCCTTGAATACATTCTAATGCCAAATAGTGATGCTATTTCCTTCACATGATTGTCAACATCAGAACACATAATGTCAGTGCATTGGGAAGTCCTAACCCTAAGAGAACATTCCGTTTTATTGCATCACCCCAGTACTTTTGCATAAAACAACGAGACTGATGAATAGTCTGAAAGAGAGACGGAGAGGAATGACAGCATCCATTCATACCGACATGCCTGAGTCACAGCATGATTCCCATCAGGCCTGTGGTTATTAATCATGTTTTTGTATTATATGTGACAACATGTGTATGTTGTTTATGAATTCCAGCAGAACTTCTTCTAGAAAAACAACAATTTCAATGAGCTTGGCAAGAGTGAAGGGAAGGGTTTAACACGTTAACAGCGGCTGCACAAAAGCTGCCCCGCGTTGTCCTTTAACATAAAGTGAGCTCAAAAAAGTGGTACACACTTAAACAATGACACTGAATATACACACACAGTGGTCAAATGAAACTCGGTACTCATTTACCTAAGTATTTCTATTTAATGGCAATTTCTTCTTCTACTAAAACTTTCTTCTTCTACTAAAACGACATATTTGTGGTTACTTTGCAGATTTAGATTATAAATACAAATCATAATAAACAAATACATTTTGATGTATTACATTTATTACAGGTTTAACTACCCTAGAAAAACATACAGTTATTAAATAGAGCTCCACCATTATCAGCTACAACACTAAAGTGATGAACACATTAATGCATCATTAATTTTACATCACTTGTTTTATATTCAGCAATATAATATATACAGTACTGAAATGGACCTTTCTGTACTAAGCAATACATTTTGGTTATATTTTGAAGTGAACACTTTTACTGTTAAAAGACATTAGCCTACATCAGGTTTTTTACGTCACATGCTCACTATTATTGTCTCCTGATTATCTTCACTTGTCCTTGTCGCCATAGTTACTTTGCTATCTAATGCTAAACTCAGCTGAAGTGTTTGTGATTTATTAGGACAGTTAAAATCCTTAAAGAGCCTGCGTCAGCTACAGATGCAGACATTACCCTGTCCAATTTAAAGCCCTCAAGTGATTTTCCATTAATAAATCAGGAGATCCTTGAAAAGAGCCTGACTGTCTGCTAAATATCCGGTCGGGTAAAATAACTGTATGAACAGAATATCCAGATGCATCGTGGGTCTTTAATATCACAGTCAACAGTATAATCCCGCAAAAGAGGAAAACTTCAATAGCTGCGACCCTCACTTGCCCCGACAACAAAGAAAGCAAGAAAACGACGGACGATGCGAGTCAACTACGTGACAATGAGGTCATGGTAGTACTGGCTCTGATCAGCCCCACATGTCTTATGGGGTTCACTCGCTATACTTCATGCCCTGCATCCTTCACATCATAAAACGTGATTGAAAGTACAGGTAACGTGTACAAATCCTGTACAAACAATATCGCAAACCCCAGACGCATCAGTGAAAACAATATTAGAAAACGAGCCAGCACCGCAGTCATGCAAAACACCACTTCAGTGCTGGAAGACAACACATGACCATCTGGCAGTGTGATTTTATTGTCTTGTTGTGACAGATAACAAGTTAATTGGCGTCCCCGGTCTGGATCCATGAAGGGAATGCATCCGGAATCTGACCATTTGACACGATTCCTGGGTTCTTGGGTGCATTAAGTCTGCCCCGACTATCGTGTGCAGCTCAGTGGGAAGTGGGAATGTTATAGTTTTACAAGATGATATATCGGGCTGAGGGCAGAAAGTTACATTCTTAAATGTAGTGTGGTTGGGATGATTGCTGTGTTCCCAGACCAACAGCTCTCTGACATTTATTTAATTCATAATTTGCTGCTTTCATATAAACACGGGGTAACTGGGGGGGGCATGGACGCCCACACTGCTTTACACACACAAACAATGTTATACTTTTTGTGATATTTTTGTTTGCGTTTTCACTCCATTTCTCCATGTGTCTCTATCTCTCAATGTATTAAACTGAGTGGGAGGTTGAGTAATGAGGCTTAGCATATAATCCAGACCTCCCGTTCTTATCTTCGCTTGTTCTCATCTTCGTTTATACTCACCCCGTCCTTACATTTTACCCTAGGAACATTTGCTTTATCTTAACACTCCTCTTCAACCAAATAGCATTCCACATAAGTCAAACCATCCTTATCACCTTTCAGCACTCATGTTACTGGGTCTCTTCAGGATGTAGATGGAGTATTTTGACGTGTTCTTTGTGAATGTTGTACACTTGTAGATGAGAGACTGAAATTATAATCTTTTGCAGGATTAATGTTGCTTTCAAGTCAATAGCAGTGAATTAGTTGAATGCTGGAACATCTTGATTAATGACAGTTTCCTCGATTTGGCTTCCCAGAACTGTATGTTCCAAGGAACTCTGACAAATAGCTCTTTCTAAGAAAAGATCAACAACACAACATTCTGTGTCATATCAACCACAATTTCACTGATACTCGGACATGGAGATAGACGGCTCATGGGGGGGAGGTCTCTTCCTATAATAAATCATGCAAAACAACATCAAACTATTATACAAAAGCTACACTGAAAACACTAAAACGTTGACTTTAATTAAATGTATTATGTCAACACATTTCTTGAACCTATTTAAACTTAATATTTTTGCTTTCAATTAACCTAATAAAGTTATGTGAAATCTGTTGACATAATACATTTCCGTTTTTTCAGTATAGGAAATATATTGTTTGTGGTTTGTGCCTTTAATTTAACAAACTTTTGTCTCTTCTTTGTCAGATACAAATATACACAACCTCATACAGTACATGTGGCCTACCTAACCATCTTCGGGAATGTTTTGTTTACTTTTGACTTTTGCTTTGTTTAGTTCATTCTTGTTTAGTTGCTTTGATTATTTGTGTTATGTCTATAGTCCTGTTGTTGTCCACGTATTGTAGTATGTTATTTACGTGTACCCCTGCTTTGTGTTCTGTCTTTGCACCAACAGAAAAAAGAGAGGGAAAGAAAAGGATGATGTGCAGCGAAGAGAACTTCAAGTTGGACTGGAAGCCGGTCCCTTCAGTAAGTACTCAACATTTGTTCATGTACCGTCAGCTATACCCATAGACTGTATATATAAATGTAAATATAAATGTGGCTATACCACAAAAGCTACTGTATTGTCTTGTTTTGCCTTTTCTGACACAGTTGAATCCCACGCAAGCGCATACATCTCAATGTTGGTTATTATGCAAATAATAACTAACCTCAGTTAGAGAGGCCAAGCCTTCACAATCAATTGTGGTCACATTGACAGAATGGAGTTGGAAGGATTTCCCTATGCTCAAGTAGTCTGTGTTGTTGATTTTGATATCTATTATCCAGATATAAAAAGTTGATCCCTTGCACAAAACAAACCAACAGACACAGTGGCACACAGGGCAGAGACCTTTGTGAAAAGCAACAAGTGGTTTTGACCTGTTGAAATGCTTTGTTTATTTACATGTGTTGCATTATCACCAATCTATGCATATTCACAAGTTTGTTATTCGTCAAACTTAAACATGACCTTGGTTAGGAGGCGCAGCTGTTGCATGGTAGTTTCTTATACATCGGATGCTGAGGACCACGTGCTGAGGATCATAGAGGTAAAAGGGTCAGAAATTGCGTTGGGGGAAACTTCGACTTTAAATGAAATGCTCTGTGATATTCAAGATTCTGATTAGTAACGTTGAGTTAAAGGGCCACGCTATTCTACGTTTTCCTGGGTTTGATTATGAGCTTTTATATATATGGAATGCAAGAAAAGACCATTTACAGTTACACAGTGTTATTAAATCAGCTGATAAATGATTGAACAGTGTCAAAGTGAAACAATAGAAAGAAAAACTGGAAATGTGAATTGTAACAGTACGGCCAACATTTCTAAGGCAGCCGCTGCACTTCTGCTTAGTATTTTCAAATTGAATACTGTATCAAGCCCCAGTGTTTCATCTGCAGTAGACTGTGTTGGCTTTATTGTGAGACAGGATACGCAAACAATTGAGGAAGATGTGCGCCAGATGATCTCAGAAAGATTAGTAGAAGGCATTATTCTCTCTTCCGTGCTGAGTGCTGCTGTGGTGTTCCAGGAAAGAAGAGCTGGTCTGGGAGCTGTTGTATTGTTGACTCAAAGCCACAGATACTCCATCTCCTCCCCTGTCTCCTTCATTCCAACCCTCCTCTCCTCCAGCTCCATCTCCCCCCCTTCCTCCTGTCCCGGCCTTCATGGGCTGCTTCTCATCTTCCCCTTCGTCTCGGTGCACACTCCAAATGCACCGGCCTGGGGTGAGTGGCTGCTTCTTATTCCATGACAGAGCCACAGCCTAATGAATCATTTCCTCAAAGATACGGTGAGAAAATCACTTTCAGAGTTTTGAGCGAGCAATCGATGCAACATGAGGCTCGCATGCCCTCGTTCCTCTCTGTAGTGGATCCAGGCACGGTTTTTATACACGTGTGCATAAGAGCACACACACACACACACACACACACACACACACACACACACACACACACACACACACACACACACACACACACACACACACACACACACACACACACACACACACACACACACACACACACACACACACACACACACACACACACCACACACACACACACACACACACACACACACACACACACACAAAACAACAAAGGAAGACCGTATGTTCTGTGCCTGTTGTTGTTTTCTTTATATCAGTTAGCTACTAGCTCCACACTCTTGATTACATTTTAAACCAAAAAACACATGGAAGTCAGATGTGGTGTCCTCTGTCTTACTGTGCCGTATTTTCTATCCTTTAACCAGAGGTGGGAGAAGTACTCAGACCTTGTACTTAAGTACAAGTATAAGTACCAGAGTGTAGGAATACTCTGTAACAAGTAAAAGTCCTGCATTCAAAATGTTGGTTAAGTTAAAGTACACAAGTGTTGCCATCAAAATATACTTAAAGTACCAAAAGTAGAAGTACTCATTATGCAGATTATTCAGAATAACATATATTATATGTCTCTATCATATTTATTGATGCATTAATGTGGTTATCACAGCTCGTGAAGGTAGAGCTAGTTATAATTCCTTTGTATACTGCAGGGTGGCTTGTGAATTGTACTCCAGGTGTAAGTAAAGTCTGATTTAATTGCTGTTTATATTTCACAATATTATATATATATATATATATATATTTGCAAATATATATTAAATAAATGCAGTGGAGTAAAAGTATACTTTTACTTGTAGTGGGGTTAAAGTACAAGGTACGAAGAAATACTTAGTACAAGTCTCTTGAAATTGTACACTAACTGAGTTAATGTACGTCATGTCCCTTTACACCACTGCCTTTCACTTCCACGAAACAAAGTGGGCACGAACGTGATTGTCAAACATGCTGCCACTCATCACATTTATACCTTCATTCAAGCGTGCACAGATTTTCTGAAGATCGTTCACTAAATATCCATTTTGGCTTCTCCAACCTGACACACAAACACACACGCACGCACACACACACACACACAGCCTGCTCTCTGTCACGTACAATCTCCCTCTGGGTTTCTGGACCTCCCTGCAGCTAAGGCTGTGTGACTTGGCTGTACATTGTACGTGGCGCAGAAAACACAGGGCCCAAGAGGTTATTGGGTGTGTGTGTGTATGTAAGAACGAGTGGAAAAGGCAGCGGTGGAGATACTTCGTGTTCCTGCGGTATACAGTTTGTTTTCAGTTGAGGGCGAACGCAATCATGTGTGTGGCATTTTCTTGTTTTTGCATGTTAAGCACCATTACACAGGTGGCTCCGTATCGCTGTGCAACCAGACCCTGATCCCCTCCTCAAAGGAAACAGTCTTACAACTCCCGGGTTCCCTCCTGGCTTTTTTCATGTATGCACTGTAATGGCATTTGTCTCGCCTTGTCCCGTCCACCCTCAATATACTTCATTTGAACTCCCCCATGGCTTCCCCTTGGCTCCCTTGGGCTGTTTGGCTTGGCCGCTTGCCTGGATTTGTACACATTCTGTCCCCCAGTCATCACGGCCATTTAGGAGGACTATTTTCCTTCATGCATGTTCAGTGTTCCCCCTGAAGTTCCTGCGTTTACTCCCCCTCGTACCACTCCATTAAACTCTGGCCGACTGGCAAAGGAAGGAGCCAGAAAAAGAACATGCCACATGGAAAGCTGTATCTGTTTCCTCCCAACACTCATCTGAAAGAGATGTCACAAGCTTATCCAGAACATTGGGAAAGAGTTGCTGCTTCCATTCCCACATCACGGAGGATTAGATAAAGCCATTTTCTTATGATATGGTTCTGTTTTGTTGTGCCTCAAAATACCCTAGAAACACAAGCTAATGTCAGATAATCACTCACAATATTTTCATCGCAATATATTTGACCACATGAGATGGCATGCAGTGGTATTCAAGGGATTTCACATTTCAGTCCAATTGCAGAGAAAATGCCAAGAAAAGCCTTGTTGGACCATGCATATTTCTTCTGCTGGCTCACCATTCTTATGTTACCAAGGTAAGGATCTGCCAACATGGAATATGCCTCAAGATCTTTTCTTTCCAACTCCCTCTCAAAGGAAAAACGTCCCTGTCCTGTTCCACAAACCCCTGCCTGCCTACTCAATCAACTTTGGCTGCACGGATTCTTGCGCTGGCATCAAGCTGCTCTGTTTAGCTGTTTCTACATGCAGTGATAAATGCTCTCGGCTTTTATGGAATTCCATCAACCAAGCTCAGTCATTTCCTCAGTGCAAGTGCGCTGTTTCCCATGTGTGTTATAGTTGGCATGCTGAGCAACAAGGTATGTTTACATCTAATTAGCACTCTGACAAATTAACACTCTCCGTGCTAAACAAATGGCTGCTTTATTTCCGATCCCAACATGAATGAATGCAATTCCCAGAATTGTGTTGAGCTATGGATGATGCTGCTGGCTCTCCTTATTCTGCTCTGGCTTTGTTGTCTGTTATTTAGATTCTGCCTTTTATTAAATAAGCAATTTCTTGCATATTCGAAAGAAAGAAACAACATCGTAAAACACTGCCTTGCCGGATCAAGCTGTGGTAGATGTCGGATGTCAAAACGAGTCCCAATGCTAGCATCTTATTTGGTTGAAAATATTGCCATTGCACTCAATACTTTTTAAGTAGCATGGATTTGAACCAGAAATGAGGGGGAGACTTCTCTCTTTACACAGGCTAAACTGGCATACGACTGCATATTAAATGTAAATAAAAACAACCTATGATAATGGATCCTTAGGCATGATAGACCTGTTTATGAATAATAATAAATGTTTTGTGTATTGTATTTGCCGTTGCTATGATCTCAACATATGTCTGGATAGATCTTTAAGTTGAAGTTGATGCGTTTGCGTGAGAGAAACATGATTGAGTGTTTCATAAAAGCTTTAACTTCATCAAATGATGACTGTCTTTTAATAAGGCCACAGGATAATGGTTAGGATCACTGTCGTGCTATTGAAACCACTATGTAACCACACAAGCTTTAGGAAGAAGGACATGGTCAAACACAGTCACCACAGTCATTAGGAAAACAGATGCATTGTGGGATGAAAGCTAGTGACAAATGCTAGTAGTGATTAATGTAGCTCTCTTAGGGATTATTGCAATATGCTGACTCAGTTGAATGGTTTATTATCCGAGTCGCATTTTTTATTTAAAAGATATTAATAGTTTATAACATTAAGGCCATCGTAACTCAAGGTCTTGTCAGTAATATGACGAATCTATCAGCTTTTGTGGGGTTCTTCAACAGGCCCTGACATTTGACCTGCCTGGACTGGAGTAGTGGAAAAATAATGTATTTGCACATTTTAACTACATGTAGAGTTGATAGAAAAGGCTGTTGATTAATCCAAACATTTCTTGCCTTGTTTGGCTTGGGACACACATTTTTGTTATTAAAGAAACTCACAGCGGTATGTTCAATTCCACACACCATTATGCCAAATGTAAAGCACAATGCAGTATGCTGTAACTAATACTCATTTAAACTTACATTATGATACATGTGTGCTTGCACGTGCATCTCTTATGTCTGTCCTGACTCCTGAACTGGCCCTTTTGATTTGAATGGAAAAGATAGCACAACTATCCAGCTCCACACAACTAGGTGCTCAAAATAGATAGAGTATACACTAACCCTTCCCCAGCTTTATCAGGTATTTGACAATCCACAGTGATTGCCATGAAGTTTGTGACCCAGTCAAATGTTTGCTAACTTATGCCGCTTCATGGCCAGTCTTGCTTCATTTGCAACATAAAACTATATTGAAAAATGCAGCTTTAATATTTGCTTATTAGAACATCTGAATGAATTCAGGTTTGGCACAGTCCCCATGGTTAGATTATTTATTGGGGTTGGTAATAGATCCCTGAGTTTCTTAAATAATACCTGTGTTGGTCCTACTGTAGTGCACCACAGTGCATTTTCCCATGTCATCAACTTAACATGATGGAATTG
Source organism: Pseudochaenichthys georgianus (assembly GCF_902827115.2). NCBI lineage: Eukaryota > Metazoa > Chordata > Actinopteri > Perciformes > Channichthyidae > Pseudochaenichthys > Pseudochaenichthys georgianus. The sequence goes on along the minus strand of NC_047524.1, from coordinate 18,088,832 downwards.
GATATGGCTGAACTGCAGTGTTACAGTAAGTGTACTTTTTCCGGCAAAATCTCCCGACGTCTTTTCTTATCTCACTCAAACGCTGCAACAGAATCGGTACTGTCTTTTGACTCGTCATAAATCATCCAGTGATGTACTGCATGTTGAACTCTTCCCGTGCAGTATGTCATGAAATGAGGAGTAGGTGTGATGTCAGCTCAGGGCCAAACTACAGTAAATGGGTGCCATGGGAAGTGAGCGAAGGAATTTCAAGTTTTTATGTTGAGCAGTGTATACCGAGGAGTGTTTTCTCAGCTGGTCCACTCAGAGGTGGATGCATGCAGCTGTCCCTTTGCACTCAAATGTCCACATGTTTGCACTGGACCTAAAATACAGATGTGTCCATTGCGTCAGTGAACATTTACGCTTCAAAACATTCAAATTAGTCTGCCCCAATATTGGGGACCTACCACAAGCACAAAGACAGATGTCAAATACGCATGCATGTCCTTTTGCTGGTACCCGTTTGATATGTAAGCTCTTTAAGATCTTTTATTAGAAACTCACTCACTGGATTTAAAAGTCTGTAAAATGTGCAGACATTAAAAGACATGAGCCCGAACTGATTATAGACTAGAGTCGGCTCTTAAGAGCATTTAATGGCAGAAGCGATCAACTGTTGAGGTTGCAGGAAGTCAGGACTACACAAATGCTTTTGACCAAAATGACATTTATATTGTTTGCCATTTCTTTAGATGTGTGCTGTTATTACATTCACCAAATAGAATATGACTAGTATCCTCTAAAATAGGAAAGTTAGACTATGTTGTTATTTTGAAAAAGGCCGCTCAGGGCAGAGATGTTATTAGGCATGGGTTATAGTTATTGAAACAGTTACTATTAGTGCCTGGCGTAACAGCATTAGATGAGTCAACTACAAGTCCCTAGAACTGAAGTTGTGTGTGCACACGTCCATCTCGAAGAATATCTGGCTAATATTTGTTTTACCCATAACTACGCTAATTGTATGGCTTGGTTCTTACATTTTGTGTGCAGCCTTGTACTGTTCCTATCTGTTTTGAAACATTTCCAGATCCTCTTCAGCCTGTGTAATTCCTTATTTCCAGCCTAAGAACAATAAACGCAACAAGTAGTCTGCTTCTGTGTACACGGTAACCTATCTTAGGAAACTCACACCGATCGACATAAATGTTCTTGCTAAGAAAAGTACATCTCTCTCATAACCATAAGGGGAAATAGTGTGTGTGTTTGTGTGTGTGTGTGTTTGTGTGTGTGTGTGTGGTGTGTGTGTGTGTGTGTGTGTGTGTGTGTGTGTGTGTGTGTGTGTGTGTGGGGGGGGGGGCAACATTGTAGCCATTGGCTGGAGCTTCTGGCAGCTCTCTGGCCACTGCGATACAGAGGGACTTGTGAGAGAAAGCACAAAGTCTTATTTTTGCTGGCAGAGGAGATATGTGCTACCTTGGAGGCGGTTCTCTGCGGAGGCCCATACATCTTTAGTTCCTGGCACCCGAGCCAGGGGGGGGGGGGGGGGCAGGAGTGTGCGTGGGAGGAGTAAAGAAGGAGAGATGAGGAGGGGGGGTATGGGGGGGACTTGTGATGAGGGGCCTATGCTGCTGGGGAGTCAGCCAAAGTCCAGTACTCGCTTAATGGGTTCTCCTCTGCTATGTGATCCCAGTTTGGAGAATTGGAGCAGACACCCTGACTCCTGTCTCGCCAGCTCTGCCTACTGCCATGCATGGGGGGGGGGGGGGGGGGGCTTGGCATGTGAATTGTACAGTGGAGAGGGGTGAGAAGACGGGATGTAGATACTTCTTTCTTTTTTTTCTGCTGTCACAGGAAAGGCACAGGTTGACAAAACCAAAGCCATCTGTGTGCGTGTGCAGCGATCTGAGTCACTGGCTGTCATTCATACCAGAGCTTACCCTTCCTCTGAATCATCAAATGGCACTTGACGGATTTGAGCTACCCGCCTCCTTAGTGAAGCTGCACTTGCACACTTTAGATGGATTAGAGATAGACCCAAACACCTCCTCCACATCTTGTCAGGTGCTGGGGGTTACAAAGAAATGAGCACATGGTGAAGCAGTTTTTCCACTCAAGCAGCTTCTTGGGCTCCTGTCTAAATATGCTTGTGTGGAAGGTTTCTCACTGTCACCTGATGCCTTTCTTTATTTCCATAAACTAGTCCTTTTTTACCGTGTTCTACTTCAGAATTTGCGAACACCGGGGTATGAGAGGAAAATCATAATTAACCCTCCGTCACGTTATTATGATTCGGATTCAAGTCATTTATCTTCATCTTAAGAAAGTAATTTAACTGTGGGTATAATTTGCACAAATATGTAATTGTATTTGAAAGCTGAGCTGCTGCCCCATGGGAAGGTCCCACAGCCTCTACGGTTCAGACAGAGGTAGCTCACTGCAGATGTGTTAACTCCTTCCCTCCCTTAACCCCGTTATGTAATCACCAGGAGCTTTCACCAGGGTTTGAAACTGTGTGGTTTTGTTTTATTGTAAAGATGAGAAAGCTATAATTATTTCAAACCACCCCTTCTCTTTTAAGGGCTTACATTGGGATTGTTATTCAGGTAAACAAGTTGAACAAACAAAAAACGACTTCCAAGTATGGCAGGCAGAGAAGAGCTGCGTGCTGAGCATCATGCACCTGAATGTCTCTCCTGCACTCTGTCTGAGGGTCTGGCACAGGCACCGCTGCCTTACATAATGCTATGAGGTCTTTACACTGGCTTCCTGTGTGTCAAAGAATAGATTTCAAAATACTGCTGCTGGTTTATAAAGCACTGCTGGTTTAGGCCCAAAATACATTTCTGACCTCCTGCTAAATTGTGAACCATCCAGATCTCTCAGGTCTTCAGGGACTGGTCAGCTTTCTGTCCCCAGAGTAAGAACTAAACATGGAGAAGCAGCGTTCAGTTATTATGCTCCAAATATCTGGAACAAACTCCCAGAAACCTGCAGGTCCGCTGCAACTCTTACTACTTTTAAATCCAGGCTGAAGACTTTTCTTTTTGTCGCTGCTTTTAATTGAACTATTCATATCTTAGACTGCACTGTAACTTTTATCCATGTACTTTTTCTTTTAATGTTTCTTTTATTAGCTTTTCTTTTTAATGACTGATTTTAAATGCCATTTTCTTAATGTCTTTCATTTTTTGTAAAGCACTTTGAATTGCCTTGTGTTGAAAAGTGCTATATAAATAAACTTGCCTTGCCATGAGGTCATCCACCAAAGATCGAATGCTGTAATATGTATTTGTTGTCATCAGTCACACTGCATGGCTTTACACTTCACTTAGTAACCGTTCAAGTGAGAGCTGGAGATGATGTACCCGGTTTGCAGGAAATCCCCTTGTTTTCGCAAATCTGAATTGTTGCATTTCCCTCTAGAATACTGAGTAGATACACAATGCCTCTGAGCACGATCAGCTTCTGTGTCCTCTCAGTTTTTTCCTGCGTGGGATCGGGCATGGAGAGGAACCGCGGGCCAAGTCCTCTAATGCTGGCAGGCTGAGTAAACGATGTCTCCGGAACCTTGTGTTAGCCCCAGCATTTCCATAAGCACTCTTCATCCCCCCTCTGTTATTCTTTATGATCCGCACCTCCGCTCAAGCTCAAGCCGTCTTCCTGGACCTCTTGTTCTGTCCCGATCCCCCCCCCCCCGCACACTTTCAGATGCCTATTTTCAGCATGCAGTGCAGTCCCGCACAAGGGTCCAACGGAAGTATTGTCCTGCAAACCAGCTGATGGCTAGTATGATGCAACTTGCGCAGTCACCCACACATTTGACATCCTGTCGACATCTGTTTTCTAGGAATTGTTGGATCCTTGTGGAACTGCGTATTAGTTGTGCCTGTGTCCCAAAGTAACAGGCTGTAGATGATAAAATCATTGCACTCTGCTTGTTACTTGTTATGTTTAATTTTAGTTTCAGCTATGTGTTGTAGGAACAATTGCTTTTTGTGATATTTGGACCATCAACACCTACATGATGAACACCTTCAGGGAGCTAGGTCCCTTTCACTCATGTGCAGCATCCGTGAACTTATTTAGACATTAGGTAAGAGCTGTGTAGGAGAACGCAAATGTCCAAATCAGTTAGACCGGGTTAGGGTTCATAATAAAGTGACTTTACATTGCCAGTGTACTAGTACAAAGTCCATGTGATGTCGGATTGAGCCGAGTGAAGTGAGAGAGCTGGTCAGTGTCCTGAGAATACACAGCAGGCATGTTGATGACATTTATATCATTGTTCTTCTGTTGCAAAAACCCGAAAGAATACAAACATCCGCGGGCAAAGTTTAACGGTCATTTACACAAAAACGTCAATAAAATCTTTAGATTCAGGAACATCTTTCGGTATCGGTCAAAGCAGAAAAAGTCTGAAAAATGTAAGGAATTTGAAGATTTTATTTACCACACCGAATTTACAGTCTGTGTCATGTCCTGCCTCCTGCACTCTATCTCTCGCCTAACAGACTGGAGTTTTTCCAGTAAGTGAGGGAGTTCATTTGATAAAATACATTTTGACAAAGTGTTGGTGGGATGTTGACTTGGTGCATGTGAACCGCTTTAGTACAGCATGTACATTGTGTGCTGTCATGAATCTAATGAGTCTTAAATAAAGAATAGGGAACACTGTGCAGGCCCGGTTCCAGAACAAAATGACTCAGGGTGCATCTGAGATTAGAGAGGGTGCAGTGGTAAAGTGTTATTTTTATAAGTGGGGAGTGGACCTAACACCCTCTAAGGGGGTTCTCTAGGGGGGTCTGGGGGCATGCTCCCCCGGGAAGATTTTTTTTTTTAAATATTGAAGTTAAAAGCATCAATCTGGTGCACTTTGAGAGCAACATTAAGAGATCTATGGATACCTCTCTCAACATCCATATGAAACAGAACTGTGAAGTCAACAGATTTACTTTTTCTTTATGGATATTTTACAAATCACTCCCCTTTTAAGACCAAAATGTCTACATGCATAGCAGAAGATGGCATCTTTTTTACAGGAATATTCCAGCCAATCTCTGTTTTGAAACCATGAGCTGCAAAATGAGCGCCTTACCCCACTGTACAGGTGAGTTGGGTACTTTTTTAAATATACCTGGGCAGGTTCTGTTTAGCTGAGGTCCTCTGGCACTTGCGGGCCGCCGAGGGGTGGCGGTGTTTGGGGCAATGAAGACGGCTGCGGCTGCTCCGCCTCCGTGGGCGAGGCGGGCAAAGCCGGCGAGTCGGGCGGGAGGACGTTAGTGTCCACGACAGTGGCCGCAGATAACGTAATGTCCCCATGATCTGAACTGTTATTACCTGCAGTAGATGCAGTGTTACTGCTGGCAATAAGGGCTGGTTGTTTTAACCATTTTCTGATGTCCATCATTGACTGCTGTGTAAGCACCTTGCAGATGACGAACGCGCAGCGGCAGAGGTCACGCGCACCTGACATAATAACGTTACTTAGGCTACCGTTTAAATAGACAAAATAAATGCAGCAGACAATGTTATTTAACCACAATTACAATTTACTTTATTTCAACTATATTCTTCTTCTTATTATTACTGTTATTATATTTGTAATATTTTTCACTTTTAATATTATTTTTTTACTTTTTTCTTTTTTTTTCACTTTTAATTTTTCAAATGAGGGTGCATAACGACTCAACTGAGGGTGCAATGCACCCTTATGCACCCCCGTAGAACCGGGCCTGACACTGTCTTAGCATGTCTGTGTGTACGTGTGAGTCCACGTGAAATTTGAACTCAAGGTACAGACTCATGTTCAGCTGCATAATCAGCTGCTGAATTTTTCATCAGACCTTTATAAAATAATCTTAAACCAAGTGCCATATGTTATGGGAATAATTCCCAAAACTTTAAGAATGTAGAGTCGACATTTACATTTTTTCCCTTTTTTCTCACTTTTAGTCAAATCCCTCAAAATAGGCACAGCACGAAGACCATGTGAAATTGTCGTTTCGGATAACAGGAACTGAATATAACATTTCACACTGTCAACGAGTCAACATGTTCCAAGCGTAGCCTGTTCCAAGTCTTAACAGAGCAAAGTAATTTCAGCAGAGTGGTCAGCTCCAGCAAACCGTTCTTCTCTATTATGTGAGTGGGGAAACTCTGACAGGCAATCAGAGCCCACTACAAAAGGAGAATGTAAAAACAACAAAAAATGAATCCCCACGAATGCAAATAGCTTATTGCTAAATTGTTTTGGTCTGCCTATAAGCATTGCCAAAAAGAGGTCTTGAAGTGGGATGGCGTGAAAGCGAGAGATGGAAGGATGGGGTTTCTGTCGCAATGGAGAGCTGAATTATGGGTAGGTTGATTGACATGGTAGCATGTGAAATTGTTTTTGTCAGGGAATTGGTTACAAGATATTTCCCATCCCAATACATCATCAGATACAGACAATATAAAACAGAGTCAGATTATGACGGATGCAGGGTAATTAGTCTCTCTTCATTCAGTTATGAATAAATATGATTACAGTCCTGCTCAGCTCTTCTGTCATTTCTCTGAAACAGCGGATATGAAAGACTACAGTACATCTCGATTAGCTTCGATGTCAATGACCGTAAAATATGGCTCTTTTATTCTTACCAGCATTTTTTAATATTACATCTTCATTTGGGATTCAGATGATTACCCTGTTCACTGTTTTAGACCACAGGCGCTTTGACTGGCATTGCCTCACATTGCCTCACATTAACCATTTATTGTCCTGTACACACTATGTGGCCAAAAGTATACGGACGCCCTTTGTTACCGGTTGTGTACTTTTTTTGGGGGTGTCAGTCATGAGCTTGGCTGACACCCCGTGTTCAAATTAATTGTAGTTGCAATGCTACAGAATACAATTTTTAGACATGTGTGGATTCTAACTTTGAGGCAATAGGTCAGGGGTTCTCAAAGTGCGGCCCGCGGGCCAATGGCGGCCCTCGGAAATGTTTCTGGCGGCCCGCGATAGTTAATGTGACACGCTGAAATGCATGCGTTATATTTTAATCCTCCATGGTTGTATCTAGTAAGAATTAGAATGGAATTTAAGAATGGTAAAACTGCGCCCCCTGGGTTGTCATTCCTAAATTATGAATGACAGCTTGTGGAAAGTTTGCTAGACTACTGGTTGCATGGCAACTAGGCATCTCGCGAGTTGCGGTAATTGGTTAGTACAATAAAGAAAGTATTTGTTTTGGAATTATTTTGTGTTCCGTTTTTTCTTGGGCGGCCCTCAATCCAATATTGGGTACCTACATTGGCCCTCACTCATCAAAACTTTGAGAACCCCTGCAATAGGTTGTTAGAGGCCTATTTTTTTTTTCAATATGGCAATGCCTCCTGGCACCAATCGAAAGTTTAAAAAATATATAGATATCTTTGTTTTGTGTGGAAGAACACCCTGTCTTCTCACAATTCACAGCCTTTAGAATGAGTTGGTGACTGAAACAAGCATTATAGCCCGGAGTCTGCTGCCAAGGGTCCAAACTTTCGTGAATGTAACTGTTCTCATTCATAACACTCCGTTCGATGTCTCACTATGGGATGCGCCTCATCGCGGAGCAAACAGAAGCATCTCATTACGCCAATCCTGATTGGCTGGTGATCTTGACGTCAGCGTCAGGGAATTCACCCCCTATAAGTAGCTTGCGCCACGACGCATGCGTCATTCAAACACCTCTTCTCGCTTCAGAGCACATCTCTACAGTAGCCGGGCAAGCTTCACTGTCCACAGACTGAACCCAAATACCCATTTCGGTTGACGGGCGCTAGCCGGCTACTCCTTCTGCTTCGCAGGAAGACGGTAGTACTAACGCTGTTAGTATTTAAAATCGACCTCGCCCTTCTCTTACCCGAGAAAGTAAGGTAGGTCCGATTTTTCAAGCTAGCAGCACACCTGTTGCTAGCTCGCTCCCTCTCTACCGACATCACGGTAGCGAGGACGTTTTTTCTTTTCTCTTCTCCACGGAGGAAGAAAGGATTAGAGGAGCATACTGTCACACCAGTCAGTATTCTCCGGGAATAAAAGACGCACACCGTCCTTTTCTCCGGATTAAGGACAAGGTGGTTTTATCTTTTCTCCCATCCCACCTGTCGAGAGCGGGCCCTCTCCACGCCACGAGGCGAACAAGATGGACGCCCCTCTCCCTCACACCAGAGGAGTCAGGGACTCGGTGGCTCGACTCTGCGGCTGCGGGTTGAAGATCTTGGGCACAGACACACACCAGGTCTGTTCGTCCTGCCTCGAGCTGGAACACGGCCGAGGCGCTATCGACAACCCCGGCCCATGCGGACATTGTGTCCGCTTCACCGTCAAGAGCCTCCGCCGACGGTTAGCACGACAAGCTAGCCTGTCGGAACAGGACCCCCCCATGTCCACGGACCCGCCGGCCGGCAGTCAAGACACGGGGGCGTCCGCCACAGAGAGTGAACCCCTCTCCGTGTTGGTCTGGGGCTCATTATCTGCGATGGCTATAGAACCGGAATCCCGCGCCCTGGCAGGCCGGGACCCGGTGACAACAAGACAGCAAGCTGGGGCTCCCGGTTAGACCTCACCATGGTCTCACCCGCGGAGGATGCTCTCGAGCTGGACTACGAGGAGGACGAAGAGGAGGACGCCTTGGCGTTCCTCCTGTCCGAGTCAGATGAACAGGAAGAGGACACCTTCATGTCACCGGCTTAGGCTGCAAAGCCTGAGGCGAGAGCGGCTCTCCCGGGCCATAGCACACCAGCTTCGCCCGGTCTGAGCATGGACCTGCAGGCCGTGTGTAAACGAGCTGCGGCCAGACTCAACGTCCCGTGGCCCGAAATGGCCAAGGAGACCTCCGGGTCCCGCTACGAGGGAAAACATCTTCCCCAAGCAGCGGGGAAAAGGAGGCAACTCCTTCCAGTCTTCCCGGAGATGTTGGATGAAGTGTCGGTCTTGTGGAGAGACCGTCACCAAGCAGGAACCCCACACTGAATTTTCGGCTCCGCTCTCGCCTCCATGCAAAGGAGGTGTGAAATGAAGAAGAGGGAGGACGTGGCACCCCACCTCTGCCTCCCTCGAAGGGTCCAGCCGCTGCTTTCACAGCAGCAGTCCTTTACCCAAGCTGCCTCGAACTCTGCTCGGTTTAAAGCACCGAAGACGCAGAGGTCGCAGCCCGCCCCGAGTCCCCAGCCCAGGCTGGAGACAAGGGCAAGCTGGCCTAGAAATTCTCCGGTTCCGGCTGCAGCTCAGGCTCAACCAACCCAGAATTTCGGCCAGCAGTCGAGGAAGAAGAAGCGAGCGGCGTGACAGCCCCTCCTTCTCCCCTCCGTGACAGAGCTGGAAGTTCATTCCCCAGCTCTGAATGTGTTCCCGCCGCCTCGAGAGATGCCTAAACACCATCCTCAAGTCCGCACAAACACATGTCACACATTGGTTGATTCTTCTGTCATAAAACATTTGCCGCTGACGCATCCAGGCTTCAGGCCGAGGGCGCAGCTCAAAAAAATGAAAAGAAAATCAATGAAGCCAATAAACAGCCCGTCAATTGTTCCCCTTCTCAGAGCAGCTACGGCATCTCTCAAAAGGCGGATTTCTGACGGGTCTGTAAAGGCACCACCGCCACGCGCATGCGCAGTGCCGGCTGGGGCTGTGAAGGCACCACCGTCACGCGCATGCGCAGTGCCGGTGGGTACTGTCCATAAGGGGCACCACTGTGTTCAGACACTAGAGGGCCCCATAACACAACAAATAGAGACTCTGAGAGGAGGAGATGTGACATCTTCACTGGCTCTAAGGAGCATGCAGTGGAAGATGCTCACATCATCTGCTTGGGTTTTCAAGACAGTAACACGGGGCTACAGACTCCATTTCGCTGTCACCCCTCCTCACTTCTCGGGCATTCTGCACTCGCAGGCCCGAGGAGAGTCAGCCCATATTCTGGAGAAAGAGATTCTCTCACTCCTAGAAAAAAGGGCTATATCTATTGTACCCGCCGAGCAGAGTCAGGGCGGCTTCTATTCCAAGTACTTCCTCGTTCCCAAACGGGGAGGGAACGGAATTCGGCCAATACTTGATTTAAGGGCTCTGAACAAATATCTAAAAAGATATAAGTTCAGAATGCTCACTCACACATCTCTGTTGCGGCTCGTGCGACAAAACGACTGGTTCACATCAGTCGACCTGAAAGATGCGTATTTTCACATCCCAGTATATTACCCACACAGGAAATATCTGAGATTCGCATTTCAGGGGATCTGTTATGAATACAGAGTACTCCCCTTTGGTCTGTCTCTCAGTCCAAGGGTGTTTGTACGGTGTACGGAAGCCGCGACAACGGGGGCATTCGCCTGGCGACCTACCTGGACGACTGGCTGCTTCTCGCACAGTCGGAGCAGGAGGCTGTTACGCAGACAAATGTCCTCGTTAAGCAACTGCTCAACCTGGGTTTCATAATAAATACAGAGAAGAGCATGTTGTGCCCAGCGCAGACTATACTCTTCCTGGGTTTACGCCTGAACTCGGTGCCCTTTTCAGCTCGCTTGTCAGCGGAAAGAGTGAAAGCTTTCAGAGCTTGTCTCGCTCTTTTCCAGCTGCGCAAACATGTTCTCTTCAGATCATGCTTGCGATTGCTGGGGCTCATGGCGTCAGCCATCCTGGTCGTACGACTGGGACGCTTACACATGAGGGAGTTTCAGCGCTGGGTGGCCGCCCTAAAACTAAAACCCACGCGTCATGGTGCGCAGAGAGTGATGGTTACTGTGAAATGCGTAATGGCACTGCGCCACTGGCTGCACCCGCCGACTTTTCTAGTACGGGGGTGCTGTCCTTTCACGGAAAGTGGTCACCACGGACGCATGTCTGACAGGTTGGGGAGGTATTTATTAAGGTCGCCCGGTGAGGGGTCTCTGGAGCAGAGACCTCCAGGTCACATAAATTACCTGGAGCTTTTAGCGGTGTTTCTCACCCTAAGACGCTTTCTGCCTTTCCTCAGGGGACATCACGTCCTCGTGAGGACAGACAATACGACCACAATATGGTATATTAACCGCCAAGGGGGTTGCGTTCTTTCCAGTTACACACACTGGTGCGCAAACTGATCCTATGGAGCGGTAGGCGTCTCCTCTCTCTGAGAGCGACGCACGTACCGGGAGTGATGAACCTCGGGGCAGATCTATTGTCCAGAGGTGCACCACTTTATGCAGACTGGACTCTACATCCAAGGATTGTGAGCCAGCTGTGGGTGCGTTACGGCAGAGCCGCGGTGGATCTGTTCAATTTGAAAGACAACGCTCAGTGTCAGCTGTTCTTTTCGATGCAGGATCTGAATGCACCGTTAGGCGTGGATGCACTCGCGCACGATTGGCCTCCGGGCCTTCTGTACGCGTTTCCACCCCTGGCTCTGATACCTCCAACTCTGGCCAGAGTGAGAGAGCAACGCCACACACTTATTCTGATAGCTCCACACTGGCCAGCTATGTACTGGCTAGCGGAGATATATCAGCTGCTGTGCGGGCAGCCATGGCAGCTCCCACTACGCAGGGACATACTGTCCCAAGGGGGGGGGGGATCTTTCACCCACACCCAGAGCGATTGGCTCTATGGGCCTGGCCCGTGAGTGGTACCATAATCGGGGGTGCTTTGTCATAATGACCAAGCCCCCTGTGTCCTGGGCTATCCCTTACAAGGGCAAGCCTGTTACTAAGCAACGGCTCTCCCACTGTTTGTGGAAGCAATTGCTGTGGGGCCCGTACGAGTCAGAGCTCGCAGGCACCTTCGGGTTTACGAGCTCTCTTGACTCAGGGTCTTGCTGCATCCTGGGCTCTGTCCAGGAGGTCTCCCATCCAAGACATTGGTGCAAGCGGCGAGCTGGTCCTCGCCGCTCACTTTTGTCCGCCTTTTAACAGTCTGGACGTTCTACTCCCAGTTTTGACTCAAGCAGTGCTGGGCACCTGGTTGAGTCGGAGCCCTACCTGTTAAAGTTCTGGTCGGTTTGGTGATTTTTGAGATAAGCTCGTCTGGCAATACGGGAGCTACAATTTCCCATAGTGAGACATCGAACGGAGTGTTATGAATGAGAACTATAGGTTACTTACGTAACCCCAGTCTCAGAGTAACATGAAGTGAGATGTCTCACCAGACGGCCCTCCTTGCTATGGTGAAGCGAGAAGAGGTGCTTATTTTGAATGACGCATGCGCATGCGTCCTGGGTGAATTCCCTGACGTCAAGATCACCAGCCAATCAGGATTGGCGTAATGAGATTGATGCTTCTGTTTGCTCCGCGATGAGGCGCATCCCATAGTGAGACATCTCACTTCATGTTACTCTGAGGACTGGGGTTACGTAAGTAACCTATAGTTTTAATGCCGTCTTTTAGAACTTTGTAAGACAAAATTAACTTTAGAACACTTTTTTTTACAGCATTAGTGTCGTGCAAATCTTTGAAAGGTCAGCACTTTAAGTTATCTTCAGAGAACGTTGAAACGCTCATCGGAGTGTAGGATATAGGATATCACTCCGATGAGCGTTTCCAACGTACTCATGTTACTTGAAAAAATACACAGAGCAATAATCTGATTTATTTCCTCCCTTTTCAAAACAAATCAGATATGTCTGCTCCTCCGAGACACTTGTGTGCCTCTCGAAGAGGTTCCAGTCTGGGTTACACAACATTGGTGCCAGTGGTTCGTTATCGTCTGAGCAGGCGCTGCTATCTCTGACACTGCACAAGATTGATGGCCTCTTCAAGGTGCTGGACCTGCCGGGAAGCACCAGATACTCTCTCTGAAAGTCCACCAGAACTGATTTATTGTGAGATATAGACAAGATCTAAAGCCAGGCAATTTGTAGAAGACATTCTGGAGTTTGCTTTCAAGGTTTGGCAACTATTGAGGGAGTTTTTGTGTTTCCTTGAGTTAAAAACGTACCAAATCATGTTGTTTTTGAAGAAAGTACAGCTGTTTAGACGCTGAACTACGTGAATGGCACACATCAACTCTCCTTAGTGCACATAGGAAAAATTGTAAATCTTATTATGACCCTCAGATTCCATATCAGCATGTCTTAGTGATGGACGATGGCAGACTTCTCTACCACCACAGCCTCCACACCCTTCTCTTCTCACTCCACTCTATTAACATCAAAGTACTTCATGCATTGGCTGTCAGTATTGCTATTTTAACATAAATCAATGGAGACTGGGTTCCTCAGTTTCCATACCAACCAAAAAATGACCACTTAAACACAACTAATATAAGTGACTATGTCAGACTGTGATGAAAACTCTCATTCATGGACAAAAACCACATGCTCACGTCCACACATGTTCTCATATGTAACATCACGGATGACTTCCTCCTGCACTTCCTGAGAGTAATTCTTTGTTATATGGAAAGAAATTAAGCAAATGGAAACGCATATTGTGTTATTTTATATCAAAGGTCCTCTCCTTGCCACCGCTCCAAAACATAATCCCGGCACAGACAACACAAAGAGCACTAACCGGCACGCCCTACAGAAATGACTGGAGTAATTGTTTATTGAAAAGGGTCATTTCACATGTCCCAATGATGGTTGCGTGACGTTTTCTTCCAAATCATGAATTGAAAGGACACTAATGTTGGATGCCATTGATGTGTTAAAAGTTTAAAACAGGATACTGGACTTAAAGGTGGCACGACTTGATTATAATGTCAACTGGAACATTATTATAACTCCTGCTCAGTGTTTATGTCTATGACATAATTCCACAGGGGGGTTCAACAGAGGGGAAACATGTTGTGAGCTAACAAATGGAACATCCCTCATACACTGTGGAATACATTACACTGAATCAGAAGGCATATTACAACCATTTCCATTTTGTTTTGGACACAATTGACTTGTATGTACATTGCAATGTTCCCTGGTGACAGCATGAGAGTCTTTTCAAAACATGGAGCCTTTCTTCAGGAAGGGATTAGGATTATATTGTATTGTCAGGCAAATTTAGGTTCAAATTACTGCAATGTTTTTCAACAAATTAGGGCCAAATATCTTAAACTGTGGTATAAATATGCTACTGTGAGAAGAGAGAGGAGAGACTATTTGTGGACTTTTGGGCTTGGACGTTGTTTGACGTTTTTGGAAATGTCACCTTTGTCCGTCCAATCTGCTGAAAAAGTTGATTCATAATTACTTCGCATTAGCTTATTTTTTCCCATGCAGTATGTTGTTTCTTGTTATGCATAGAATTTTTTTTACTGGAAGACATACTTCCATTTTTCTCGCAACATGAATAATGATTAGCTTTGATGTTTGATCCTTGGTCAGAACGAAGAGCACACAGAATTACAGTCACATTATTTGTCTGCAATTTTTTTTAATGTAGCTGTGGTCAGTGTGTTGGTGTTGAGGTCAGGAAAAGACTGGCCCTATACTGGCCTTGTTCTGTGTTTATGACGGATACTTTAAAGGAGATTTTTTTTGTAGAATTGCATTTCACTGTGTGTCAACTACCAAACAATAACTGCAGTTTACATTTCAAACTTTGAGCAGAGGAGAGGGGGTTTTGGATAGAGTGCTGTGCTGTTTCTGGTGGTAGCGGAGAGAACCTTGTGGGAGGTCACGCTGTGGCTCTGTGTACGTGCAGAATGTGAATAATCTCAGCCTGTACACTTTCTGTTTTCCTTTGAGGAGTGAAACTCGGCAGGTCGAGGGCTGCGGGTGACTCAGGGTGAAAGGTAGTCTTTCAGCTGGACACATTTCAAGGATGTTTTTGGGAAGCAGTGATGGAAACGGGGGGTGGGAGAGCACTCACCGAGGACATGCTCCCTAGGTCCCTAAGGAAGGGGAGATAAAAGCAACAGGGGGGGTTATGAGCTGCTAACCCACACCTAAACTAATATTTATGTACCATACTTACAGCACGGATAAATGTTGAAAATTGCTCGGTTTCGGTTTTCCCAAAATAAGCAAAGTAAGTCAGGTGGAACACTTTTTGACTCTGTTTGATTAAATCCTATGATACTGAAGGTATTACGAGAAAGCTTACTCACCATGTCGGACACTAATGAAAACACAAAGGTGAATCATGTCAGGTTGAATGCCTGTGAGTGAGCAGCATTCGAAAGCCATGAAAAATATCTGATAAAAAACATTTAGTGGAAAAAGTACCTTGATCTTACGAAAGCAAAAGTACCTACAACAGTGTAAAAGCACGCCATTTCAAGTAAATAGTTAATTTGCCTGCTCCTTAATGCCAACATTGTAATGTTTATATCTCTAATCTTTATAATTTCATACTTTGTATTACTTCTAAATTCAGTTAAAGGAAACTATGCAGTACATTGATACATGGGAGATAACACTGACCTGGCTTAAACTGAATGTGTTTGTTCAGAGAGAATAAGATGAAACAGCATTCAAAGTACAGCGTGCTCTGTGTTAAATATTGACGAGTGAACCTTGTGGCTGCCTACTGTTGCCTGTACTGATGTACTGAGTACACAGCGTGCTTGTAAGGGGTGAAGAACAACAGCATGCAGGGCCTGTTACCCATATTAATCTTTCACAACAACACATCAGGATCTATTATTATCGCTTTGACCTCTCTGGCCTCTGTGATTTCAACATTATGACTAATACACCCTTAAGATTCATTTAGAAATCAATACAACATATGTATTGTGCATTGCAGAGCACATGGGATCACAATGGGTTATATTTATTTTTAATACATCATATGGCCATTCTATACAGCTTATTATTCACACCAGATCAATCCAGTTGCACAGTGATTTTTTATGTGTAGTAAAGGAAGGAGGACAGTATAACCAACAATTAAATAAGTGACTTTTAGACATGAGTTTTTAACAGAATTCAACATTATAATGCATGATTTTGGAGTACATCAACACAGATGACTTGCACGCTGTATAAGCTCAAACATGAGAAGGTTCAATGCACTGAAAGATTAACGAGTGTCTGGGTGAATTACTGGTCACCACACAGCTGGCATATGATTTTTCATCATCAGCGAGAAAAACTAAATGCTTAAAGTCAAACTTATTCCTCAGCACTGGTTTATATTGCAATTTGGGGTGACTCCACTAAATACCCTCATAATATGCATAACAATACATAATCATGGTTTATTATGAATTAGGGTTTTGGGCATATACATCAAAAGCTTTAATTACATTATTTGTTTTTCTTACATGTTGAGGCAGCTATATTTCGTTTTTTTTAGTCAAGAGTTGAGGAATACAATTTGCATTTGAAGTCCAGATAATAGTGAGAACACAATATTGTCACAATTGTAGCAGCTGAAGTAAGGAAGCTTATCATTTCCTATTTAGGTTCATCAAAGCTTATAACACAAAAGTCCTTTTTACAAGGCAAATATATATATTTCTTTAGAACACGTACCTTATATTGTACCTTATACCTTATTTATATATTGGTTTTTCCTTAACTGGACAAGCAGTGTCACAAGTTTGATTTCCCCCTAACTTTGGCAGTGATCTTGTAGTTTAACGGTTTTAGTGTTAAACCATAGGAGCAGTTTAAAGACAGGTCATCATTATCACATTTTTCAAATCTGCATTGGTGGAGTAGGATTGCAAAGAACATAAATATCTCAACTTTGGCAATCTGGTTCCCAATACATCTTCTCTTCCCTGCTGAGAAGATCATAACATTGTTGGTGATATCCTTGTCAAGGCAGCCCTTTTTATCTAGAAAGGGCAAGGGGTCAAAGATATGTGGATCCTTCCACTTCAGGGGGTCGTGATTAATGGACCACTGATTGACGAAGACCACTGTGTCTTTGGGGATGTGAAGACCTTCAATGGTGACGTCTGAGGTTGTGCAGTGGGGGATGGTGATAGGGACGAAGCTGGTGAAGCGCATGGTTTCGTAGATGAAGGCGCCCAGGTAGGTCAGACTGTTTCTGTCTTCGACAGATGGCAACCTGTCCCGCCCAACCACTTTGTCAATAAGCTCGTGAAGTTTAGTTTGCATGTCTGGGTGTTTAGCCAGCAGAAGGAGAATCCAGTGAAGAGCGGTAGAGACGGTATCCAAACCTGCGCCAATCAGATCCGACACCGTCCCCCCAGTGTGACCTTTGGTGAGGCCATTGTCATTGTCAGCCTTATCAATCACGCCAATGATGGCATCACTCATATCCCTCGTTACCTCTGGATCAAATGTCTCTCTGTGCTCATCCACCTTGTTCTGGATAAACCCAAAAAACTCTTTATTCAAGTCTGTGAAGTTCTTAAACATGCTGCGGACTGGATTAGGGAAAGACTGAAGCCATGGCATCACATCTACCAAGCTGCCAGCTCCTACTGTCTTTCCAAAGTCTTCTACCCTCTGTAACAAAGATCTGAACTCAACGTCATCATGTCCATAACATTTTCCAAAGCACAAGGCACAAATCACATTGGCTGCAGCAACTGTCAGCTCCTGAGCGGGGTTGAAATACTGGCCCTGAGCACCGAGTTTAAGGAAAATCTCCACTAGCTCTGTGGCTTCAGCCACAGTTTGCTGCTCAAAGGCTTTTTTGGTCTGGCTGTTGGCAGAGGAGAATGCTCTGATCGTTGATTGAGCCATTTTCCTGTGGATCTTCCACTGTTTGCTGTAATTGGTGAAAGTCATACTTTTCCCCCCTGAAACAGCCTGAAAAGAGACAAAGTTTGGTCTGCCTGCAAACTCTGTGCTGTGCTGTACGAGAGCCTCACGTATTGCCATGTCTCCATTCAGAACCACAACGTCACTGCAGCCCAGCCGTATCTGGTACACGTTGCCGTATTTTTTGGCAAGCTTGGCGAAGGTGATGTGAGGCATCTGGCCCAGCTGCATGGCGTTGCCCACCACCGGCCAGGCGAAGGGTCCAGGCACTCTTTTCTTGAGCCTGAAGTTCCTGACCCACAGACAGGCTTCCAGGCAGAAGAGGAACACTAAGGAGGCGACAAGAGCAGGCTGGACCTGTCCACTCCATTCCCTGATGATGCTGCTGCCCTTCACACCCAACTCTGAATCCATTTGAGCCATTGTGTTATCCTCTAGGTCAGGGGTGGCCAACCCGCGGCTCTTGAGCCGCATGCGGCTCTTTGCCTAGTTTCATGCGGCTCTTCAGTTCATATCGAATTGTGTGAGTTTGGGGGAGAGACACTGACTCCTGACAAGTGTTGCACGGTGTACCGATACTTGAAAGGTACCACGATACCCTCCCGTTAAAAACGTTACGATTCCTCCGTTTCATTAGTATCGGTACTTTAAGAATGACGGGGGAAAGTACTCCGGTGAGAAAGCGCCGTTTTACTAAGAGCCGTGTGTATTCAGCGCTCTGCTTCCACTCCCTGCACAGCAGCCGTGCCTGCAGTCCCTCCCCTCTCAAGCACGCTCTAAGTGCCTCCCCTCTCTCGTGCACGCGCTAGCTGCCAGAGCATGTGAGAAAACGAAAAGCATGGCTGCAAGTGGGAGTGCAACTGCCGCTGCGCCTCGGCTTGGTGACAAAAAAGACACCAGAAGCTAAATTTGGATGTATTTGAGCTATATCTCTGACAGTGAGGGCAAGCCTACGGACACCACGAGGCCTGTCTGTGAGAAATGTATTAATTTTATTTAACACGAATTCTTGTCATTTATTTTATTTATTGTTCTCATTGTTTAAAAGTTTGTGTCATGGTTATGGTTCTGGTGTGAAATAAAGCACAATAATTACATTTAAGACTGTTTCCCTTTTAAGAAAAGTATCGAAAAAGAATCGGAATCGCAATTCTTGACTTGGTATCAGTATCGAAATGTTGGTATCGTGACAACAATAGCTACTCCTGACAGTTAAACCTGATATTTAGTAGGTCTGTTAAGTATTGAATGCTGATAATTCGGACGTAATTTGGCCGGTCAAAGTTGTTTGGGCTCGGACTTCGTCCCGTCTTACTTTCGTCCCGTCTTACTTTCGTCCCGGCTCTCCCTACGTGTGTATGTGTGGTGTCAGTATGAGAGGATGACAGCGCGTCTAATTTTGATGTGGCCCAAGAGCCAATCACAATAATACCTGCGATGCAGTGAACCAATCACCTTTGAGGGGGCGGAAACCTATCGTTGATTAAACACTATCCAGTGTTTCCCCTACCATTGTCTTGGAGGGGCGCTGCGCCCCGCCAACGGAGCCCCGCCAACGGAGCCCCGCGCCCCCCCTGAAATTCAAGGTGTTTAAAAAATATATATAATTTTTTTTAAATATATATATACCAAATTGCAAATAATCTATAACTACTGTCACTTTTCACATTGAACATGTGCTCTTTTATTAAATAAACTAAACGCTTTCATTTTAAGTTGTGAATTTAGTGTTTTTGACCCTAAGAAACACTGATGCATTAATCAATAACAATAATCCACAGCTCCTCTCTCTGCTCCAGAGGATTTAAAAAATATATATCCCAATGCCACACAAATGCATCAGTGACGTGGTTGAAATCTTGTCTCCAGAAAACAAAAAACTGAAACAAGCGGTATCAGTGACTGTGTGTTTGATGTGGCTCTTTGCAGTAACAGAGAACAAAATGTGGCTCTTAACCTCTGACTGGTTGGCCACCCCTGCTCTAGGTAATCTATCATCAACTGTGTCCAATAAAAAGGGACATTTTAACTAAAAGTGGCAGTCCATTTCAAGTGCTTCCTCTTGTTGCGAGCTTACATGCATAAAAACAATCCTTTAAATGTCTCTACATTAAGAAAAGACTCACATGCTGCCTCACCCTCCGTCACAGAAGCTAGTGAGAAAGGCTCGATCAGGTTCAAGTCTTAACACTTCGCTTATATGTATCTCTACGGTGGGAGGGGTCAGCGACTCAGTTTTTTTTTATTATCTCTCCCCTCCTATTTTTGACAACAGTCTGATGACCTTAGTCCCATTCCCACACAGGCCCCATTACAGCAGCGTCCCTTGTTGGATAAGGGAAACGAGAACCGCTACTTAAACGGTCCTGTTGCCAAAAAAGCACAGATTTATTGCCAAAGAAAAAACAGAGATTACCATGACACTTTTAAAAAGATAAACAACTGTTCATGCTCCTGTGTGCCCTGATTGGTATTTATCACAAACTATCTTATTTAAAGTTGTTAATGCCCAAAAAGGATGCACTTTAGCTATGTGACTGAATGGATGGATGGCTTATAGTGTAAGTAATGGACAGTAAGCTGGGGTTGATTGTGTTTGCGTCAGGGGTTAGATGATTATGCTGTTTCCTATGGACTTTCCATGGCCATTTTAAACATGATTTGGTTTATTTTATTTACAGCCAAACTGTTCATTATAACCATACAGGGAAAATTCTCTGAGATATCACTATTAATGCTGAGGGATCCAAACTCATAATGGATACAAACATCACAAATTATTATGCTTCATAAAAAGATATGCACAACGTTATTGTTGGCCCTTTAAAGCCCCTGTCACACTGTGACACACAAATTGACACCCGATGGACACACAAATATGGAATTGTGAATTTCGCACGAAGATGGCCCCGAACCACACACGAAGGCAACATTTACATTACATTTAAGACATACAACTGCAATGAAAGTACCAAAAACAATTATGTTAAAGTACTATGATACTGTACTGATATCTTCAGACTTTGTTCTTTACTTTATCCGTCTTTATATGTAGAAAATATTACATTTTCTCCGTAATGTTGTTTCCATAACAACAACAACTTCCTGTCAACTGTCCTTCAAAATAATATATTATATCCTTTTTAGTTTCACAGAACACAAATTGGGTTATTTACATAATATGTTTACATGATTTTGTTGTGCAATAAAACAACCCGATGGACACATGATAAAGGAAATGTTCAAATTCGGCTGTGATCGTAGCAACATCGGGCCATTCGTGAGGGCATCTTAAGCCATCGTATGATCGTATGATTGGGTGTCAATTTCGGGACAGTGTGACAGGGGCTTTAACAAAGGGTTATTGAGATAATGTAGCTGTTATTGTTATGGCTACACATATTTGTAGAGAGATTACAAAAAAAAGGAGTTCAGCTATAAATCTGCTTCCTTAAGTCAGCGCTTGTGCAACATAATAAATAACTTTTTTTGTTTTAGTGATGTTTTAGTGATGTTCAGCCACAAGTGGTGTATTCCAGAGGTTTCTATTTGTGTAACAATGAGTAATGACAGACATCTAAACAGTGGTGGTGCCTAATATCTCAGTGTTGGCACAACTCTGACAGTGCCTGCGTTAGCTAAGAAGTGCTTTGAGACGGAGACATTTATTCATAGTCAGACGTTAAACATGAGATTTTAGTTTATTCTAAAATCTAAAGGTTATGGTGACAATTAAAGAGGACACGTTGAGCATTGAAAATTCACTTTATTACGGTAATTTCATATATAGCTTATTGTTCCATATTTCCATCATATAAAGCCAACACATTGATAACAAAACATCCTCTATGAGGAATACTTAACATTCAGGGTAAGAGATAGATCCCTTGGGAATTCTATCATCAATTCCTGAAAACAGAGGCCTAAAGAGAGTGCAGTGACATCCATGTAGTTTTAAAAAAGTGACTTTTGTAAACAAGCATGTTTTTGAGAATGCCGCATGAGTAAAATACATTTGCTGCAGATGTTGGGTTATTGTTTGTACTGTTGAGACTGGTGTGGTTGGCACAGGGGAACTGCAGTGCTTATACAGTAAAACTGAACCTTGGTGCATTCAGTTTGTGAAGCGTTCATGGTTCATGGCAATGTTTCTTCCTCGTTCTTTAGACTGGGATGGATGTCCCTTGATGGAAGACTTCCTTCTTCACAAACATGCCCGCCTTTTTCCTCCACTTGGACCAGCATTCTTTGTTTAATGTGTTCATATGCTTTGAGTACAGTAGATAGTGAAAATCATTAAACGTCATTACATTTATTGTCATACCTGAAATTATAAAAAAATATTTTGCAGCTGCTTTACGTGGCATAGGTTGAATATATTTCTTCATATTACAAATGAGAACACAATGTCATCAACTGACTTAATAACATTCACAAGCATTTCATATACATTTATATTAGTTTCAATTGACATTAAGGGGAAAGTAGTAATTTCCTGCACCCATACCATACATGTACATGCGCAATAGTAGACTTAAACAAGCACACATCTCAGAATAATGTACAAAAACTCACCAAGTATGGAGTATTTTGTGAAGCAGTATTTTGATTCATTTGCTTTGAACAGTCTATAAACTTGAATTCTACCTGTAGGTAATATAACATCTTTGACATCATATTCTCAGCCCTGCACCAACAATAATTCAATACAGACTGCTTTAAGACACCCAGTTAATATAATCTTTAAATATGAAAATTACACAACAGTAGGATTTAGTGCAGGTTACTCACTGTTTGATTTCATTGGTGAAAAAAAAGTGTTTGCTGGCCTTGAGTTGCAGTAAGGGGACATGGTGTTCATGCTGGGGAAACTAAACCGAGCAGCTTCCCCCTGAGCTTGGCGCTGACATAGAACTGGAGGGGCTTCAGCGTGAGCCCAAAGGAGCAGTCAAGAGAAAGGGGCACAGAGGGGTCACTTTCAAAGCTGCACTGGTGCAGCAGGACGGCTGTGAATAAAAACACTTCCACCTTTGCGATCTGGTCGCCGATGCAGCGTCTTTTACCCGTTGAAAAAATCATCACACCGTTTGTTATGTCCTTATCTAGAGCCCCGTTTTCATCAAGGAAGCGCGCAGGGTTAAAAATGTGAGGGTCCTTCCACTTCAGGGGGTCGTGGTTGACGGACCACTGATTGATGAAGACCACCGTATCTTTGGGGATGTGGAGACCTTCGATGGTGACGTCTGAGGTTGTGGAGTGTGGGATGGTGACAGGGACGAAGCTGGTGAAGCGCATTATCTCATAGATGAAGGCGTCCAGGTACGCCAGGCTGCTTCGGTCCTCGATCGATGGCAGTCTGTCTTGGCCTACTACTTTGTCTATGAGCTCGTGCAGTTTGGCTTGTATTTCTGGGTATTTGACCAGGAGCAGGAGGATCCACTGCATGATAGTTGAAATTGTGTCCTGACCTGCTCCAATAAGATCCGTGACGGTTGCTTCAACAAACTCTTTGGTCAGCCCACTATTCCCTCCGTGTTCGATCTCGTTGATGATGGCGTCGCTCATGTCCCGGGTCACATCAGGGTTGAAGGACTCCCTGTGCTGCACCACTTTGTCTTTCACGAAGGAGAAAAACTCCTCATTGAGGCTTTTGAAGTTTTCATAGACACTGCGGACTGGGTTAGGAAAGGACTGAAGCCAGGGCATGACATCAACCAAACTACCTGCTCCTACCGTCTCCCCAAACTTGTCCAACTTTTTTATCATGTTTCTGAACTCCAGGTCTTCGTGTCTGTATCGCCTCCCAAAGCAGAGAGCACACATGACATTAGCAGCAGCTACTGTAAATTCATGAGCAGGGTTAAAATACCGTCCATCAGTGCTGTAGCGCAGAAATGCCTGCACCAATTCCATGGCCTCGGCTGTAATATTTTGCTCAAAGGCTTTTTTGGTCTGACAGTTCACAGAGGAAAAGGCTCTGAGGCTGGACTGGGCTATTTTCCTGTGTGCTTTCCACTGTTTGCTGTAGTTAGTAAAAGTCATACTCCTGCCTCCAGAGACCATCTGGAAAGAGACAAAGTTTGGTCTGCCTGCAAACTCTGTGCTGTGCTGTACGAGAGCCTCACGTATGGCCCTGTCTCCATTCAGAACCACAACGTCACTGCAGCCCAGCCGTATCTGGTACACGTTGCCGTATTTTTTGGCGAGCTTGGCGAAGGTGATGTGAGGCATCTGGCCCAGCTGCATGGCGTTGCCCACCACCGGCCAGGCGAAGGGTCCAGGCAGTCTTTTCTTGAGCCTGAAGTTCCTGACCCACAGACAGGCTTCCAGGCAGAAGAGGAACACTAAGGAGGCGACGAGGGCAGGCTGGACCTGTCCACTCCATTCCCTGATGATGCTGCTGCCCTTCACACCAAACTCTGAGTCAACTGCCATGGTGACAATTTCTTTACACACTTGTTCCTCAAAAAAACAAAAAAATACAATTTCTTCAACAAAGATAGTTTAAAAAAATCTATATATCTTAAATGAAAAATACCTATGAAATGTCAATCAAATGCCAGTGAGGTCATAGTGGTCAAAACCTCAGAAAACTGATCAAATAAGTGAGTAAGATGAAGTTCTTCAGTCTCTTCATCAAGATTTAAGACTTAAGTGTCTGCTTTTTGCTCCACTCCAGCGTCTTATATGTTTTGCAGTAGGTGGGCAGGGCTCATGGTAACTTTCATACTCCTCCCATTGTGGTAGCCCTGCAGACCCCACTGTATCATCTCCCTGTTGCCGCGCGCTGTCGGAGGCGCGCGCTTGACAGCGTGAGCGTGCAGTGTGAAAGAACGCAGACAAAAAAGAGTCACATACTGGTGACCGGTTTAGTACGAAACGTGTGGAGCCAATTTGTTTGACTAATTGGAGGACTGGCAGAGTTTGTATGTTTTAAAGTGTATCTTTCTAACATGATTTATTTGCTGGCTGCAGAGGACTCAGCGGGCGAATAAAAAACAACAATGTGCACACGGTTTGTCCAACTCTTCGCTGAGTTTAAACTGTAATTACATTTGTAAACTGTGTAATTATTCTGTTACGTGACATCATTTACTTAATCAGTAAATTAGCTCGTATTTTGATCTGCTTAAAACTAACTGCATGCGTAAGCAGCCAAGGATAATTTAAATAGATGTCATATATGCAGCAGCGTGTCTTAAATGATACGCTTAAATGTTTGGTCTATATATAGCGATTGATTCCGCTATTTCAAAAGACTATTTTGTCATTTAAGTCCGTCTGATTCTTTGTCCATAAGTCCCGCAGGTTCAGTGTTAGTTTGTTATAAAAATGTAATGAGAGTCGAATATGAAGTTGAGAGAAGTTGCGCAGCACGCATGCAGCCCAACTTCAGGACTCTCAGTCGATCGCGTCTTGCTGGTCTTCAACATTTAATATTTTTTCCAAAGCTTCATCGCTAAACAATACATATTAAATTCACTGTTTGATTAACATGAAACTGATAACAATTTAAAGGTTCACACTTGCAGTTTATACAAAAGAAAGCCCACAGCCTGTAATAGCAGATTATCAATGAGGCCAGTGATCCATATGGAAATATTACAATTGCATTTTTCTTTTTTCTTTCTTTTAATCAGACTGTTTTTTTACCTCAGCCTCTTGACAGTGGAAGAATAATTTCACTTTAAATTCTCACACAACAAACTCCCATGATAGGTGTGGACAATACTAGCCCTCCTTGTACATCACATCAACTTCAGTTCTGTATGGCAGTTAAAGTTAAATCATACCACAGAAAATGTCAGGTGTTTTCCTCTGAAACTCAGATTAATGGGCTTTATATGTGTATCCTTTGTGGGGATTCACAAAGGATACACATATAAAGCCCATTAATCTGAGGCTAAATCATATTTCACTTTCCTTGCTTCAGGTAATACATATTACATTGTACACAAAAAGATAAAAACTTGTATTTCAAAGTGATACATCTTTCCAAAGCTATACATTTCTGTTCTCCATGTGGAAGGCAACATTCTTGTTCCTTGTTTCACGGACTGTGAAGTTTATTTTTGTAGGGAGGTAATGACCCTAATTGAAGGTAGTAAAACGTTTCCGAAGCAAGTAAGAGGGACAGAAACTTCCCTACCACACAAGCAATAGTCATTAGTCATTACAAGCAGGATAGGAGAAGAGAAATGGGGAGGGGAGAAATTATATATAATTGACTTTTTAGAAATGCATTTTACTACAAGAATGGACACTGAGGGATGGGTACATTTTTGAGCTATTATAAAAACAAATTATAAAGAAAAGGTATCAGGAGAATTTATTTGTATTTGCCACATGCAAATCTAATTTGGCAAATAACAATGCATGGTCTAAATGTATAATTCACCCTAAAGTTTAACTTCTTATGTGACAGTGTTTTGCCATCAGTGTTTTGGCATCCTTAGAGAAATAGTTCAGATCTTTAAAGAAAACATTCCCATTCTATATTAAGTAACACTTTCACAATCCAACCAAACTCTCACAAACTCTAATCATGTGTAACTGTTTTAATAAACTGACAAAAACAACACATCGTGCAGGCACAGCGTGCTCAGCTTTCCCAAAAATAAACAAAAAGGCAACAATAACAGTAACCAAATTGTACAACTACATTTTTTGGCATTATTTCACAATAATGGTCCTTAAACAGCCTTGTACAGATGTCGGCAGTTTTGCTGGATCATGGCTCTGCCTGAGAGCTGTTTGTCTTGAGAAATGCGGTGTGGCTGCGCACCAAAACCTCCAGAATGACTTCTCGGTTAACCAGAGACATAGCAATGTCTTCGAATACACCGCCTGCACTGGGGATGACTGTTTCTTCTCTCCTGTCTTCCTATAGGGGGAATCCCCCTCCCCCTCCCCCCTCTCCCCCCCTCCCCCCTCCACTGACACCACCACTACCTCCGCCTCCTCGCCTGGGTCTGCTTCTACATGTGGCCACTCGCATCCCCATCACGCTAATTAGAGCCAGGTTTATGGCTGTAGGATAAAAGGGGGGGGGGCTGAAGTTTGTGTGTATGTGTGTGGGAGGGGTGGAGGCTCCAGTTGGAGGGGTGGGAGGGGGGTGTGTCGTGTGTGTGTGCGTTTTGCGTGTGGCTGCTGTGTTTGCCTCTGATTACCCCTTGTAACCTGGCTGTGAAAGGTTGGCCCTGACCCTGCGTTGACTCTGGCTGAGGGGGGTGGGAGGGAGGGGGGCCTGTTGAAGGGGGTTTGTGGCGGAGGCGGGGATGGGGTCTATAGGCCGTTGCATGTCATGTGCTGGCGGGTGGGCGCCCGCTGCGTGCAGACATGGCCAATGGTAGACCAGGCTGCCTCGGCTCTGGAGCTAATCATTGTTTACTAGTCTCATTTCCACTTCTCAGTGAGCTACTGTCACGCACAGCACCAACAGGGAGGAAGGAAGAGGGAAAAGGGGGAGATTTGGGGTGTGAGGGGGGGGGCAGGGAGAGGAAAGCCAGGGGTCTAACAGGCAGTTGGGGAGCTGAGGAGCTGGTGGGACTTGGGAAAGGGAAGAGTAGAGAGAGTGCAAGAATTTGAGTGAAGATCTTATTTTCTTCTTTAGTGAACAAAGGTGAGCCAAGACAGAAAGATCTGCGGCCAAAAACAACAACGACAAACCAGTAAACAGACCAATAAAAACATCCCTTGGGCCAGAGCCATCCCAGGCAGCCAAGAGGAACCACTGGACATTGCTGGTTAGAGATGGCGATGTTTGAAATGAGAAATGTTGTTGCTTGCCTGACCACAATAGGAGGACCGAGGGATACTTAGAAAAGTTGTCACCGACTGACATGATTGTTGTTTTGTGTAAAGTGCCTGAGAAAAGACATGCGAAGGCGCAATTCAATCCAGCGGGGTGATACCAAATGGACTGGTGGTTGAAGTGTTTTGACATATACACAGACTAAATATAAATGTTTATCCCCGCACTGTTAAGTCCAGCTCTTAGGCCTTAGAAAGCTGCAACAGTGTCGTTTATTTTAACACAAACATACATCAACAAACTTACCAGTGTATGCCTGAACACCTCAGCAAAATCTCCAGTACAGCAACCCAATAATTAACATACAAAACACATACAACCCCACGTGAAAAACAATGACAAGCTTTGATTACAAGGATATAAACCAAGTTTAAAAAGCCTTCAGTCTAGAGGTGTAAACATGAGTCTTTAAAACTGAGACCAAGGTGGTGAAGAAACAATCATTAATGCAGCTTTAGCACAGAAGCTCTGCTATGGAATATTCTGGTTTTACAAATGTTTAATGATAATCCAAAAGTAGAACACAGAAAATCTTATCCAGCAACAAAATGGTTAAAAGTTCAAATGTTTTCACTCAGTTTTAATACCATACATTTATAGAAATGAATTGAAACGTGGTTCAAATCCATGTTTGATATTGTTACAAAAAATAAACACATTTGTACACTATAGCTCATGTTGTGTTACATATACATTTCACCACACGCTACACAACAAACCCCAAACAATTATTAAAATTCAGTTATTTCTTTGTGAACTGGTCAAAACCTCCTTTTCTTCACCTTTTACTAAACAACTTGATATACAAATTCCAGGGAATCTTGTCATCTCTGGTAGCTTCGTCGTGTTAGACCTGCTGTGCCTTAATACTTTTGGGGAATGTTTTCCTGGAATGATTTAAGGTCTTCGGTTATACCATGAAGACATGACCATTCCCAAGAGTATGATTTTGCAATATTGGTCCTAGTTGAATAAAGCATCAACACATTCAAGGTTAGGGGATTGATGCGATCCAGCGACCACCCACACTACACATTTGTCACACTTCTATCATCAAGTGTTCCAGACATTGAGTACTTTTAATAAGACGTGTTCCTCCTTTAAAGTTGCACAAAGTCGTTTTTTTCAAGCTCCGCAGGAATTAAAGTTGTCCTTACACGCACTTAACACCAGCTTAACATTTTTTGTAAATGTATAACAAATATAAAAACACAAATCTATAGGGATATTAAATAGCAATAAAGCGATAAAAGCAGTAACATCATAAGAACGTCCAGAAAAAAGGTACCTACTCAGCAGAGAACAAACTTATTATTTAAGTAGTAACTTATTAGTTTAATAGCCCTTTTGTTCCTCTTTTCCCACACTCCCCCTAGACCGGACAGTGTTCCTCTTCACTGTGTACAGGCTGCGTGATAGATCTTCACTTAATGTGGCACCCAGGACAGGAGCCATGTATTATGTACAGTATAGGGATATTTGTTTCTAACCCCTGAGAGTGCTAGGGGAGGAGAGCGGGATGAGCTTGCGTGCCATGCCGGGCTTTCGTGTGCGGAGCTCGGTCACTGAACTCCGGCTTCCCCAGTGAGCGGGGGCGGGGGGATTGGAGGAGGTGTGAGGCTGCACCCTATGGGCTGCACTGAGCGATTAAAATGAGACGAGGGAGAAAGCACAAGTAAAAATGGCTTCCAGATGACCCCTACTCAGTGAGCCTATAGACAGGCAGAAGAATCGGGACACAGTTTGTTTCCCCCCTTCTGTCCCAACAACTATTTTATTTGTTTTATACCTTTAAAGAAACCACCACAGTGGCAATACGAGTAAAGTGAGGATACTGTAGCCTTCATAAACTCTTAAACAAGGTTTTTTTTGTCATTATGGTTCAACTAAAATCCAGAATAGCTTTAAATCAGGGCAATATCTCCCATAACAAAAAGCGTTAACACTGCGTTTGAGTAAAACTTAATCCTCATATTATTATGAAACTTTTCTTCTGACATGCCACTCAAATATCACTTTGATCGTTTGTTTTTCTTCTGTTTTGTTTTTAGCTCAGACATCCATGTGACTTTGTAATGGGATGGGGATTGTGTCTCACGACATTTTTCATTTCAGGTTGTTTTTATCCAAATGTCTCTATATTCTGGTTTTGGAAAACATGTTTAGTTTATTTTTAAAAGGCTTTTGATATGACCATGCTACCAAGATATGATAGATATTTGTAGTGTTTCCTAGGTGTATAAAAAGACATCATTAAGTATTCTTCAATATCATCATTTTATATTTATTTACCTAAAAAGTAGGGAATTCACTTTTTGTGAAGTGGCTCTTTTTTCCAGGTCAGATGAATACATAATGTCACCCATCATTCATGAAATACAGCATTTAGAATGCAACCACTCCCGTAGTAGAGGACATACTTTTTACAAGACAGTAGATTTAAATAGTTCTTCTTGTCGGGAAGACAATTTAAAAAGAAAAGCAACAGAACAATTGTAACCCCAGACTTACAGTGCAGTAAGTTAGTGAACAGCACTCTATGGGATCACACTTTGGTGGGTTGCAAGACCAAACGTACATATTTGGAAGCTTCTGGGTTTAACAGTCTCTCAGGGACAAAGTACACGGCTACTGCCTTGCCCTACACTGACTTCTTTTGGCTGTCACTAGTAATCATCAAGGGTTCTCTAAACTGTGTCGCATCTTTTCAATTATGTTATTTTACGACCATTTATTCCGTTTTTATCTAAGCACATGTTGAAATAACATATGGATAAATGCAAATACTTTAATAATAAGAGTTTAAGTCATAAAGAAGTGCACAGCAATGAACAATTATTCCCATTTTTGTGCACGTGTCGTACATGTAAGTCTTTCTTAATATTCTCTGTTCGGGTTATTCAGGGTAGCGTTTGTGTCATGACTTCTCAACGCGCCGTGCTCCTGAGCCCTGTTGAGTGAGAATGAACACTAGGGAAGAAGAGATGATGTCATGCAAAGTTGGTGTGTTTAATGTTGCAAATTACAATACAGAACTTTGAATGTGCTTTTCATTCTCCATTGAACTTGGGAATGGTTAACCGTGACAGCTTTTTGTCTCTTTAAAGCCCAGAAATCACATCATATGTAGAGAGTTTGCTCAGGCACACTAAACATTACGTGCAGTATGGATACTACCAGCGGGTTGCTCTTCTCATTAAGTGTAATTGGGCGGATAATGTTCCGTGATTCCTTCTCTTTGGCACCTCCATATGTTCCGCTTGAGCAGGTCGGTGCATCTAAGTATCCTGAAAATGAAGCGGGGTCATCGAGCGGTCGGGTGACCCCCCTCCACTGCTCCCACTCTGTAGATGAGGCGATGGTATTGCCTCAGCAGAGGGACCTGCGAGACCTCAGAGGGCAGAGTCCACAGTCCAGAGCCCTTCTTAAAGGTCACCTATTGTGCACAATCCACTTGTTCATGTCTTTTATACAGAAACACGTGTCCCCTCTGTGTAAAGAGATTCTGAACGTTTCAGGAAAAAAGCGTCTCTCTCTTTTTGTCCTGATCCATTTATATAAAAACCTGTCTGAAAATGAGCTGATCAGATTTTGGCCACTTTATGATGTCATAAAATTGTTTTGGCTTGTGTAACCATTAGCCAATCACCAACCAAGGTAAGACCCCCACACCTTATCACCTGAATCTCCTCCTAGAGCAACATTGTGTTCTTTTCAACCAAATATCTATAGAGAATCAGCACTTTTGAAACAGGGCTGAAACAGAGGGGATTATGGGATGCTACAATGATCTGTTTGGTATTTTGAGGCCAAACACTTAAATATCTGAGAACTATAATATATGACTGAAAAACAGTATAATAGGGGACCTTTAAGTCTCACTGGTGGACACATATACATGCAATATAAGGGCTGTCAAATCTGCTTTGTGCTTCATTCTACCTGTGAAATCTTAAAAAAACTGTAAAGTGTATGTATGGGTGCTTAAAATCTATGAAAGTTACATTGTTCTGAACTAAGAACAAAATGATCTAAAGAGAGGGTGGTGTGTGTGTGTGTGTGTGTGTGTGTGTGTGTGTGTGTGTGTGTGTGTGTGTGTGTGTGTGTGTGTGTGTGTGTGTGTGTGTGTGTGTGTGTGTGTGTGTGTGTGTGTGTGGCCTCATACACTCTACCACACGCCCAATTTTCACACCACAGCCCTGCGTATCTGGGATAGTAAATGATGAAGCAATTACACTAGAACAGAGTCTTTAGTAAGACCAGAGCATTCACTTAAATTGCTTTAAATCATGACTACTGCCAACTGCTTTCTAGTTTTAGCAACTCTTGTGAATTTTCTGCTTAGTGACTTTAGTTTTAAGAAATACTCTAAATGCATAGTGCTTGATAGCACGGGCGGTGGTGGCGAAGTCCATAGGGGACTTGGCTTGGTAACTGGAAGGTCACCTGTTCAAGTCCCGGCAAAACCAAGTGCTACCGAGGTGTCCCTGAGCAAGGCACCGTTCCCCACACTGCTTCCCGGGCGCCGTTCAAAATGGCAGCACACTGCTCCTAACACTAGGATGGGTCAAATGCAGAGAAACAATTTCCCCACAGGGATTAATAAAGTATATCAATATCAATCA
The DNA here is from genome assembly GCF_902827115.2 of Pseudochaenichthys georgianus. NCBI lineage: Eukaryota > Metazoa > Chordata > Actinopteri > Perciformes > Channichthyidae > Pseudochaenichthys > Pseudochaenichthys georgianus. The sequence continues at coordinate 18,056,790 of NC_047524.1, read as the reverse complement.
ATAGCCCTTTCAGTTGTCTTAAAGTGTGCTGTGTGACACACCTGCTTCTAATGATCTACGCTCCCTCATATAGAGTCAGTGAAGGGAAATGTCTCAAAAACGTTTAATGGTTGTCAACTCACTTCAACTTTATTAGTCGAGTCCAGTTCACGCTTACTGAGGAGACTGATTCTTGTATGAGCTGCAGACATTCGATCCTCTCCCTGCTGCTGCTTGAGGAGCAGAGACAAGTCACTGAAGTGTTTATACTGCCGTCTATGAAAGCAGAGCGATTAGAGCTCTTATAGCAAGCCAATGTGAAATAACAGTGCGACCTTTGGAGATGACACAACTTCCAACAGCTTCTGATGCGCTATCAAAATGCTGTATTTAGCTTTGGGTGACGCAGGGTCAGAACATGTGTGTGCTGCAGGCGGCTAGAGAACAGATATGTGTGGCTCTACAATTATTTATTTGATAAAAGGATCGAGAGATTCCCCAACAACTTTTTCTCTCCAAATATCTAATCCAATACCTAAACTTGCGTCAATATCGTTAACTGATCCTGGAGCTGTTTACTACAAATCTTGTATCAAATCAAATCAAATCAAGTTTTATTTATATAGCACATTTAAAAGCGATTTTTGGTCGAGCTAAAGTGCTGTACATGCAATAAAAACACATTACTACAATCACAATAAAAGACAATAATTTACAACAGAAATATAAAAAAACAGGGAAATGTCAGGAGTCGTGCTCCGCTCTGACTAGAAGGCCAGAGAGAAGAAGTCTTTAGTGAGCATTTAAAAAACCCTAGTGTCTGGGTCGACCTCACATGGAGGGGCTGAGTGTTCCATATGGATATAATATGGTTGCTATCGTTGTTGTAGAGCAGGGGTGTCAAACTCAATTTCATCCCGGGCCACATCAGCATTATGGTTGCACTCAAAGGGCTGGTTGTAATTTACATAAATATACATATGTAAATATATAATATATATTAAATAATGTATTATATTACATTGTTGGCCCCGCATTGGATTATTATCAGATCTGGTAATATCTTCCTAAATAACTACGTCTGAAAGAAGAAGTCTAGGGCAAATAATTGAAAGTAAATATTCAACAATTACACCAATTGTATTGTATATTATATTTTTTGCAACCTCTTGCGGGCCACATAAAATTAGCTCGCGGGCCGGATTTGGCCCCCGGGCCTTGAGTTTGACACCCCTGTTGTATAGCATGGCTCAGGTTAAGCCCTTTCAAAATACGAACAGATGCATAGAGAGAATGAATGCCATATAAACGTTTTTTGATTGACTAGTTAGGAAGTCAGTTATAACGGGAAAAGTACTTAAATGAACAAAATTGAAGATGAAATAATGCAACCCTCAACAGAAATGACAAAAGAGCAAAACCAATCGTGCGGTAGCCACTTCCTCTGAAAGATTTGGGTAGTAGTTTTTTCTGAAGCTAACTATGATTTGAAAGTTGTGCATGTGTAGAACCGATTGGTCAGGATGTACGTATCAGTAAATATAAACTGATAAAGAAAATGGTAACGTGAAATGGGAACGGTGCATAAACCCAAGTACTTGCTGATACCTATCCAACATGTTAGGCTGTAACAAAGACTTTTCCAACCCTTTAGAACTCTTGATGTCTTGTTGTTTTGCATCAATGTTTGCTAAGTATAGCAAATCTTATCTTCTGATTAACAAGTAACTATTGTATCCATCTATACTTTTTCTGGTAGTGTTGTGGTTGCTTACTAGTTCGTACATTGAACATTACAGCTATACTACTCTCACGTTTGAATTAAGATCTGATTTTAAGATGACATCATAGCTACAAACTGGATGAATTAGATGACTCTACACGGATGTATGTTATGTCATTAAGTCCGGCTCTTTAAAATAAACGAGGACTGACATCTAACTATTACTGTAAGTCAAAAAAAATGTTGGCGGTGGTGGCGAAGTCGATAGGGACTTGGCTTGGCAACTGGAAGGTCACCAGTTCAAGTCCCGGCAAGACCAAGTGCTACCGAGGTGTCCCTGAGCAAGGCACCGTTCCCCACACCGCTCCCCGGGCGCTGTTCAAAATGGCTGCCCACTGCTCCTAACGCAGGGATGGGTCAAATGCAGAGAAACAATTTCCCCACGGGGATTAATAAAGTATATCAAATCAAATCAAAAGTCTGGGAGGACACCGCCAAGAACTCTTTGTACTTGCTAAATGCACATTGTGTAACATGTATCCTATCCCATAGCATTATTTCAAAGACATCACCACCCAGTTTCCAGGATTCATACCACTTTGTTGTATGTTCTTAATTCCCAGCTGCACTGGAGTCCCTCTCACCTCAGACCCTGTGGCCCCGGCCCATGTGGGAATATCTCGGAGCCATTGACCTGTTCAGCTCTTTGGCTGCAGCAAGCAGTACAGGAATGCATACTCATGCATATATATGTGTGCTGTGCAAGCAGACATAAGGATGCTTTCAAGCAGTCATCCCCATAGACACATGCTGTTTATGTAACAACAAGGTCTGCCAGCATATTTAAAACTCTTACATCATGGTACCTTCCCTTTCATGTATCAGCCTGAGGGTCTCATGCTGGAGAAGAAAACTACATTTACAGCAATTTAATCTAACCCATGTTCTTTGGTTAGGTATTGGACATGTCCAAATGCTACACCCTGCTGGATTTGTGTCTATATATGGCCTGCCCTTTTGGTGCTACACTCATTTACGGGGGAATGTAAACACATAGCTGTTAGCAGACTAATAGCCATTGTTCGAGGAGAGCATTTCTAAACTGATATGGGCAAAGAGTATCTTGTGTTGATTATGTCGTGTGATATGGTAGTGCAGATTTAGCACCAGCAAGAAGTGACAGACTAAACATCATGTATGGCTTTCAGATGAATATAAATGCGTAATATTTTGATCTGGTTGTATCTCTTTCTTGAGCAGAAGAAATGGAAGTATCTGTACAAAAGCTTTAAGAAGGTATAGTTCAGATTGCTGTATATTTGCAGAACAGAACACAACATAGTTTAACCACCTTTTTAAACACGTCCTGAAGACTTAAATCAAGTTGCGCTCTTCATTACTTTGAAACTATTTCACAGACTGACCGATGTTGGGCCTGTGTTTCGATGAAATGCATTTTGACAACTCATTGACATTATTAATGGAGCTTCTGGGAAGATCTGCATTTAAGACAGATGTGAAGACTGATGCGTGTATTTTGTAAGAAATACCTAGATGGCCAAATACAGGGGTCGTGTTATTCTCATGCAGTAAAGAAACAGACAACATAGATTTTGTTACGTGTAGGCCTACAGATAACATTCTCAACGGCTTCCTTTGGGGCACGAGTCCCCCAATACCCAGGCTTCCCATGGAGGCAGACCCAGACACACACAACCTTAACGTTTGACCTTCTTACCCCGGTCCCCCGCCATGCTTTGCTGCCCCTTTTCCTCCTTGTAGCAACCTCAACTTAAGGTGATACATTTCCAAATCCGACAGCGGGGGTTGCCTCACAACCCAAATAGCTTAAGAAAGAACAGTCTCGGAGGAGTCCCTCACGCACAATGTATACCATATGCTCATTCAGAGGCCAAGAGGCACCCTATACCTCACATCTGGCATAGACCACCTATGCTAGCTGACATATTCTGATGTTTGTGTTTGTTTCCGAGCTAAAGACTCCTAGGGGTAGTGGGTATATCTAGCTAAGATCAGGGGAAATGTACACTATGGAGTTACCTTTTCACTTACATGATCTCTTGTGAATGGCATTGCATCTATTATTCCTAAAATTACTAAGGGATTTCCAAATAACCCCATGAGGTCTTTCCTTTGAATCATTTCCATGTGGAGTTTACATGATTTCTACTCTTGCTAGGACTCACCGTTTTACATCACATGGGTGGTGTGGAGGGGCTTGTGGGGGGTGCAGTTTGTCATGTTGCACTGTTGGAGGAGCCTGTGACTTAAGTTTTTCATTGCCATATCTACACTGTAGCTAATGTGCACGTGACAATAAAGCCTTGCATCTCTTGTACCCCTCTTAAGAAATAGCTACTTGTTGTGGGGACAGAGGTTGCAAGGATAGGTAGTGACAGCAAAGCCTGGGATTTGTCCGCTTTGGCTTCTTGGATTTTCTAAAAAAATATGAAGCAGGTTGAAAATGGCCCAGTTACTTTTTTACCTTTTGAAATGGGACATAACGGCAGAACAACTTGCAGCATAATTCAGAACTGTTAAAAGTTTTCCACTTCTCTTTTTTTTTTTTTTTTTTAAATGTGTGTGACAGATCCTTTGAGTCCTTAAGTCTGCTTTTCATGAAGGTTAACTGAGGACATGGTGTGTGTGTGAGACAGACAGATGTGACGGCTTGGACTTTACCATGCAACCACTGTGAGGCGCACTGTGGGCACCAGAGTGGTTTTGTAAGACTCTTGAAAAAGTAAACAATATAACTTCGCTCTCACTTTTACACTCTCTGTCTAAAAGGAGAGGTTGGCTCTTCACCTCATTTTCTCCTCTCCTTTTGCTTCCTCGCTTTATTACCGCTCTGTCAGTCCTCATTTGGGTTGATGGGGAGGCTGTTGCATGACAAGACACATGTCTGGGCCCCTGCGTGAGAAGGCTGGCTGGCTCTTGCTGAGCTTGTTTTCTTTGCGTGACCATGTCCCTCCCTCTGTCACTCCTGGCACCCCCCGGCGAGCCCCCCTTTGACCCTTCATGCCCTCGTTAGCTAGCATGTGGCTGGTTTATTTATTTTGGCCAGCCGCCCGTGTGAAAGGCACATTTTGACCACGCTCAGGGAGGGGTTATCTTCGAGCGGAGGTGTTGGTGTGTGTGGCGTGTTAGGATGAGCAGCACAAGAGCTCAGTGCTTTGCATGTGTGGCTGGCATATTTAAATGTGTGTGACATCCCTGCCTGGTTAAAGGGAAATCTACCCCAATATAACTACTTTTGAGGAATGACATGCACAGGCAGGTCACTCAGAGTTCAGTGCCCCGTTTGCCGTGCACACACAGAGTGCCGGAGAATAGGGAGCAGGGGTATCGTGGCAGTGTGTGTTGTTTTCACTTGTTCCCATTGAAGTAATCCAACAAATGCTCACGCTAACATTCATGTCTCTGCGCATTCTCTCTCCTGCCAAATTCTCTCCTTTGTCTTCTATGTTGGTATACAAGAGGCAATGGGACAAGACTGACACGAATTTGCAAATCGGGTCATGTGAGGATATTATGTTGAAAGGCTTCTCGAGCACTCGCTGACGCACCTGTGCAGATACGATGCCCTCACACAGCACACTGTGATGATCCAGTGGCAACTAAAACATGTGTAAATGTGAAACTTTAACTATGAAGCCACTTACAAACACTTTTAAAAATGGGTCAGATTTAGTGCTGACATCGGGACGAGTATAATATCTACTTTAATTAAATATTTTCTCATGTCATTTGTCCTGTAAAGCCGTACAAATGTAGAAATATTAAGGAATGAAGAAGAATTAAAGTTATCACTCTTCATACTTCCAACCAGCCTACAACGGTGTTTTGTGCATCTTTTTAATAAAAACATTGTACATTTTTGTAAATACTTTAACAACTGTTATTTACATATTAGTAGAAATTGTAAATGGAGTGAAGCTATAAAAGAAGGAAGAGAGAAATGTACCGGTATCAACTTCTACAATGTAAGTGATCTGATGACCTATTGTTTCCCAGCAGCTTCCTTCAGGCCTTTGCCTGACCTGGGACCAGAATGTCAGCCGATACTGTTCCACTGATAGAGTAGTGCTGTTGAGTGGAGCTGATTTAGTTTACATCATTCCAAGTGCCCACACAAAAACCCATCCAAATCTGCTATATATATTACTACTCTACTTATTTGATTGAGATCGCATCAACCTAAATCCAAACTGTATTTTATTCAACTACGTTGAACAAAAATGTCTTTGTTGGACAATCCTGCAAAACCTACGATTTCATTTAACAGCAACATTTGAATATATTTGGCAATCTGCACATTACAGCTATGATGCGTAAGGTAATAAGGTAAGACTAAGCAATATCACGGCTACACTTAATTAAGACATTTAAATACGAATCCATCACTTCAATTTCCACATTATCTTCTTTGTTCTGTTTCTGATTTTATGTAAAGCGTCTTTGAGCACCAGGAAAAGCGCTATCAAAATTAAATGTATTATTATTATTTATTATTATTATTATGCATATAGGACCGACCACTCCTATATTGAATGTTGCCATTGGATGTAAATCTTGGTATGCAAATCATTGATTATGGAAGGATATACTCTAAGATTTCCTCTTATTGGCCCAAAGTAGAAATCAAACAACTTCAGAGAGTTTAACTTATAAGTTAGCGCATATAAGTGGCAATAATTAAATAAATACAGAAGAAAAAAAATCATAGCTCAACCTACCAGCGTCTAGACAAGATAGTTGTACAGTTAAACAAAGGCATCTAATTGAGTTGGATGCAGGTTGAAGCTTAAAAGCAAATAACTTTATGAAAATCAGATAATAGACAGGAAAGCATGAAGCTTGAGCTGACGTCACTTCCCACTAATACTCTAAGTCAGAGATGGCACGATGAACAGCAGCAAGAAGAAGCCCATAAATCAGGCAGGATGTCGGGACAGCAGGATAACACCGCCCGACATAGTCACAAGGATGTTCCAGATTAACCCCTGCCACCACTTCAGTGGATACCTCTGCTTGGATGGAATCACTTGTAGCTGTCTGGCTCTGGAGCTGGAAGGCATGCGTTAGCTGTAAACACAGACACTAGTCTGTAACGAGGAGGAAGGAGCCCACCGGGTCAAACCACTCTTTGGCCTCTTGAGTCCATAGAACTTATATTCCCGGCACAGGGTTGCAAAATTCTCACATGATGATTTTTTAAACATGTTATTTCTGACCGACTACTGCAAGGCAGGAATACAATCCCATTCAAAGAAGGATATTCAGAAGATGTATATGCCCCGAAATGAACACTCATCAAATCTCAAGTGTGCGGTTTGTCCAATACAATTTTGTGAAAGAGCTAGACCACATATTGGGACAATACACACATTTCTTAGACGGCCATAAATGAAAAACAAGAAGCATTAAAAAGATGAAAAAACAATCTTCCTCTGATGCTCCAGGAAACAAACTTTTCTGGTGGTCCTTCACATTAAACTGCCACTAACCCAAATGCAAACACACAGATACAAACAAGATCTGATTAGGACTGGCACGAGAGTGGATTCCCGTATATGTCTCATCATGCGATCTTTGTTCATTTATTTGTAGAGAGGAATATATTCTCACACTTGGCTGTGTAGAAGAAAGCCCTGTAGGGGGATTAAAGGCTCCCTACGGAGTAGGAAAGAGGAAACAGACAGAGTTCATCATGCTTGGGCAATGGTATAGCTTAAATGAAATCAGATTCCTGCGGTCTGCATGCACACATGCCGTAGACACGCACATATACATGAAACACACCCTTACACACACTGTGGGTTTGTCAGAAGAAAGGAAACAAGATCGTTTTCCCCAATAGAGTGGCGAAGTCCCTCCCCTTCCGGGGGACCTCCATGGGACCTTATTTTGGAAAAAGTATGTATTGAAGTCAATGGAGAGAGAAAGATTATCTTTTGATCCCGTTTGAATTGTGCAACGAATTACACAAATGATGTTTGTCAATTTAAAAGATCAGTTTGCAAGTCAAAAAAATAAGAATGTGCCGTAAAACTGTGAAGTAACACATTGTTTTGTGTGAAGCGCTCAATGAACTACAACTCTAGTCTCGCATACGTCACCAACACCAAGATGGCCGTCACGTTAGCACATTTCACCTCTTTCTTTCAGAATGAAGCGAAAAGTATTAAAAGAGGTGAAAATCACTACAAGTCTGGCCATGTTGAGAGCTGCACATACACACAAGGGGAGTTAGTCGGTTCCAGCATGCGGGACCGGCTTTACAAGGTTTCGGTGAGTAACACGAGTGTAATGTGTAACGTTAATGTCAGCTAGCTAAATTCACTTACTTACTCTGGGATTTGTAGTCTTTCTAGTTGCGTATCTTTCATAGTCTCATATTTCAACAGTTTTAAGACAAAATGTGACTTTTTTGACATAAATGATTTTTTAAGAAACATGATATGTGTAATTCGTGGCACAATTCAAATGGGATCGAAAGATAATCTTTCTCTCTCCATTGACTTCAATACATACTTTTTCAGAAATAAGGTCCCATGGAGCGGAAGTAGATGGGCGTGACTTCACCACTCTATAGTCTTTAGAAATTATAATTTAATAGATGTAATAGATTTGTTGGCCTCTTTATGCCAACTGAAACCGGCTCTAAACAAAACATTTACATAGTTTTTCCGTAAAAATGTCAATATATAATTTTTTTACAATAAATTGCAGAAACGGAACAACATTTATGATGAGTATTGATGAGTGCAACTCAATATTCAAATATGTTTTAGCTCTGCTTTGGTCTCCACCATTCTCTTAAAGAAATATCATACTTCTTAGCTTCCAAATCTGTTACTGCGCTCCCTAACTTGGCAATAGCTTTGCACATTTTGTGAGGCTGCTTCAGGAGGTTCAACAGGTTCTTCTCATAGGCCCTACCCTGTTCTTATAACTACGTGAAGTAATGCACTGTAATTTGTGAATATCCTAGGACATTTGCATGTTTTCCATATAATTACCTACCATGAAGTAAAAAAAGCGAAGAAGTAGACATAGAGAATCGTCAGGTGGTTGGTGGGTTTTAAAAAAAGGATTTTGACCTGGTAGATCGCTGTTAAACTATAAATGATTTATTCTCCACATAACTTCTGTAGTTCTTCCATAGTTATTTCAACTAAGTGGTTTGGTCGCCTAAACCTAACCAAGTTGTTTAGAAATAACCTTGAGTAAGATTTTCTACGAACCGTATTATAAGGATACTTGAGTATGGTTCGATCCAAACAATAACAAAACAGTCATTTGCACACTGTAAAATCCAAAACAACGAGGTTTTCTTTTGAGCACTTGGCAATCCGATTTAAGATTTCTTTCTTCCACACCAAATACTTGGAAATGTTGGTTTGCTGAAATAACCAAACAATTATGAAATACCTATTGTAGTACTACTCTTTGATAATACATCTGACTGGATATATTAACTAGTTCACATCTGCAGCCACTAAAGAAAACGTATATATGCTGTTTACGGTGCTTCATACAAGACTTTGTGATTCTATAGCACTAAACCAGCAGGTGAATCAGTTCCTGTGGTAAGCTCTTTATCGTTGTGGGAAAGCCTGCATAATTTCTGTGTAGCAAATACCACAACTTCACCAAGTGTAAAGGCCAAACGACAGCCAAGTCAATAGCAAGCAAACTAGGCGCAGCATGAGTGGATCCAGACAGTTTTAACTTCTTAACCATAAGCTTTCATGTCTCAAGTGTGAGACCAAACTGGTAGTTATGAGGTCTGTTAAAATCCTGCTTGAATGAGGAAATACTTCACAGGGAAATTCTGGCAGCAGTGTCTTTTAAGAAGACGATTTTCTGTATGTATATGTTGCATGTAAATGAAATCCATTTGAGAGATTTATCACATGTGTTATCAATATTAGATGTTGTTGACAACTCTCCTTTATTTATTCATCCTGCTCCGAAAAGCCTTGCGGCAACTAGGATGTACAACTTTTCTCACTGCCACTGAAGGTTGCTTTGTTAGTGGTTTAATTCAAACAGTGTATGGTAACACATATCATAAATCCTCATCTTGTTTCTATTATTTGTCCTTTTTGACTGTTGAACTAAATTACCACAAAATTCTTTGCATTGTTGCGTGCAAAACATTTGCAATAAACGCCCATACTGCACGATAGAGTGAGAAGAGTGATGATTTGATGGACAGATCTGAATGAGTGAGAGTTCTTTAGCTTCCTCCACATGTATTAGTCTAGTGAGTGAGCGATGAGTAGCCGCGAGGGTCAAGGGGGGACAAAGAGAACCCCATTTCTTGACATGAAGAGGATCCAACCTTCCTGGGGCTTCACATGACGTGAGAAGGAGAGACAGGCACCTGTAGGGAGGAGAAGCTTGAAATCCAGAGGTCAAGTTTTCAATCTGAAGGAGCCCTCAGTCACCTCACCCTCCCTTCCACTTCTCCCCTTCCGTGACCCCTCCACTCTCACCCATCCTGATGAAAGATGTTGATGAAAATGAAAGACAGAGCCAGAGACTTCCAGGACCCAGGCGAGACAGTTCATCTCAGTCAAGTGGCGTGTATTCAGCCATCTGGACGCCCCTCCCGAGTTGTGAGGCGGCGTGTTGTTTTGAGAGTTTCAAGTCACGGTCGGTAACCTGAATGCACCTTGGATTTTTTTTCTCTTGCCGTTTTCCTGTAGGAAGAGGCCTCATTTTGTGCTCCTTGCAAAAGTAACACCGTTTCTCTGACATGCTGCAACCGCCCATCATAAATCTACACACTTTACTATGGGCCCTCAAATCTATCAGCCTGAGTGCTTTGAGTCTGGGGGGCACATAGTGACATGCAAGGAGGCGAGTTGGGGGGGGGGGACTCAGTCACGCAAGCGCTGCCCCGCTCCTGGACCTCAGCCTGATTTTACTGCAGCCAGCAGGGAAACCAGACGCTACAAAGGCCCCGGGTCCACCTCAACTTCACGAGCAAAGTTACAAGGAAATAAATCATTTTGGAGATTTATGAAAAAGGAGAAGAACGGAGAGGGGGTGCAAGGAAGTGGGCTGCCTTGACCCAAAGAAAACAGCAAAACAGGGGTGCAAATACCTTGAGAAAGAAGGCAAGAAAGGTCAGATTTTATCTTCATGGTAACTTCCAGTTGATAAAAGCCAGTTATAAGTGTACATTTTTATTAAGTTCAATAAATGATAAATCTAGTTAGTTATATTTGACTAATCATATTTCTTCCAGACACGCAAGCTTCCAGGAACAAGACCTCAAAGCTTTATAGGTCATTGGAGATCGGCAATTTTTTTTTTACAGGGCAGGATTCAGTCCAGACATTTAATAAAATACACGTGAAGCCATGTCTCTTTTCCTGCACCTGAAGTACGCCAATCATAAAACCCAAGCTATTCACACGTTGGCCGTGATTAGGAACAGTGTCATTATTATTGTTCCTGTTCTACTAAAGACTAACGATCTCCAAGCAATGGAAACTGAAGCTCGACGTGGTGGAAATGTTTCACTTTTCCAAGAATCATTTATCAATGCTGAATTTATGCATCTTTCCAAAGAGCATACCGCAAAATCCAATTGAGCTGTCTTACAAAATATGAGGATGCATGACAATGTGTTGGTGCTTCTCCAAACCACTTCTGTACACGTGGTTCAAGAACGAGCAATTAAAAGTGCGTTCTTAGTTTCCCTCCACTAAAAGAGACATCGACTTGTGTTAAAATGTTACTCTAGCCACCACATTTTCACTCATTTTTACTGTTAACAGACAGTTTTATAGGATAGCGTGAACACTGAACATTCTTCACTCATTTCTAAATAATGAAGCCAAAATGTTCCCAGAAGCCTCGACACATGGGGCTTCTGTTAATATATGTCTTCATTCATGTTTTTAAGAAAGCAAAATCTCAGTGTGGGAAACAGATTTTGGATTTTGTGAATTGACGAATTAAAAGCTGTGCTGTCGATAATTGGTTCAAATAAATCTTAATGTTGGCAACTAAATCTAAATATCTAGCTCTTGAAATGGACATATGTTTTCTGCAGTGAGCTTCACCATCAGTGATCTCAGTTACCAGAGGAAGACTCTTCTCTGGGGCACCTATAGCAAACACAGGAACATCACAGAAGCCCGCTGTGTTCTGCATGAAAGGCCTTTTTGGGGGCAACACAGATCAGACGTGTATGGCAATAATTACCCCAGTTTCTGGCTGGCACGCTGCGGACATTTAGAAGATTAATCGGTCATGGAAAAATAAACAGAGTTTGCTCTCTGAATGTAACTCACCACAGTTCTGCATATTAAAGACTACCCTGGTGTCCCATAGATACCTTTCACTTTATTTCACTTTATTTATCCATACAATGTCCGTTTCATTCATAAAAGCATTTCAATATTTTTCTAAAGGGCTGCATATGCCACATTCCATTAAATAAATACAAAAAAGTAATAGCAAAGAAGGGACATCTGTATATCTATATTGAATAACATTATATAACATGATTCATATTTTACAATTGAATAGCTATGAACTATGAAATGAAAAACGTTATCACATCAAGTATATCCTTTTTAAGCAAAACATAGATTAATATAAAAGTACATAATTCCCAATCACTCTTATTCATTTAATAATTGCAGTTTGCCTAGATACACATAACTTATTTAAATGGTATAAACGCAAGTTAACTACAGCCATATAGTAGGAATAGTTTCAACATAGTAGCGTGCCCTCAGGCGTCTTATCACTATAGGTAGCCATGAGCTCATTTCTTGTTAGCCAGTTAAGGCTCCCCGCACAGTGGATACTGCTCTCTGTAGGCACAAGGTAATTATCTGCAGGCACGCAAAGCACTAGCAGGCTAGCTCGGCCCCCAACAGTGTGTGAGAGGCACTCACACTTCCGCTTCATTTTCTCTGCGTTTTGCCCATCTTCGCTCCATATGAAAACCCCATCAGTCATGCTTTTCCTTTTAAACATTTGCACTCTGCATTCCAGTGTATATATCTTTGATTTAGGAAATATATTCTGAGTGAATCACAAGCTTTACTGCATGTTTCACAGTGAGTAAGACAGGGCTTCTTATGAGTCACCTGCCTAAATGATTTCCAGGAGATTGATGATGTCCTGTGACAGTGCTTGACTCATTTTGTTAAAGGAAGGTAATCCAGATTAGCTGGGAAGTCAGGGATACAAACAATTTAAATGCCAATTTACCAGAACCCCATTCGACAGAGGCTATGCTTGACTATACAAAATAAAATGCTGCCCTCTTGTGTCAAAATAAGCTCAGGCCCAAAACACTTTCTGTCCCCACTTGAAAAGCATATGTGTTATCAATGAGGAGGCTTAACAACTGTGTTTGATGTAGCTGTGCTGCTCGTGGTGTTTGTTGAAGACGTGGAGCTTCTGTCTTCTCCAACAATCTTACTGGATCTGAAATAGTAGATGGCAAGGAAGAAACCTGCAAAAACAAACGTGGTTACAATCATTGGAAATGTGTACTTGCAGAACGTTTGTAGTTCAAATGGCTTTGTGATATTTAGGAGTCTACCTTGAAAGGAGTTGAGGATGGTGAAGATATAGTAGGAGGGCGTGAGCATAGGTCCGTAGCTGAAGAAAGCAAAAGCCCAGGTGATGCCAAACAGGAGGAACAGGCCTAGGATGGAGAAGAAGTTGGTCCTGAAGGAGCTGCTGTCCTTGGGTTTCTTCTCTGCCGGTTTAAGAAGAACAATCTGCCGCAGAGTAGCGATGAACATGACAAAGGTGAAGATGAACACTACAGCGTAGTACCCAATGTTCACCACCTGGTGGATCACAGCATTTGGGATCCAGCACCTGTAAATCAGGAGAAATGATGCACTAGTGAGTGAACCAAATCTCTCTTTCTGAATAAGAAATGATCCTTGGCCCTCAGAAAGAGCTCCTTACATTTTTGCTGTATTCCCATCATCGGTGTAAATGGCGATGAAATCGTATTGACTTGTGGCGACAAGAGCTAACACCACTACAGCTGGGGTGACTGAAGAGAAAGTGTACATAGTGTTATTATGTTAAAGGAATACTTCACCCACAACATGATGATATTACTTTGAATTTTTGAAGAAAAACAGAACAAAGTCTTAATGGATTTAAGTAAACGGGCCCGTCTTTAACAACAGCAAAACTATATCAAAACATTGGTTTAAAACCTTTAACTGAAGTGAATATAATCCATCTCTAATTTATCTGGTTTTATGCTCACTTCTTTACAAACATATGCATTTTCACTAAAATCTTACTAGGTTAAACACTTCCGCACAAACAGGAAGTGTACAACAACTCCAATTGCGCAGGAGTGCTACTTTTCCAAGTGTGTTGCATATTTCTTTCGACTTTTCTCTGTGTATTTATTGTATAGGCGAGCCAGAGAATAGCAGGCAACATTGGGTAAGTAATTGGTATTTAAATAGTTATATTGTGGGTGAGATATTCCTTTAAGCACATATAATTGTTATGCCTGGTTCGGTGTTCTTACCCCATCCCGCGGCGCTTATCTTCCTGATGTAATGTTTGACGTCAGTGGGAAGCTTCCACAGAATGAAGTATAGGTGAAGAGCTTGCATGAAAAACCAGGTAAAGGTGGCCAACATAGCGTAGTGCATAACTGCTGCGATTGTTACGCATGCGGCAAAGTTTCCCATTGCTGCAATACTCTCATTTACCAGGAAGGTCAAGTTCAGGGTGATCAAAGCGACAAAGAGGTGTATGAGAATCTGTGTGGTTTGGCTTGCTTTCCCTTTCCTGTGGAAGGAGGAAGTTCTATGTCAGGAAAAGCCTTTAATATAATGATGAAACGTGTAAAATTCCCCTGTGGTTCTTTACCTGATTAGACAATGCATGAAGAGAGCGAGTGTCAAGAAAACTATGGACAGGCCACAGCCGATTGAAGTGATGGTGGTCAGAGACTTAAAATCTGTAGAGCTCATGTTCGTAGGTGCAGGTGACTGATTCAGAGAAAGACGTGTTACGTTTTTGTGAAATAATGGAAATGGAATTACTTATATACGTTAATTTACCATTAGTATTGCGAAGAAGGTTAGATGAGAGCACTGGCACACGATGGTGCCATTCTTCTCCTTTGTCTTACAGCCATCTGAGATCCAGTTCGCTTCTCCTACAAAAAGGCAAAAGAAGCAACTGCACTTGAAGTCGTGTGACAGAAACGTGTCATTTGGAACATTTTTAAGTAGCAAAAGAATATTTTTGCTTTACCTTTTCCATCCCATGACCTACAAGTTCCAATTCTTCCAGTCTGTATTCAAATACAAAAATAAACCTCAGTAAAGTCATTCTTTTATTACTTACTGATTAATTTATTAGTGGCTCAATCATCTTTTTTTTTACCATGTTCACACCAGTGTACCGAACGTCTATGCTGTGTGAGAGATTGGATATTTCTGTTCCCATTTCAATTCCCAGCGCCTCATTGTTGAGATAAAAGCTGTTGGGGTTGTCCTGTTGGAAATAGCAATCATAGTCATGACAGGCAAAGAAAAAAACATGTTCTGGTTTAAATGGAGTGGTGGAGAAGGTATTTTGATTCTTTACGTAAGTAAAAGTACTGAAACCACACTGTAAAAACACTCAATTTCAAGTGAAAGTATACTGCATCAAGAGTCGTACTTAAGCAAAAGTATACGATTAGGAAAATGTACTTAAAGTATTAGGAGAATAAATACTCAGAAAATAGCAAAGCATCAAATGTTTAAATTCTAGAAGCTGGAACCGTGACTGATTTTAGAACAAAGAGCAAGCAAACCAATGTTCTGTTAACCAACTCGTGGTTTTAGCTGCTTAAATATAATGTTTGAAATACAAATCTGAATTTATAAAGTCACTTGTAAATATAATATAGTTATTTGTAAAAGTAAAAAATAGCTTCCAAAATGTAGTAGAGTAGAAGTATAAAGTAGTATAAAATGAAAGTACGTCAAATGTGTACTTAAGTACAATACTTGAGCAAGTGTACTTGGTTACTTTCCACCGCTGTTTAAATGTAATTATGTTATCATTATGTGTATATCAGAGTTTTCAGAAATGTTTGCTAAATGAAAGTAATTTTTGATGATCTTTACCTCAAACATTCCTGGAAACAGTAGAACCGCGGCGAAAGGAGAATTTCCTTTCACTGCCATGGCACTCGCCTCTGCAGGGATTTGCACGGACCGAGAGAAGCCTTTCCCCGAATTTTTGTTATTCTTAAGCATCTACAGAAAACACAAACATGTTTTACCACTTATTGGTTATCGTAAAACAAGATTGTTTACAATGTTGTGTTTGACTCTCTTATCGTGACAAACAGCATACGTGCATATCTCCACTTGCTGAAACGCCAAAGTTGAGTTCGGTGTGGTTTTCTTTGGGTAGCCTGGCGATCACTCCGCTAATGTTGCCCAGTCGGATGGATGCTGTGCTGGAGTTGCCCATGGTATCCACCAGGGAGGAGAGATTATTCATGACTTTTCTGGAATGAAAAAAACACACAGGTTATTTCTTCTTGCTAGCAAACTCTGATCACCATCACAACTTCTAGCACACCAAAATGTAGAAGTTGTTGCCATCAATACTTTCAATACTTACGCTGCAGTTTCCGGGCTGTTGTTTGGAGGGGCAGGCTGAATAATAGAAGTGTCTGGCTGGATAATAGAAGTGTCTGGCTGGATAATAGAATCGTCTTGATTGTCATTAGAACCGCTTGGGTTACATAACTTACATAAATAGGTTATATTTTTATCAACCACTGTGATCTTGTACTCATCTGTTTCTGCTGCATCTGCATATCAGAACACACACAAGTTCATTCTCAAAACAGGAACATCCGATGTTCACTACCATCTCTCAGTTTAGTACTTTAGATTTTAAATAATAAAGAACAAAAATAACAATACCTTTGCAATCGTTTTCATCACATGGTGGCACATTTCCAGAGAAGTTTTGTTTGCTCAAATTAATATTTTGGACCCCTTAAACATATTAAAACATTACATTTGTATACACGTGCCTTGTAAAGAGTGCTGAATTGAAAGTAATAGCAGTGGTAATATGTGCTTTTACCTGTTTTCAAGCACCTGTGAATGTCTAAAAGGAAACATGCAACAGAAGAAAGCTTTTATTAAAGAACGTGTTGACCAACAGGGGGCAACCTCTTACTGTATTTGTGTGCACATACTCTATGACATAGACTAAATGTAATGTTTAACAAAGGCACTTTCTGTATGTGCAGCATTTACTTAAAATGATGCCAGATGCTACTTTTTATATTACACAAGTATCTCTTGATTATACAATGAAGAGTAAGGTAGAGAGGCTACATAATTCACATAAGAAGGAGGTTTTCAGAAATACCTAAATATGTGTTGTTGGTCGTCGATGGCATACATGTATAGTTATAATCTGGTACAGTTATCACAACAATATTTTGGTTGGAAAGAATGTCTTTATTCAGAACCAGGCTGTAGTTTTCTCCTGTGCCAGTTATGGTAAAGTTGCAGTTGAAGTCGTCTGGAACACAACAATCTAAAAACGCACACATGTTTACAGAATGACCAAGAGAAACAGTGGTGTTGTACAGTGGACTCAAGTCAGGCTGAAAGTAAGGGAACTGTACCTGTATCCACTCGGTGCATTCGGAAACATAATTTAGTTCCGTTGAGCTCAACAACCCCTGAAACATGATGTGAAACCACATGTTACTTTAAGTTTCTTTAACCCCTTTAGTTGCAAACTAATTTCAACAATGCCATGCTTACCAAGTGGGAATCGTTCGTGTCCCATTTTGAAACTAACAAACAGGGTATTTTGGAGACTGCAAGAGTCTTTATTGTTTGTAAAAAAAAATACAATATGACAAATATGATAAATATTAATCCATACAACAGATTATCAAAAGTGTCCAGAAATATATACAACACAATTCAGTTAACTTTCATTAAACGTACTCACTTTGGCTGACGCTGTTCTTGATGTATAACCCATAGAGCAGGACTGCTACAAACATCCAGCGGAGCTTAACATCCAGTGGTAACATCCTGAGGAGTAATGAAGTATATTATTATGGATTATGTTATCTGAACATTACCTTAAGATATCCTAAGTGCACATCAGAGTAACTTCCATTACCTGAGTGAGGCTGTTTCCTGCATTGCCACTACATTACATGTACCTGAACGTTATAGCACTGTTGTTCTTCCTCTTGATTTACCTTGCAAATACTGTACAGGGCGGGTTGAGAACGTGTCTGTTCTTTTCAGTAAACAGCTGGCAGCCTGCCACATTTAGCTGTGGGCTGAAATTAAACAAAGTCACTGTTGGTTGATGAAACCACCAGCAGCCCATTTGCCATTTTCCCGTGTAACGATCTATTACTTCGCCATTACATGTGGAGGAGCTGATGAAGGAGACTCATCTATTTGAGTTCAGGACTACAACTACTAAATAACACTAAATAAATACAATGTTATAAGGGCAGTGGTGGAAGAAGTACTCTGTTATAGTAAAAGCCTTGCATTCATTCTTAATTAAAGTCAATTCAAATATACTTAAAGTAACAAAGGTAAAAGTACTCGTTATGGTCCATTTCAGAATCAAATATATGAATCGACTAGATTAGGAGTGTTAATTATTTTTTTTCAAATTTTAATGACTTGGTATGGATTCTTGATATCTTCAACCAAAATGAAAATGTTAATTGATTTATCATTTATTTTATCTCATAATGTGAATCTATAAATTGACCAGTAACTAAAGCTGCCAAATTGTGAATTAATCTATATACCTAAAATACTCAGGTGAAGTACAGGTACCTTAAATGTACAGTACTTGAGTAAATGTACTTTATTACATTCCACCAGCTGCTTTAAAGGCTGGTTAACTAAACATAAAGACTGGAAACAGCAACACTGGTTCTGTCTAAGTAAATGATCTTGTTTCAAACTCATGTAAAGACGCCTTATCTGGTTCAACCAATAATACAAGACCAATAGTTGTTGGCAATAAACATCATACATGAAGGGCCCTGCCAACAGAGCAACATTAGATATACTTGACAAAAAAAAAAAGAGGAAGTCAAATAGTTCCAATGCGAGTGATTCGATTGGTACAAGTTAAATTAAAGAATAAGTAAACAATATAAGATAAGATAAGAGGTACTTTATTGATCCCAAATTGGGAAATGTTTGTGTCGCAGCACCATAAAAAACAAATCAAGGAATTTCACATAAGTAGAAAGAGTATAAATAAACAATACTTGAAATTAAACATCTCAAAATAGAATTAAAACAGCATTAAAAAGTAGGAAAAGAAACAGTAGACTGTGAAGGTAAAAAATCTATAAACTTTGACAATAAAACCCTATTGAAGTGCTTCAGACAGAATATAAAGCAGGATATTATTTACATTAGGTGTGTTGAATTAAATATAAATGTGAAATGTACAGTGTGTCGAGTTATCCAAAGAGAAGCTATCAGTGAGTTTTCTGCCAGCCAGAGGTGATTTGTTGAACAGAGTTATTGCAGTAGGACAAATTGTGTTTGAAGCGTAATGGAAAAGTCGCATGCAGTTAAAAGATAAACTCGTATACTGTAGCCTCATATGCAAATAGCATAAACAAATGACTCTCACAGCCGGCCAGGCGTACCCAGCAAGGAAATTAGATAGGGATTTGATAACATAAATGTTTGCATGTGCATGTTGTGATGATAGGAAGTGGGAGGATTTTTACACAACAACAGTGCCTCATTTGTGTTCTTGGTTTATCGGGTAAATAACCTGAGCTGGGCCAGGAGGAATGAGGTGCATTTTTATTTCGGAAAATGTGTTGATGCTGCCCCCTGGTGAAATATGGGATACTAATACTCCTGGTATGTTTCTTGACACCATTCAGCACAGTATTTACAACTAGCTCTTTTTATTTTGGACAATCTCTGGCTCAATAGCCATGAACAAACAGCACTAATATAGATTCAACAAAAAACTGGACCATAAATTGAAGGATGACAGAGCCTTTAGGGGAACAACTGGAGCTGCTCTGTGGTTGTTAACAGGTTGATAATGCCATTACAGCCAGCCTGCTAGCCTGCTGAGGCAATTACAGCCCCATCAGCTGCACTAAACACATTTAAGACCCAATGGCCGTCTGGATGGACCTGCTTGGATTTATTGATGGAGTTTTTATTGACAGTTTGGAGTTAACACAAGGTATTGAACCATGTGGTCAGCCTGGTGATGTCATTGTTATCCTCATTAATGGCTTTTGTTGGTTGTTATGTGAGAAAACAAAACGTCTCTCTCCATTAAACAGTCATTAGCTTAGTTTGTCACGTGAAAGCAACTTGAACAGCCATTAGTGATGCTTGGTGTTAAGGGATTTGTGTTTTGCTTAGAGATGCACCGGTTATCAGCTCGATACCGACTCAAACAGCTGGATCGGGTTCCGTATGCCATTCATTTCATTGTAAAAATGCAGTCCTATTATTTATGAATCTTTTTGTTATTTTCTTTAAAAAAAATCAGTTTATGAAATGTTAAAATTAGTAAATAGTAATACATAGTTCAAAATGTCCATCCCAGTTTGATTCATTTTGTCAGTCTGCACATTTGAGAGGCTGTCAACAGCTTTGTGTTCAAATGTGTTTATCTATTTGATTTGTTGTCTGATAGTTGCAGCTCCATACAGTGATTGTTTATCTATGCATTCATTCTATGCATTCGTTACATTTTGTTTTCCAAAGTTAGGAAATCAATGTCTAAGTCAAGCCTGACGTTGCATTAAAAATAAAAGAGCCAGTCTCTGCCACACAGAATTCTGTATCGGGTTTTTTTTTACTGAAAAAGTCAGATTGGTGCATCCCTAATGCTCTTTGTTCTGCAAGCAGTCCTAAATAAATAAATCTGTTTCCCGGTGTGAGGTGAAAGATAATTAGAGCCGTTTCTCAGCTCTGCACTGCAGGCTCTTCACTGTGTTGTTGTTGTTGTTTTTCAGGAGCCGTTTTCATGGTTTGTTGCACGGTGCTGTGAGGATGGAGCCACGGGCTCAGTGCCGTATGGCAGATGAATATTTGATGGCCCCTAATGGAGCCATTGCCCCCCTAACATAGCTCTGTTTTTCCCACCACCCGCTTCAGAGGACTGTGGTGGAGCTATGTGGTCGCCATCCATTTTGGCGCTTCCCTGGTGAATTTGGTCTCGCCATGCCACACAACAGCTGCCCGTGATTTCATCATACCGATCCGGGCTTACCAGGCCGACAACAGCTGGTGATGCGGGAGCTCCAATGCTCCAACACAATGTACCAAATCCCCACCCCGATCACCCACCCCTCACATGCAGCTCCTCGCCCTGTGCGTGAACTTGTCCTCACCAAGGTCAGCAGATCACCTGCCATGTATGACAGAGGGACAGCCTCATGTTACATATATACATCTGGATACGTGTGTCAATATGTATGTCCACTGGGTACAACACATCAGCATCAATCCTGTTGAGGAGATTAAGATCTTAACTCTGGAGCGATACGACCCAGCCTGTCATTCTAATTAGAAAAGTGACAGTGAGGCAGAGCAGCTATGTATTAGCTCGGTGACCTCATCCTCCGTACAGCACAATCCATATCTGACAGAGCGCTACCTCCCACTAATGTTTCACTACAGGCCTGTTAGTGTAAGTGGATCTCGCAATCAAAGTGTTTGGGAGTCTTAAGAGTTTCAGAAGAAGGGTGTGAGGAAAAGGAGGAGTGGGCTCGGCCTTGTGCTGGAATGTTTATCAGAGGTTGTGTGTGTGTGTGTGTGTGTGTGTGTGTGTGTGTGTGTGTGTGTGTGTGTGTGTGTGTGTGTGTGTGTGTGTGTGTGTGTGTGTGTGTGTGTGTGTGTGTGTGTGTGTGTGTGTGTGTGTGTGTGTGCGTGCGTGCGTGCGTGCGTGCGTGCGTGCGTGCGTGTGTGTGTGTGTGTGTTCAGGGCACCTGTTTACGCTGTCGTTGCATGTTTGAGCCTGTTTACACACTCTCAAAATCACAGCTGCCCCTCACATTACACAGCTATTTCTGATCTGCTCATTCAGCCAGAGGCACGGGGGTCAACACTTTCTTCTTTATAACATACACTCGCATAGCAACCGCACCAATCTAATCCTTTATGTGGGATCTTCAAATGTACAGCGCAGTGTGAGCAAGTGTGTGTAACTCTTTGTTCACCTTATGGACTGTGTGTCACCCTGCCCCACCGGGACTGGTGTGGTGCAGTGTTGAGCTGACTGATTGCTTTACAGTTTAATGTAAAACCTGATCTGCATGTGGATGAGAAATGTCATCGCGGATATACTGTATAACTCAGTTTAACACAGTTCGGCTCACACTTCTGTTACCTAACCATAACCGCGGACACCTCAAGTCTTTGAACAATTGTTTCAGAAATATGGAGGAAATATAATTTATGCACTCTGGAGATTCTGAATAGCAGAAGACAAGTGGTCAAATTTCTCACATACATTTTTAATTTCTTCTCTTTTACAAGGTCACAGGTGGCAATCTATACTGCCTCCTTAGCCCTTCACCATCGAACCAAACAAACAAATGGACAGGCACGTAACTGTCAGAAGTGGAACGTCTTGACTTTGTGGTTGACAGTAAAGCACTCGTCATCGTCCTAGAGTTACAGTACACTCCCTCAGGGTCACCTTGGCCATGGGTGGGACTTAAGTGATTCAAGATCCCTGCGCTTTAGTGCCGGTTAAGACCAAAACTGAAAAAAGATACACAATCACGGGTCAACGTCAATCCTTTTTTCTTATTGCACCAGATACGGTCTTATTGCATCAATGAGACTCACACAGTATGTCCCTATTTTTCACATGGGCTCTCTCTTGATAGCAATACTATTGAATGACTGCAGTCGCACATGATTTTGTTGACATATTAGTGTCTTCATTTTCGATTTTGGATAATCGCTCCATAAATCTGAATCTGATTTTCAAAAATGTTTTTAGGAGAGAAATGTGATATAAATCAGGCATTGAATGATATATAAACAACCTCTATAAGAACAATCAGAAAATAGTTAGCTACTGTATTGGCGATGTCAGGCTCAGAGTATAATAGAAAAACTGATTTTGAGATCATGTAAAGATTTGTATTGTAATTTTCTAAAAATGTTGCATGACACAAAGAGTTAAACCATTTGTATGTTAATTATTTGCTTTATTCAAACACCTACCTCCTCCATCGCCCACCGAACCACCAGATATTCAGGCGTACTATGACATCACCTGTCTGGGGTGCCTCGCCATGACATCAGCGTCTGCTCCATTGCGGGACGATGTCCTTTTTGTCTTCCCATGACTCAATAACACACCTTTTCTTGCCGGTCAGCAAACCCCAGTACAGTAACCTTATCCTGGACCTCGGGCTATACACAGAGGGGGGGGGGGGGTAGTATGGTGTGGCAAGTGGAGACACTAGAGTAAGGTGAAGAAGGGTTGAAGTGGAAGGAAGACATGGTGGTCAGCTAATATGGAGACGACACTGAGGTGTGAGGGGCCTGCTAGGGCGCCTCAGGGCCAAGATAACAAACCTTAGAACCATCCAACAAAAGAGGTGTGAACTAGGAGATGAGTCTCAGAGAAGTGTGAAAAAGTGGAGAATAAAAGTATAATGATGGTTCATTGGGTGGTCTGCCGAAAGGGCTGAGGACATGAGAAAGACCAACATTGATTGGCCGTTCATTATGATATTTAGAAAGGTCATTTGGTTACATTTTTGGGCCTTAAAGTTTCACACTTTTCTGAAGATGTCATGTTCTATAAAAGAAAGACACAACACATTCAATTCTCCTTCTTTTCACCGCAGTTTATTTATCTTTAACTTGACCACATCCCCTCCTTCTGTCTCTAAAATGTGCTTCATGTGTACAGTATATCAGATGGGATATATAAAGAAGAGAGCGGTATAACTGGGGAACGCCTTTCATTGTGAATTGACAATTTCATCACAAAGTGATGGAGTTACATACTCACGGGATACTTCAAGGCAATCTGACCAAAGTGATTCTTTGTGGTTCAGCTCTTCCTTCCACAGCCTTTATCATAAATGCTTTGCGGTTGGTTGGTAATTTTGACTCACTGCAGCTTCCTGTTATGCATTTACAGGATTTAAACTTTAAAATGAAAGAGGTGGATTTAAAGTAACAGCAATGGTTGAGTTGTAAAAGTAATTGGGTTAATTAAGTTTCGTTAAGTCACTTTTGGGTTAGTCAAGTGAGTATCAACAAGCCTCTTAACCATACATATGAAGGGATGAATGTAAGCACAGAGAAATAAATGATACATTTGTTCAGGACTATACATTTATGGCGCATTTCCACTGCAGGGCCTCGCACGGCTTAGTACGGTATAGTTAGGCCTTGGTAGGCCAGGCTCACTTTATGCTGCGTTTCCATTACAGTTAAGTAGCTGGGGTAGTAACTATAGTAACACAGTGTAGGCGTTATGTGTGTGACGTCATCTTCAATGCGAAACCACAAAAACCAACATCAGCCGTTAGCTTTTAGCACTCAAGCTCACAGCTCCTCATAACTGTTCAGAAACTAGACAAAAGTTAAACAAGTACAAACCACAGACTGTCTGTGTCATGGCGAATACAGTCGCTGGTTAATTTATGTCTGTAGGCCGTTGTTGTGAGTGTGGACGGTTGGAGCATATACAACGTTAGCTTAGCCGATTTCCATTCAGAAAACACGCATTTTAAAAGGTTTTTCACCTGCCGTCTGTCTGCAGACTTGTCAAAGCATCAATTCAAGGTTTTTACTAACCGGTATCAGTATGTTGTTACTTCGGCATCATTTTGAAACGTGTATTACAATTAAATCAATGTAAAATATGTTCATTTTGCTCTAGTTTAGCATAGTCAGCCCAGTTGTTAGCCCGGAAAGAACCTGGATTCTGGAGAGCCAGGAAAACTGTGAAAAAGTACCCGTTAGCCGGAACTACCCCTAGTGGAAACGCAACAGAAAACGGGCCGGTTTTCGCACGGCACGCTTAAAACGTGCTACGCGCTGCAGTGGAAATGCGCCATTAGTGATATTTGGGACTAATTAAAAACTGTCTAAAACTGAACATTTCTTGGCCAATAGACATCTGCCAAAATTGTGTTGCTAACTTTTAACATAGTGAGAGCCTTCATTAAGTAACACAAATTACAAATAATAAGACTTTTCTACAAAGAGCTTTCATTTCACATGCAGGTGGAGCCAAAGGCAGGGGACTGCAGGCAACAGGAAGTGGAAAGAAACTTGAAGAAAATACTCTCTGTGCAGACAAGGAAAACAACAAAGACTGAACAGAAACCAGGCCTAGGAATAATAATAAATACAAACTAATCTAACAAAGGAAAACTCAGCGAAATAAAAAAACCCCAATAAAAATGTCCAGTCTTCAAAAATACTGCTAAAAGTAAACATTACTTTTATAAACCCAAAATGGTGAATGTTACTTTACTTTGTAAACAGCTTCTATATGGATTTGCTGCTACACAAAACTAATCTTAATTTGTTGAATTGTTCAAATTGAATGGAGGGAAATCAATAACCCCCCCTGAGATCACTGTAAAGGAGCCTGCCCTGGACACTGCCCTGCTGTGTGGGGGGGGGGGGGGGGGGGCAATAAAGGGGAGCAATAAAGAAGTGACCCTGCTTGACCTTTGAGAGGTCTCTTTGTTTAGGGCGATCATTCCTGTGCTGTCCTCAGCTGCAGGTGGCCAGGAGCCCCCTGCTGAGAGCTGGAGAATCCCAGAGTCAGCACATTAGCCTGTCAAAGGGAGTAGATTATTAAACTAGGGAGGGCTGGGGGGAGAGACCCCCGCACCTTCACTCACCCCCTGTCCACCGCTGCTTTACAGCTGTGAACATTTATGTTTTACCAGCTAATCTCAACTTGGATGTACATTGTGTTAGGCCTCCAGGCCAGGTTCTACGGGGGTGCATATGGGTGCATTGCACCCTCAGTTGAGTCGTTATGCACCCTCATTTGAAAAATGAAAAGTAAAAAAAAAAAAAGTTAAAAGTTAAAAATATTACATTTAGCCTACTATTACTAACAATAGTAGTAATAATAATAATAATAATAATAATAATAATAATAATAAGAAGAAGAAGAATATAGTTGAAATAAAATAAATTGTAATTGTGGTTGAATAACATTGTCTGCTGCATTTATTTGATCAATTTAAACGGTAAGTAACGTTATTATGTCAGGTGAGCGTGACCTGTGCCGCTGCACATTCATCATCTGCAAGGTGCTGACACAGCAGTCAATGATGGATCAGAAAATGGTTAAAACAACCAGCCCTTATCGCCAGCATACACTGCATCTACTGCAGGTAATAACAGTTCAGATCATGGGGACATTACGTTACTGTCGTGGACACTAACGTCCTCCTGCCCGACTCGCCGGCTTTGCCCGCCTCGCCCACAGAGGCGGAGCTGCCACAGCCGTCTTCGTTACCCCAAACACCGCCACCCCTCGGCGGCCCGCAAGTACCAGAGGACCTCTGCAATACAGAGCCTGCCCAGGTATATTTAAAAAAGTACCCGACTCGCCTGTACAGTGGGGTAAGGCGCTCATTTTGCAGCTCATGGTTTCAAAACAGAGATTGGCTGGAATATTCATGTAAAAAATATGCCATCTTCTGCTATGCATGTAGACATTTCGGTTCAAGTAAGTCAGATGCCTTTACCACAACAACTGGCTACAACAACTGGTGCCATGCTCTTATAGGCTACATGATAAGGGACTGGGAAGGCATAATCAAGCAAAGAGCACATAGATCCATAGATCTCTTAATGTTGCTCTCAAAGTGCACCAAATTGATGCTTTTAACTTCAATATTTAAAAACAAATCTTCCCGGGGGAGCATGCCCCCGGACCCCCCCCCCCCCAGAGGAGGTGAGGACCCCCATAGAGGGTGTTAGGTACACTCCCCACTTATAAAAATAGCACTTTACTACTGCACCCTGTCTAATCTCAGATGCACCCTTATGGCGCGTTTCCACTGCAGCGGGTAGCTCGCTTTAAGCGTGCCGAGCCGTGCGGGGCCCGTTTTTGGTTGCGTTTCCACTTGGCCTAGTTTTGGCCCGGGGCTACTTTTTCACCTTTTTTCTGGCCCGACTAAATCGTGGTTCTATGGCCAGTAACAACCAGGCTGAGTCGGGCTGAGTATGCTAAACTAGAGAGAGAATCGCTGGCAAGGGGGCTACAACTACAACAAGATGAACATATTTGACCGTGATTTAATTATAATACACGTTTCAAAATGATGCCGAAGTAACAACATACTGATACCGGTTAGTAAAAACCATGAATTAATGCTTTGACAAGTCTGCAGACAGACGGCAGGCGAAAAACCTTTTAAAATGCGTGTTTTCTAAATGTAGCTTGGCTAAGCTAACGTTATATATGCTCCGACCGTCCACACTCACAACAACGGCCTATACAGACATAAATAAACCAGCGACTGTATTCGCCATGACACAGGCAGTCTGTGGTTTGTACTTGTTTAACTTTTGTCTAGTTTCTGAACAGATATGAAGAGCTGTGAGCTCTGTGTGCTAAGAGCTAACGGCTGTGTTGTTTTTTGGGGCGCTCATTGAAGATGACGTCACGGCTCCGCCTACACTGCGTTACTATAGTAACTGCCCCAGTTCCTAAACTGTATTGGAAACGCAGCATTAAAGTGAGCCGGGCCTAACCAAACCGAGCGAGGCCGAGCGAGGCCTGCAGTGGAAACGCGCCATTAGTCATTTTGTTCTGGAACCGGGCCTGTAGGCCTCTCCGATTCATTCAACGTATATGTTCTGGCACTTGTCAAAGATCATTTGCTTGAAATGAATGTATTGTCAGACCTTTATTTACTGTAGCTCTGCATAATATATACTGCGTAGTTAGTCTCCAGAGGAAATTCAAATTAATATTCAAAAGGAAAATGTCAAGAAGTTCAGTGAGCAATCGTCAGCGAATAAATGAGGCAAAAATAACAGCGGCGTATTTAGAGACTAATTTCCCCCACCAGTTAGATCGAAGTAAACAAACATGACCCTCCGTGGAGATCACACACTGACAGACCGCTCCAGCAGCAGGTAGGGGGCTCGAGGATGGAGGTGGGAGTTGAGAGAAAACTTCACAGCACATTTGTCTGGTCTGAGAAATCAATAGAACTGCTTTAATGTGAACTTCACGGGAAAGAACGACCCTGAGAAACTCACAGAGGTTCATTAGAGACTATGATGTTGCTTTTAGAGACTTCAACACAGAGGAGACTGCAAGTTGTTGCCTATGGGCAAAGGGAAAAGGGCAGAAAGACAAAGCAGGGAGATATTTTTATTTCAAAGCCTATTGGCGCTGTACAGTACATGTATCTGCCATAAGGGACTGCCACCATAAAATATGTATGTTAATCCATATGTTGAGTCTTTTTGCAATGAATATTTAACATTGCAGCCACATTGAGGGATATAACACAATGCTTTACATCGTCTAATACCAGTGGAGAGGTCCTGAGTGCAGTGCCAATCTCTCTCTCTCTCTCTGATTATCACGGGCATGCAGATCAATAAATCATAGCTTCTGACAGGCTGAATCAAAAGACATGGATTTCAAAAACCGAACCAAACACAAACTTTTTTGGCCACCTGAATCAAAAACATGAAAGAACAAAGCCACTCGGCGGGGGGGAAATATTGATCAAGAGCCACGGTGTGGTGTGCAGAGTTCAGGTGTCAGCACGTGAATATGGATCTGTGAATCCGCAGTTTGGAGGGACAGATGGGGGGGGGGGGGGTTATGTGGAGGTAAGGGTTACAGGATCAACCTCACAGCTGTGGAAAAATGTTATCTGAAGGTCACAGGAAGGTTACATCTTTTTTTTTTACGGGAGCATGCACCTTATCAAAACAATCTGTGATAAGCCCCATCCACGACATGAAACAAAAGCTTTTGTTTTACATATTTTTATTTATCTAATTTGAAAAGCATTTGAATACCTTGAGGATATTATTTGGGAAAAGATGGATTTTGTTTGATTTTCATTAAGTCTCCCACTTGAAAGGGGACCCTTCCCCTCCATTAATAATTGACATCTTATTACTTATCCCCCTCATTGTGGCAGACACGCTTTGATGTGAGCCGTGTTTTTTTGATCAGCATGGTACTACGTATTGATTGCTGGGCAGATAGGAGCACTATCAAAGGGATTCCTCGTGGGGCGGTCAGTGCGCGGTCACCCCTTACTCCTGGCATGTGGTCAAGCAGCGGTCTCGCTCACTCTCGCTATCACATCGTTCCCCATACCTTCTTCTTCTTGGCTCATCCTGTATGAGCGCCTGATAATCTGGGTTAAATATTCACTAAGAATAACAAAGCTGTTGGAATGACATCATCTGAAGTGAGAGATGCGTTCAGTAGAAAAGAGGGGGGGGGGGGGGTACACCAAAAGAAACAGTTAGCTCTCATGTTCTGACTGAACATTACAGCAGAGGATGATCTCATTCATAATGCGCATTATGGTTCACCGGAGATGCTTATCGGCAGTCACAAACAACTGCAGACAGAATGTAAACAGTTTATGTTACAGCAGGTTGCGGTGCATTACATATTTCTCTTGTCGGTTAGTTTGGTTTATTAATGTTTATTTCAACTCATACAATTCAAATACACATACAAATACTATTCAAAGAGTCATTACTTTTAAAATAATGACAAACTACTAAAGCACATTTACCTGATAACTTTAGTTATTATTTTGTACAGTTCTCAATACATCTTGACTGAAAATAAAGAAATACACATATTTTTTTATATTCAGAATCATTCTGAACAGAGATTCACTTCAGAATCATATTTGTTATTATCAATTTTTTGTGTTCTAATTTTTGTTTTTCCGGGCAAATTCACTCAGTTTCCAGACTCTTCTCAACTTCTGTATACAGTCTGAAAGCATTATGTTTTACTTTATACATCACTTCTTCTAAGACTTGAAAACTGCACAATTAAATAAAACAATTGTAAAGAATCCTATAATGGAACACATTGGGATTGGCTTGTAAGCAAACAAACAAAAAGCTTATTAGTCACATATAAGCAGCACGGAAACGTGTTCAAGAGTGTTGTGAGAATGATAAGCACCACCCTGCTACACGTGAGACGGATTATAATTTCAGGAGATTTCTATAATCCGTCCATATTGGCAAACACAGAAATACTTTGTTTATCTAGCAGACACTCTAAATACATTTCATACACGAAGACCCATATTCTGCTTTAAAGGCCGGGCATCGATTGTTATTCGACACTCGGAGACCAATCATCAAAAGCACTTACAATAAAACACAGAGCGCAGTCATAATGAGCATATCCTATTTAACGAAACAGAAAATACATTTTCACTGGTGATCACTTAGAGACCATTAGCAGCCGGAGCGTAAAAGGCAGGCGTCTTTCCATCATCAATATCCCATAAGTGAGCCGCGACCTGCATGGTGAGGTTCTCCCAGGTTGTGGTGCTGCTGTTGTTGATGCCATATCCAGCCTGACTGACAGCACTTTTGTTTTCCGCGGATTAGGCAATCTGACTTCATCACGGCCCATGAAGGGGTTCGCATAACGCTGCCTGGAGGTCACTACACCCATGTGACCTCCTCCTGTCTGCTGATGATGGGCCGCCTGCCATACAGACCCAGGCTAGACAGTCAACGTAGTTACCCCATCCCAACTCCAAACGACACACACTGTCTTCTCTGCACACACATGCACACACTTGACGCACACCCCAGCCAGGGTGTACATTTTTAATGGAATATACATTAAGGAGCATTCACGGCCTGCTATATGATGTCCCCCCCCCCCAGATAATATTTCAGCAGACTGTGTATCAGACTGGGATTGAATGATTGATTTTCTATCAGGCTGCTTTTCTACGATGAATAATTCAGAGTTATAGCTTGTGACACCTCCAGCATATTCCGTTTGTCATCATTAGATATTGTTAGAAAAGCTTAGAAATTGATTAAAAAAAAGAAAAAAGTATTAGATTACATTAAGAGGTCTCTATCTCTATGCATGCTTGTTTGTATTTATCGAAGTACCCTACTTGTGTATTTGTGGATCCCTGTATTCAAAAGTGTTTTTGATTATGTTTCAGAGAGCTCAAGGGCTCGGTGGACGTGCCTGTTGATGACTTTCTCTCTTGGCCTCCCGTCTGTGATGAGAAATGAGAGACGGCAGTGTCTGAGGTCACACAATGATTACTTGTCCCCACATGGGGTCAAATGACTTCTAAGTGTTTACACTTTTACAACCTCGAGAAGGCTCTGACCCAAGTACAGCGATGCCTAAAGATCACATAAAACTGTGGAGTGTTCCCGCGGCTAATGTGTTATACAATGTGACGAAGGAGGGAACATATGCCACGACGCCAGGGACATGTACCTGACATGCAGTAGACACAGATGAGATGACATCTGTTAAAAAGATGAAGTTATAAGAAAATATATATTTAAGCTTATGACTGAGATTTTTAATACATTTCATTATGTTTGGAAGCAAATTAAGGACCTTAAAAATGTGATTATTTAAAAAGATATAAAAAATGTCTACACTTACAATAGGAATGTTCAATTTCCTGAACCGTGCAACAAAGGCCTCGTCAAAGTTTATGAAAGTAAGTCATTCTAGAAATAGTTTCTGCACCAAATAAAGTTCATGAACAATTTTACCATAAACCAATTACAGATGAATCATGTAATAGTACAAGTAAATGTATTAAAGTCATTTATAAAGCTTTGCAGTTTACCAAGATCCCAAGAGACTTGACAGTTTTACTATAAATTACGTTTATATAAAGAAATATCGATAATTTATAAATATAACAAATATTTTAAATCAATTTCTCACAAAAGACATGTCACCAAATATCTAAAATAGTCTTGAATTGCCTTAATGACTTTATAGGGGCAATCTTTATATACAGTCTGTGGATTCAATGTTGAGTAACCTATGGCTGACTGTGAACGTTAACAATAATCACTGCTTCATTACATTCCCAGATTTACTAGTGCTGACGGACTTGATTTATGTGTTGATTCACAGCTCGGAGAAACAAGATATTGCAGTGTTTTTTGTTTAATAGCTCCTGCATCTTTCACGAGCATCTCCCGTTTCACCTGGCTGGAGAACTGGATGAACAAGTGCAGGATAATTATCCGCACCAGTGTTAAGTACAAATTGCACAGACCAGCTCCTGAAAGGGCTTGCTGGAGCACATCAGATACAGTAACTTTTCCAGTTGGCTGCTGACTCGCCCTGGCGTCCTTTTTACTTGCAAATAAAGGACGCATGAAAGACAAGAGAAAACACACACGCAGCGGAACCAAAAGACAAACATGACCCTG
Organism: Pseudochaenichthys georgianus; assembly: GCF_902827115.2. Classification (NCBI taxonomy): domain Eukaryota; kingdom Metazoa; phylum Chordata; class Actinopteri; order Perciformes; family Channichthyidae; genus Pseudochaenichthys; species Pseudochaenichthys georgianus. The sequence goes on along the minus strand of NC_047524.1, from coordinate 18,024,567 downwards.
ATAAGTTATCGTGAAACTGTCTCTGCTGAACACTAAGTGAAGAGCATGACTCGCCGTATCCTATTTCACCTGCATGACAATAACAAGGGCAGGTGTCTGAGCAGACCAAAGTCATATTTGATGTCCAACATCAGACTACTTACACCTGAAGAGTGTGACATCATGATGACTCTAAGCTGATAACCCAGCAGCACACCCGCGGTTGTTGTGAGGATAGAGGATTAGCCTGTGTTTGCTTTTGAACCAGAAAACAGAAAAGAAGAATCTCACATGAAAGGACCAAGTTGCTGAGAAAGCTCAAAATGGGGCTGCTACCTCTCATCAAAGAGGTTGAGTCACTTCAAGAGCAAAGACCTCTTTTTAAACACCCAATGAGGTTGGGGGGGGGGTGCTCATGTGTCGCTGCTATTTGTCTTTGCAGGTGGCAGTTTGTGTGAGTGACATTTTGTATTCTGTCTGTATGTTGACTGTGTCTGTCTGGCGTATCAGGTGAGGTCTCTGTCTCCTTCCTACATTGTTGCGGGATAATGAGGTGTGATTAAATATGAATGCTAAGTGTTTGGTGGCTGGAGCCCAACGCTGAAACCGGAGCCAGTCGGGCCCTACAGGCTGCATAATTAGTAGCTGATGATAGATGCCATTAATGGTGCTTTTCCACACACTGCTCACAGGCTTCTGAGATGGACCTCCACGCAGCAGCAGGCTGCCTTTGAGCCATCCACAGTTAATTAACTTGCAAACAAATATGTCCTGATACAGCTGTTGTGGTTCTTTTTCAAAAGCCTCAGCGCTGATTGCTATCAGCTTTATTTAAATTGTTTAATGATTAAATATTAAGCCATTTTTTACATCTATTTGATGTCTTTTTATTATAACCTCTGGGGATTTCATGTTGAAGGTATGACGAACATCCCGTAGAAAACATTATCAGCATTTCAAAGCGTTGAAGGGCCAGTGGGACGCCTTTAATGGTGGAGAAAAGCCCTTTGTTGGGTTTGGAGGGCTCTTTGGATTGTCATAACCCCAGTGTGAGCTTGACTCATTCACGTTGAGCCGTCTTCATCCTATGCTTCTCCGCTGCATGGATGTGGACGCGGCTGCACGGCCTCACTACAGAGAGAGTCGTGTCCACAGATGTGAGGACATGCCTGCTTTGAGGTGCCGTGGCTTTAATGTGTGGAGCAGATTAAACAGGGTGCCTTTGTGGAGGCTGCATAACTGGACAGCTCTCCCACACAGTTATCCAATCGTATCCACTGTGTGTGCATGTCCGTGCACCAGTGTTGCCGCCACACATAAACACACACACACACACACACACACACACACACACACACACACACACACACACACACACACACACACACACACACACACACACACACACACACACACACACACACACACACACACACATCCTCGTTTTCTCCAAAGAGGGAACAGAACAGCTTGACACACCAGTTAGTCTCATTATAGGAAGCCGAAGCGTTTCAGACACCACTCTTGCCTATGAGTAGCCGCGGGGCAAAATACTGGAGAATCTGGAAGACAGGCCTTTCAATTGATTCTTCTCGCTTGACATGAAAGTATCACCTGCAGTCTGTGAATCGTTGGACTTCAATGTGTCTTCACTATCATATGAAATACAACATTTCATGCGGGGCTGCTTGACGTTGCCTGCAGTGACGATCAAATGGTGGTCGGTTCAGCGAAGGGTCAGCATATGAATGGCAGTCATACATGCCACAAGTTCAGTCTTACTCTTTTTCCCGTGAAAGGAGAGATTCCTTGAGCTGGGATGAATAGAGGACAGAAATGAACATATGGTGACTGACATGGTGACCAACGTTCTGTGGTAAGCGTCGTACTGTCCCAGCAGTGAGACAAAAAGTTTTTAAAGGTCAAACAGTCAATGAAATTACAACTAATAATTGTCTGCTTAACACAAGTCATCTGATCACGCCCCATTTCATGCCAAAACATTTTTCATAATCAGGTTAAAACAAACTAAATTATACATCTTATTTTTAACCATATCCATTCACTTAAGACGTAATTCTTAAAAAAGAAATGTATATATTTAAAAAAAAGACTGTGCATATGTGTGTGTATTTTGGGCTGATTTGTGTAATTGTAAGATAACACCAGAGTGAAAAAGTGAATTTTCGGGTAATTAGTAGGTGATCTTAATCTTTATCTGACTCTTAATAAACAGCTAGGCAGTGTAGGATTTAATAAAACATCACTTAAACAGCAGTTAATAGCACATTAGTTAAGGACTATTTTCAGTATTTGTAAAATGTATGTGACTGCAGTACTTATGTTTTTTTTGTGTGAAATACCGGTCAACAGGAAATATGACAGTGACGTTGTCCTCAGTCATCATCTAGACTACGGAAAACGGGAAGCGGGATGTTCCTTACTGTACGTTTTTCTGATTTCGATGATCTCATTCACAGAGGGATCCAAAAATACACTGCCCTCTGACATTAAACACATTTGGATCTTGGGTCTTTTCCTCTCTTGAGAATTAGTTTTTTTTAAGTGTGAGATGATCCCCCACAACAACAAAAGGCTTTGTTCCTGAGTCACATTGAGAGTGTGAGGTTGGGCCGGTAGTCTACAGCCAGACGGGGACGTATGATTACCAGACAGCCCTCACAAAGGTGGCCGTTTGAGTCAGCGCTCTCAGTTACGGCGAGCGGATCCGGTGTCATTGCTCTCATAACTCGCCTCGCCCTCACAATTTCTAGAAGCGGCTGGATTCGAGCACAAAATTACCTACTCCACCTCACTACATTTGATGCATTATTCACTCAGTGTTCACCTGAGAGGATCTGTTGAGGTTGGAAGGCCGACAGAAAAATAACCACACAATTCTCTTCCTGTTATTTTTTATTTCTGACTGTTATTTTACCTTAAAGGTCTCCTATTATGCTATTTTTAGGCATATAGTATAGGTCTCAGATATATAGAAAATATATAAAAAACATGTCTATGAAGTGTTTTGCTCAAAATACCAAACAGATCACCCATTCTAGCCATGCCTCAAATCCCTCTATTTCAGCCCTATTTCAGTGCTGATTCTGGGTCCGTAGCTTTAAAAGAAAAAAAAGACCATATTACTTCCAAAACACGTTGCACATTATTTCTGATAGTGACGTTTCTGATAGGGCTGTGGGCGTAAAGCCAGCCCACATTTCCGATATTACGTCATATCAGCAGCAAATCTGCATCAGCTCCGTTGTACCCCCGTTTTTAGAGATTTGTGTACGGAGGAAAAGAGAGAGGGTTTTGTTTTCTGACACTTAGTAGTAGTAGCATATTTGAAATGCATGTAAAGGGAGTGTTTTTCCTCATTTGGTACACGTATACAGAGAGACAGAAGGCAAAATACATGTATTGCATACATTTCTACAGGTCACTTGCCTTTAAAAAAAAACAACAGATGACTTTGAGTATAATAACAAACCTAGGGCTATTCCCACGGGAGGTTTCCACAGATGTCTACTTTGATGCATGAGTATCTGTGTGTGCATACTAACATCACAGCTTCAGATACTGTAAGATTCTTTGGTTCACATTTTGCTGAGCCTGATCATGTTGTCCAATTTTCCGGGGGGAAATCAAGAAAATACTACCCGAATAACAGTGATATCTTCGAGCTTTCTTTAAATGAAGTTCACTTGAGGAGTGCCAGAGAGGGTTGAGAAGCCAGCCCCCTTTTGTTATCAGGTCACTGCCCCAGAATGATCTCTGCCATTGGGTCAGTGTGCCGCCCATGTCTCATCCAACTGGCAAGCAGTCAGGATGCGGTTGCCATGGAACATGTCCAGTTGGAGCAAATTAAATCCCTCCCTTCGAGTTTCCAGGCAGGATTCACATGCTGATAATGTTTTTTTGGTGGGTGTGTGTGCTTGCGATAGATACGTGCGCACACACATAGAGAACGAAATATCAAGAGAGAGACTAGGCTTTTGAGGTTACAGAGGAAGTAGGGCATGAGATTGTGCAGCCATGTGTGTTTGTGCGAGCCTGTGTGCATGTGTGTTTGTGCATGAGTCTGCTAGTGTGTGTGGCTGTCCATGGATGCATTGCTCTTCAGAAACAGCTTTCTGGTGTAATACAAACTGAAGCCGATCTCCTCTCTCCCAGGCTTCTCAGGCGTCTACGAGAACTAATTTATGAACATTTTCTTTCCACTTGCATACACAAGTCAATAACAGAGAAACATACATTAACAGATTTTGGTCTGGCACTTTATTCTGTTAATGTAAGGTCATTTTATTCAGTGTTGTGTCTGGATAAAGTGTACAAATGTAACTTGTGGGAGAGCACTTCAAAGACTTCAATACATGTCTATAACACAAAGCAGTTATCCACATACTGATGGACACGTCTTAATGAGTTAAGTCAACAATGTGCTGAATTTAAAATTCATGTTCCTGGATAATGGTAAGAGCCGCAGTGAATTCATCCATATTCATTATTAATGCTATGGAGGCCTGTTTATGTGTCCCACTGAGAGCTGCCTTATGGCCTCCATGAGTTCTGCAGAGACTCTCAAATGTTAATACATCACAGACTAACGCATGTAATGAATAACTTAGGTCTGTTTTCTTAAGATAAATGTGCTGTCATCAATGCTACATACTTAGGTTTGTTATGAATATTTCACTTCAGGACTTTTCAGTAATCGACCAGTAGAGCGCTCTTAACAAATGACCATATTCATATTTTCTGACTCGTGATTAAAAAAAAATCACAACTTGTATTGCATGGGGACACTAGACCCTGCATGCTGTGTGTAGGAGCAACGTACATAGTAATGCATTTTGAACATACACATTTGTTTTGTACTAGTTTTATATTTGGGTACTGGTTTGTATTATTATAAGCAATTTGTTTGATCGCTATGGGTTGGTTGCTTTGGGTCACATGGTTATGGGCGGCACTCAGGAGAATTATAATCCTGTTCACCTGCGTGAGGTGTTTGTGGAAGATAGGGTGACACAGGGTCGTTGTACTTTTTGTTGACCGCAAGTGTAAAGATTGCTTTGAGTATTATAACAATGTCTATGTCTAAGGAAAATAAGTTGATCATCCCAGTTTTCATTAAACTACATTATTATTCAACAGAGTTTTGATCTCAGCAAGTACTTTTGGTAGCATGTCATACAATAGCAAACAGGCCCGGCCTCAGCCTCTCAGCGACTTTTTTTGTTTCCTGCTGTCGCTATACTGTGTCTATATAGCGACATCCTGTCCTTAAAAGGATTCTGACTTTCTCTTAAGTAATTACAGGTGTTTTCTTCACAGCGTCTTAAGTAGAGAGGGGTCTTTTATTTGTCTTGAACACAAAAGGAAGCTGCAACTAATGCTCTCACATCTTTTGTTGTTTACAGTGGTCAGCCATGCAAGAAGTGATCATGTTTCCAATATCACAGTGAGCAAGGAAACCAATCCCCACCTCTTTGGAGGGGCCGCAGGTGGGACAGAGTCCGAACCCAGAGATCTTTCCAATTCAGGCAGGACAGAGGAGTCAGGGAGCCGTGACTTCTCACGCAGCGCAGCGATGGGACATGATCACAGCTGAGGGAGAGAGAAAGAAAGGGTGAGTGAGTGGGGGCAGGGTGATGCTCTGTGAGTGAATGCAGGGAGTCAGCTCCAGCTGTCAGAGGGTTTATTGATCAGTGAGGGGAGGGGGCAGGTCACCAGCACCTGCATCAGCTCACTGTGGACATGGTTAACTGATAAGCTATGAGCTGATTGTGAATCACATAATGAATGTTGGAATATTTGGGGTAATTCGGGGCAATGGGTGGACATCAAGCCTGCCATAATGACTGTTTTAAGATCTAAAACATGTTGTCAAGGCTGGTATATGACTTATAGTGTTGTGACACAAACAGCAAACACACACTTCTGTGTCCTCTACAGGTGCCTAATTATACTGATCGAGATCTAGGCCACTTCCAGAAGGATCTAGGTCAAAATGACATTGCACAAATGGTGTTGATTGTGAAATGTAAAGTTAAATGTTAACTTATTCATGTTGTGGTAATATGGGAAAAACAAGTTTGTAAAATGAACGGGAACAACCAGATGGATAGATAAATGGACAGATGGAGGGATAGATAGATAGATAGATAGATAAATGGACAGATAGATAGATAGATAGATAGATAGATAGATAGATAGATAGATAGATAGATAGATAGATAGATAGATAGATAGATAGATAGATAGATAGATAGATAGACAGATAGATAGATAGATAGATAGATAGACAGATAGATAGATAGATAGATTATTGTTTACAACCGTATAAATATATACAAGCACACTCCAAATAATCCTTTATCTCTAACGTGTGTGCTATACACTGATTCTGAATAAATGCTGTCTGCTTTCCTTATTCGGCATTGTTTACAGATTTACACATACATTTTAAACTCTAAGGTGCAGATAAATATGGACAACATTAAAGTATTAGATCACCTATTAACACATTGTAGAAACATGTGTGTACCTTTATAGTTTCTCTTTAATGTCCTTGCCATGTGAGATCTTAACAGAACAGATGAGCATCCACAGTAGTAGCGAAAGCGGTCTCGTGCTACGGGGAATTTCCCGTCCACGTGTCTGAATACGCGCTGGAGAAGGCGGGACAACAACAAACAAGACGATTGGTTACAGGGTATGGATGTAAATTACCTTTAAAGGGGCTGGCTCCGCCTCCTCCGAGGTGCATACAGTCGGGAGGACAGAAACACTCGCGTTTCAAGGAGGTTTTATTTACTTACTCTCTGCACCACGCCCCGGCGGCGGAGTCAGTGTGGAGCTGACGTCGGCGAAATGATATCGACTCGCTGCATTTTCCCTCACAGAATGGAAGTAGTCGTGGAGCTGATACGGACTAAACTCGCTTGACTTGCCAGGATATTGAACTCGTTGCCCCTTTTTCTCTGTAATAGACAACCTTATCAACGAAGCCCATATTTGTGGTAAGTTCCTCAAAAACATATTTAAGTGTCTTTCTTCGGCAGGCTACGCACTTTACAGCAGCTTGTCGGCACGAGTTTTAACGTTTAATAACATCCGCGTCCTTGGAAGAAGCAACAAACAACGTGTCGCTGTTGTCGTTCAAACAGTTGCAAACACTTGTTTGGACAGCGTTGAGATAATTATTGTATCGAAACGTCAACGCTGCCGGGTTAGAGACCGTTTTAAGGTTAACTAAGCCTGTCTGTCAAACAACAAAGATTTGAATTTTACCGGCTTTCCCGGTTTACAGAGCTCTGTCGGTGAATGGGCTTCAGACTGCAGCTCTGTTTTTTGGGCGAATGTTTCTCTGTCGTGTTTCAGTCTGTATTAAAATGTAATGACAGCCGTTTTCGCCATAGATTAAAACCATGTACCCGTGTAAACGTGTTATTACATAATGTAAATGCACGCTATTTAGCCCAATCTAAACATTTATTTCCCAATTTTCTCTCTTTATTTTAAATCACCCCACTCTGTTTTACTATCTGATTTAATGTATGTTTATAATTCTTATTGATATGGTTATCTAGTAGTGTATAACCAATTATTTTTGGGGGGATTGAAAGTATCGCGAGACTCCGACACCGCTTGATGAGCTCGTGTTATTTAAGGTCGTTGTGCATAATGTAACACATAATAGAAAATGGTGTGATGTGAGGCTTATGAAGCCAGTGGGTAGAAACTGTGTCAACAGAGCTGCCTCACCCCCACTCTCCCTCCTTCCCTTTTGTTCGGGTGGTGCAGTCTGCAGCAGGGGGAGCTACTGTCTGACACAAACACGGCTCACTGCCCGGACAGTGGAGCGCTGCAGAGAGCTATCCTGGGGATCTGCAAATTCAGATTAAGTCTTTTTTTTCTCCAAATAAGCCTCCCATGTTCTTACTCTATGTTTGTCAAAACAAAGCATTACGTGGTTTTACACACAGGGTTTATTGTGATCGCACACAGTATATCGTGAGGTCTGGGCATGCTAGAGACTGGCCAATCTGCTTATGTTGGGTGCAGAAATGAGAACTCCTTCTCAGACGAGCTGGCGAGCTGACAGACCAGGGTAGGGAGAGTGGCTTCGGGTTTTCCTTACAGACTGTCATTACCCTTTTGCTGTGGACCCTACTTTGGAAGTGTGGTAGTAGTCTAACCCTGTATTACAACTCCATTGTGACTTGGGGGTTAACTGTTGAGGCAACTTGAATTTCATCCATATGTTGACAACTCTCTGACCTCCTATTAAGATTCAGGGTTGAATTCAGTGCTTCATTGACACTCGAGAGATTCCCAAGTGCTGCTTGCTTCCCTCTGGTAGAGTTGTCCTTACGGATTTACAATCATGTGTATTATGTATTCCTATAATCAAGTGTACACATTGTGTACATTTCTGATATTATTACAGGCACTGAGCTCTGCTACCTGCAACTGTTTGCTTTGAATTATAATAAACGACCTCTAATCCTGGTTGTAATCATGAGACTGTTATTAAAGAAGCCAGGCTGCTGTCAGCTAGAGGTGTTACATATGCATACACTTGAGTATTGATATAATGAGATGAGTAGGTTGTGGCACACAGTGGCTCGTATTGCAGGACAAGTAAAGCTATGATATTGGACATTGTAAGTATGTGTGTAAATCAATGCAAATTCAAAACTTTTTTTAAACCTAGATTTTGTACTTATAGTGGTGTGATCATTTTCACCTCAGAAAAATCCCAACTTATTTCCGTGCTTACACTATTGCCTTTTATTGTAATATATTGTATTTTAACCCCTGTATCATAATGCATTTCATATTCCCTTGCCAATACTCATCCCTACTGTCCACAGGGCAGCTTAGCACACATCAAAGATTCTACCTCTCCTTTAACTCACTCAGCCAAACTCCCATTTATGTAAATGTGGCTCAACCGAGTCGCCTAACCGCAGTGAATCGTGTGGTTTCATCACGAGAAGAACAGAGCCATTTGTCTAAATAAGCACTGAGCTCTTTGCCACAAGTGAAGGCGGATCTTGTGCTTCTTTTCTCTCCCACAACTTGTTCAGTGTGCTTTTATTGATTTGAGGGCACTCATTATAAACCAGACAGGTTGTCTATAATCATAACGAATGTGTCTGAGATCATCTCATCAGGCCTAATGCAGACTCGTCCAAGGTTACCATCATTAGTGAAGGGACTGATGTATGAACTCGCTGTTCTACATTCAGCTGTAAACTTTTCTCCTTTGTCTTGTTACTTTCTAGGCTGCTGATCTTCAAGTGCCCCCGTATGGACGATGAGGAGGATGATGTGTTTGAGCAGGACCCCCACTGCTGGCGCACCACATTCAGGGAGATAAAGTGTGAAGAGCGCGGCACACAGACACCTGGCCCTGCGCTGGCACCCGACAACGGCATGCTGCCCTGTGGCGTCGCAGAGGAGCCCAGACCACTCTTCTACGGTGAGGCTGACAACACACCGGATTTCAAAAGAGATAAGGGAACATAGTCGCTTGCGTGATAACCAGTGTTGTAAAACTGCTGCTCGAAACTATGATGTGAGACTTACAGTCAAGAGTGGGTATCACATAATGCTGCTGCAGTAATCTCACCCCTGGCGCCTGATAGTCGTGATCACAGTTGCTTTTATGGTCTGAATGGAGTGTACCCAGCTGCTTTGCTATTCAAAGGGCGCCAGACAGGCAGTGTGGTGTGACAGGAAGTGACAGAAGTGCTTACCTGTGCACGCAGCAACTGCACAGGGAACTGATTATCACTGACAGCAAAGTTACATTGGCGCCATATAACAGAGTAACTCTATAGTGACTGACTGACCTCAAATCTGTGTCATGTTGTGTTTGAGTGACTTGTGAAACACTTACATGACTCAGTGTTGATAACTAAAAACACACAGTTGTGGTTAAAGCCGAGCAATCTGTCATGTTCAGCAATACTAGCCTCATTGTGATAGGCCAAATAAAGGTAGGAAAACAAATTAATGTGTCATTGCTGCACTTATATATTTCTAAATGGTTGTTGACAAACTAATAAGTCTCAGCCTTGACACTCAACAGGCAACGCGGGTTTTCGATTGCACTTCCCGGCACGCTTTGAGCTCGTTGGGGATCAGGAAGCGAGGAGACAGGAGAGTGAAGGGGAGCCACACGGCATGGAGCAGCTCCCCCGGCAGCAGCCTGTGGCCCGCAGCGTGGAGGCCGTTATTGGCCAGAAACTCCAGCTGATAGGAGACCAGTTTCACCGGGAACACCTTCAACTGGTGAGGAGGAACTGTGCATCCTGCTGACTGTACACACTCCAGACAGACTGCTCCGGCCTCGAGTTCGCAGTAAACAAGTGCAGCTGGTCAATAATCCCCCGAGCAGTGACAGAATCTCCCTTTAGTGTTACCTCTGGCTATCCTGATTAATAGATCTTGTAAATATTCCTGACAGTTTTTAAAGTGTTTAATAGATTGTAACCTGTGATAGGCAGCATGCAAACAAATAGTTGTTTCTATTATGTTGACTCTGGAGCTGAGCTGACCTAATATAATGCAGTAAAACCAGGAGGATATGCTATAATAACATCAACCCCTTTTCCTAATAACCATATGATACATATACAATGACCACTTCTCAGTTCCTCACCTTTACAACATAGCAGCAGTACATCGTTTTACACCTATTCTTCATGCAATAGGAACATTTCATTAGTTACATGAGCTTCTTTAGACACAAAATACTGCACATGAACTTATTTGAAGGTGAAGGAGAGACTTTTCTTTATCTTGACAATGTTTTAGAGTGAGTTGCCCCCTTATGAGGAGCTGAACAGTGATTTGTTTATTGTGGACTGGAGACAGCTGGGCCTCAGTTGTAAACTGAAAAGTAAAGATAATGCTATGTTGTGTTTTGATTATGGCTCAATAAATCAGTAGCATATGGGTCTTCCACTGGATCCACAAAAGTGCCGATTAAGAATAATTACTGCCATCAAACTAGACGTGGTTATGTGTGTGTGTGTGTGTGTGTGTGTGTGTGTGTGTGTGTGTGTGTGTGTGTGTGTGTGTGTGTGTGTGTGTGTGTGTGTGTGTGTGTGTGTGTGTGTGTGTGTGTGTGTGTTTGTGTGTGTGTTAAGGATTTATGTTGGGACAAAAGTTTGCTCTCTTTTATTGTGTTTGCCACATATTTGTTTTGGAGTGGCTGCACACATGCCGGACCTACAGACTTCACCCCCTCCCTTCCCTCATGCCAAAAACATTGCTATGGACAACCCTTCCCCCATCTCCCTAACCCCCGGCCGGCCCTCCCCCTGCCTCCTCTTCCTGTTTATTTCTCTTTCTCTCTCTTTCCCCCCTGCTTCCTCTGTGTGCTGCAGAGGCAAGTGGCATGGAGGATGCCTGGCCTGGAACAACACATGGTGGTGTGGTCAGGGTGACACTGTCCGAGTCTGCTGCACAAATGTGGGAGCGTTGTACAACCGTGACACACTGTTGTATCGTTGGCTGTAACATCAACAATATAAACAAACCTTCAGGAGAGTTTCTGCTGAGTCTCCTGTTGCACAAGAGTCTGGCACGCAGTTATTTACACGTGCACATTCATCCACACTTCGTTCAGGAGAAAGCAGAAGTGGCGCGAGAAGGTAAACATGTTGAAACCCGAAGCTCGGCGCGTAAGCCCCCGGGGGGACGAGAGAGGTCCTCCCAGCTATAGAGAGAGGGGGGGGGGGCTCCATATTGATGCATGTATATGATAGTGAAGTGAAGAAGCAACAATCTTCAGTTGTCTTGAAACCTCCCCACCCGGCACTCGATATATTTGTTTTCTTCAAAGTGCGAGACAGTTTCAGATTTTCTCATGCGCTTATCAAGTTATTTATACACCCCTAGAGCTCAGCATGACTCATGTATTGTGACACTGGCAAATGCACACAGACATCCAGACAGCCAGACACCCGGGTTGTTGCGATGTGTGTGTGCGGTCGGTACCTACTGACGCACAGCGGCGACGGGCCCGGGTCAGGCGATGAGGAAGTGGTAGCAACTCCTTTTGCTTGTTGAGTAAACGGCGGAGAGGACAGTCAGAGTGAAATCATTTCCTGAAGCAGCGTGTGACACAAACGCCAATATAGTGTGATTAAGAGAGTCATATTTGTGTGACAATTGCTAACTTGCATAGAGAGCAGTGTGTTGACACTTTAAGTCGCTGTGCGGCTGTTTTATGCCGAGGGGTGATGATGATTTAAAAACCCAGGCGCTGGCGTACGGTTTTGGATAAGATAAGATCGACTTTGTTGATCTTAATTTCGGAAATGTTTTTGTCACAGCAGCATGTTAAAACAAGGCCTTGCACATGGTGTGAACATGAACAAGAGTAGAAACAAACCCAAACATAGAATATAACATCTCAAAATAGATCTAAAACAGATGAAATATATAGACACTGACAGGGATGTGTGATTCCATATCAGTCTCTTTAGTTGACATTTCTGTTAATTGCTCTTGCACGAATACACCCATACTTGTTTTTCTGCATTGTACTGTCTCAGATCTTCCCATCACACAGTCAGTAAGAAAACCCCTCACTCAATAGCAGAGTAACTGTGTGTCCGGCCTCAGGGCTCCTGTCAGTAGGTGATTGCAGTGGTTTCAGTGCAGACACTTGTCCCAGAGCCATCCAAGTGCCTCTGCCTGCTATCATCGTGATGGATCTGAGAGCAGCGTGGCTGTGAGCGCTCTCCATGGGAGCCCGAGGCCCCTGGCGAAAGGAGGGATTAGGTAGCGACGGAGTGCTGGTGGATGCTGACAGATAAATTGCTCCTCTGTCAGAGAGGGCTTGAGGGACGCGGGGGTCCCCAGAGGATGGCTGACATTAGCCGGCCCCGCCATTTGAGACAAGGCAATAATGAGTGTCACAATGGCAGGAAGGCGGCTCCAGCCTGCACAGGGCAAGGAGCAGAGTTGGGTTTCATCCCCATGTTTTTTTAAGAGAGACGACTCCTGGTGCTTTCGATAGGAGGTGTTGAAAGAAGGGTTGAATATCGCCTGAGTGTGTGTGTCTGAGTGTGTGTGTGTCTGCACGCAATGTTTGCAGCTTTATCTCTTTACTGTTCCAATGAGGGCACGGCACTCTCTCCTTTCAGCACTTGTACGGGGGGGGGGGAGGAGTGGAGTTGCACTGGAAATAAAAACACATGAAGCCAGCTTTGCATATTTACTTTTCAGTCATTGTTGCACGCTGATGTTTGTTCACAGCGATGTCCGTTTATCATCCAGCAGCACCGCTGCTCTTTGTTGGTGTTTTCCCTTGCCTCCCTGTCTCCTCCATGATGTGACAAATCCAGAGTGTCTTGCTACTGAGCCTGGCCTGTTTGCTCAAGAGATAAGGCAGAGCTTCTGAGCAGCTGGCTGGACAGACAGCCGCATGGGACACAGATAAGGAACATCAGGCTGCTGTCGGCGTGACGACACCGAGCATCTGGCTACACTCTGCCCCTATCGCTGGCTAAATTTAGAGCCCGTTTCTCCTTTTGGCAGTTGGTGGCGTGACTCATGACTAAAGTTGTAACAGGCCCTCTGCACACCTCTTTTTCTCTTTCTCTCTCCTTCTTTCTGTTCCTCTCTCTCTCTCCTTTGTCTCTCTCAGCCTGATAGAGTGGAGGGCAGAAGGTCACAAGATGTTCTGTTTGTAAAGAGGAGTTGCTTGTCATGTAGCTTGTTGGATACACACAAGCTTTGCACCGTGACAATCCACCCTATATCTCCTGCAAGCCTTTGCTTTATATTAAAAGTATAAATTATATTTCAGATATTATGTGCTGTCATTCTGCCTTTCTTTTTTCGGATCCCAGAGTTTCAGTCTCATGTTATTTAGGTAGAATGCAACATACTTCCGAGTTCAGCCATTCTGACTCACTGCCGACACACATAATACATATTGTCTATATTTATATGAAGCACACATTATCAGGTCCTTCTCAAAATATCCCCAGGCAAGCACTCAATATAACCGGGCGAAGCTTATGCAACACCCTGCAATGCTCCCCACAGGAAACCCAGGGCCTATCACAGTGGCGGTTCTTGGCTGCTACTACTAGGTCAATGTTTGGGCACCACCTTAACCGGCATGTCAATACGGCACATCTAATAATTCTGGCATTCGTAATCAATACCAAAAAAGCTCAGATGATTGTAGCAAAGCTGCTCTTTTTGGAAGAACACACCGTTTTAAAGAGGAAAAAGGCCGTATGCACTCTCCTGGCAAAATGTCTCCTTTTCCCCCCCATTATTCAAACAGCTATATCAATGTGAAATCTTAAAACATAAGCGCTGTGTATTCATGTTTATATAGGGCTGAGTTGAAGTTGTATGCTGAAGGTTACACCCTGAAGAAGACTGTTGGTGGGTTACTTTGTTGTTAACTCTATTTTAACATGTATGAACAGTGTCTATGTTTTTAAAATTCACTTATTTTTTTAAAGTACCTTTAATTCTCTTTTTGAAAAGGGAATACACGTGTTCGCATGATAATGAAAACGCAGTGAAAGCAGCAGCATTATCAAGCGTGGTGGAGTCTGCCTTTTGTCCACAGATGAGCTACTGTACCTCACTCGTGCAGATACGTGTTTTCCAGAGGGCCCCCTGCCTCTCATCAAGGGCCCCCTAATCCTATTCAGTGCAATTATCTTATCTCAACTTCTCAATGACAGAGATAACATTATCCCCCTAATCGCTCACAATCCAATTGGCTCGCAAAGAGAGTCTCCTCCTGCGCGGCCAGGTCTCCGCCAGGAAGATTAGAACAAATGATGAATGTGTTCGTGGTTTGGAATGTCTGTTGGGAGGCTCGGATTGTTCCAGGAGGGAGGCCTCTCTCCGAAAGCATTGTTGGGGACAGGAGCAGACTGTTGTGGAAATATCAGCGTCGTTCCGGTGTCTCGTTTTGACTTAACCTCTTCCCAGTTGACCCTTTTCGCTGTGTTCACTGTCAATCAGCACACATAGTGAAACTCTGCAAACGCGTGACTGTTTTGTTTTTGAGTTCCAATCCAGGGCACTAACTTTGTTTCGTCTCCATTTGTCGCTTCAGTATCATCGAAACCAAAGGAACCAGGGGCGGAGGTGGTGGCGCCTGGCCGCAGCTCTGCTCAGCCTTCTGTTCGACAGGGGGCTCGTTGCTGGAGGAGGGGGGGCAGCGCGGAGGTGAGAGGGTCTCCCCATCTCTCAGAGGAACTGGACTCCTAATGGCACTGTCAAATCTAACACGGGTCTGTTTTTGGCGGGGGGGAAAGAAAGGAGACAAAGGGTCACTGCGGGACGGAGACAACCAACTTTTATACACGGTTTTTTTCTTTCCAAGAAGACGCCATGACACTCCGAGATTTCCGCTACAGGACAATGTTCATATTTTGGTATACGTGTGGTGTAGTGGTTTTGTATAGTTCTTGTTAAATTGTTTGCACTTCAACATGTATCCATCTTAAATGACCTCCACCGACCCTGGGAATGCCTTATTCAATGTCTTCTGCCAGAATGAGTATTGATACATGTCGAGATGAGGTGGGACGAGATGGTTAGGGAATGAAGAGGGTTGAATCTGCTGACATGTCCCAGGTGACCAGACACGTTGATTTATCTAATTTCCAAAGAGGCAACTTCTCAGAACAAAGCATTTTGCACCTCACCTCAATGGAACATTTATCTTTCTTTATTTCTTTGTGTTGATTTCTTGGTTTCTCACTCCATGTGCTGCAGTATGTAATTACTACGTTTCACCCTCAATTGCATTTAAAGTATCGGGAACAACTTTTGTGCTCACGAGAAGTTTGTACACCTTGTAATCTAAATATCTTTTCTTGATCATCAGGGTGGAGTTTGAACATCAGTGCCTGCCTAAACACGCCTGGTACCACACCAGCACTCAACAGTTAATATTGATATTAGTAATTAGGATTATTGACACTGGAAACTCATTCTAAAAAAGCAGTTAGCTGTAATCTATAATGTGTATGTATGCTGAGGGAGCATATTAAAAATAACCATGAAAAGATATTTAGTTTGATGTGTGCTGACTTTTGCAAACAGGAGTAGCCCTTGTGCACTAAATTATAACATTAGAGTTAAGTTGTTTTGCTTTCATACCAGCAAAGTGTTTTTTACCTTAAGTATATAGAAACATTTGGCCAAGTCTACCATAGTTCTTTTAATTGAAATGTCATCAAGCACTCTTCCCTCAGTTGTTCCCTCACTTTGGAGTTCTCCCTGTGTTTTCTGTGTGTTCTATTCATGTGATTGTTTTCAGACCTCCATGCCCTTGAAGTGGAGCTCTGGATCCACTGTTTTTGCACTAGACAACGTACACCCTTCAAGAGTACAGTTGTTACCACGGTAACCTCTGTCCTGTACGAAGGTTTTCAGTTATGACTGTTTTTTTCTTGCCACAACATTTCAGATGTATTCACTCTTTATGTCCAAGACTAATAATCAATGTTGAGACCGGACTGAACACAGTCTGGGATCTGGATTGGATTTTGGATATTTCACGCTGAAGTGTTTCAGACTACAGTAGAGTTACCTTAGAGCCTCGCAATTCCATTGACATGTTTCTGTCCTGGTTTGTTTTTCACAGCCTGTGTGTGTTCTGAAGACCAAACCATACTGCATAATCAATCTGTGAAACAGATCGTCTCAGGCTACTTTTTATGGGGTTTTGCATCATTTTATACTCTGTGATATTGGGTGCTCTTGTTTTGTCTTTGGTGCTCTGATCCAGACATGTGTAGCCACTCATCAGACACACACACACACACACACACACACACACACACACACACACACGTGAAAAAGACTGTAGTTATTGTTGAAATATGAATATGTTTAAAGACACTGTTAAAGATGCTGTTTGTTATATTCTACATTACTGAACCCAGGCCAACGTTTGGACCCAAGGAGCAGTACATATCAGGGGTCTGTAGTTACTTGCTCCGTCAAATGTGTCAAGTGTATCACTGCATAATTAGGGTTTCCTCTCAATCTCCTAAAGATGTCTCAGGGACAGAACTTGAGAGTCTGTCACATGGTTAGAAAAAGAGCAGTTTCTTCATCCATTTATTGACCATAAAACCCCTCAAGGTATCGTCAAGTCCTTTAATTTTCGTTTCAGTTGTAAAATTGGCCAATTTCTCAGCACACACATATTAAGGTACAGTTTGACTAAGGAGTGTGAGGCAGACTTGCTGTCTGTGGGGGTCTCGGGGGCTGCTGAGCATGTAGTAGTAGCGCGTGAGGTGCACTGAGTGTGGTTGTGGTTATAGTTTCCTGCGGATCCTGAACGCTGAGCCAGTCCTGCAGCACCCCGTCCCCCCACGAGCTCCTGACTTCCTCTTTGTGCTGCTCCTTTATTACTTGGCTAATATTCATCAGTTCATTTGTAATTTATTTGGTTTTCCATTTTATTTATTTTGTATATTTGCCCATTTCTACTGAATACACCTGTGTGTGCAATTCTTTTTTTGTTTTTGTTTCAGTCTTGGACTTGTATACGCCTCAGTTGTTTGACTGTGCAGAGCAGGTTGGCTTGCATGTGACACTCAAACTTATTTTGTTTAGTATTGCTCACCTCATGTAGGCTCTAAGAAGTTTGAAGTTTATCGCTTTTATGAAGAACAATAGCCTTGGTCAGTCAGAACTTTAGTTGGTTACAATGGATTTCAATAATGGCATGTTCGCACATCACTATTATACCTACCATAATGCACCTCTTCTGTCAGAGCTTCACAGCTTTGAATAGGACCATTGTTCATCCATATATCCAGAGTGTAACTGTTGCCATCATTGGAATACATTCTAACCAACTTTAATTCCTCATGACATCAGCTGCTGATCTTTATGAAGAAGAACATATCACCTTTCAAGCCTACAGGAAAGGTGTTTGATACTCTTAAAAAAAGATTTTTGGGTGGAGTATTTTACGCAAAAGTTTGGGATTTTCCAGGGAAGGGCCGTACCAATTCAGACCTGTTTTATTACCTTCCACTACCTGATGTACCAGTCTTAATACGTAGATACATCACATGTGATTCAGAAAAGCAGCAATTAGAGTTTTCAACAGAATATGACCGTTACTTTGTAATTAAAGAGTTAATACCCATCCACCTGATGCTCATGACACACAACATTAGAAATGCTTCCAACACCCAGAAAAAGGTTGCCTTCATATTAAGCCACAGGGCGTTTGTTTTTGTGTTCAACTCTTGATTATTGTGTTGTAATCAACATGCACTGGAAAGTACTTTGTTTCTGTAGGTCCCATGGGTCCCTTATCTGTAGTGTGTTAATGTATAGAATATACTCTGGATTGTTCCGTTGGGCTTATCTTGCGTCAGACGTATATATCTGTGCATTGACGAAGTAGGCTCCGATTGAAGGTCTGTTTGATTTATTGGAAAGGGAAACAAGCCACCGTGGTGCCCTGTATGTTTTTGTTAGATGAGGTTCCCAAGCTGCACTCATCACATTATACGTGAGTGTGGAGAATCCCTAGAGTGGGACATGTATTTTATGGAAACCGTCAGTGTCTTGAATTTTGTAGTCCACTTTATATACAATTGAAGTTTTTGAGGAAGGTTTTGATTTTAAATTTTTTTAACAATAACATTTCTTTTTCATGGTCTTTCTTAACTTTTTAAAATGTATTTTCTTAAGAAAAAGGGTATGCTTTTACAAGGACAATTCATTGCTTGTGAAAGGATTTTTTTAAACAAGGACATGGTAGTATCCTTTTTGAAGTCCATGAGATCAAGGGCATCTTTTTATATAAAAATGAACTTGCAACATTCCTTGCACATCTCAACGTGGTGTATAAACAAAACCAAGTAAACCAACATAATTCATGGTTGTGGTTTACTTGGCTCATAAAGTGTACATGTATTTCTAAAAACCCTGGAATATGCCTTTAACTGCTCAGTTTCAACAAAGTCTTGATTATCACACATTCTCTGTATACCAAGAAAATGAGACCCAGCGAAAATGTAGCATTTTTGTAAACATTGACTGTGTGTTTTCGAGACTCTACTGTGCACTCATTTTTGTGTTTATATATATGTTTTGGTTTGTTGATATGATATGGAAGTAAGGACAATTTGTTATGTAGTGCAATATGCTGTACATATGGAGCTTTGCTCTACAAATCTTTTTCTGGATTTCTTGTTGTTTATTGGTACTTTTTTTCAATAAAATTGTATTGAAGGTGTGACGTTGAATCAAGTTTTTTTTGTTGCAGAAACACACTCCCTTGGACCTATGCTCTTCATAAGACAATAAACACATGTATTTTCCTTTTTTCCCCCATGATTTTTGGACGAAAGGGGGACAGCAATTATTGACATATGCCCATTATTGAGCAAGAACGCTGCTTTTGCATAACATGATGCAATGTAAATCTAGCAGTTCAAACAGACAGGCTTAGCTTATGTTTACCAACTAAGTGACTGGCAATATTAATAAAATGACACTACTTAAAGTGTTATTTTATTAATACAAATAAATAAAAACACTTGATTTGTTTAACTTTTTGCTTTAACCGTTTTTCCTGTTATTATGCCTAACCAAGTCTCGCTCTATGAGAAGTATCTGAAATCTCGCGAGAGATCATTTGTTGCCGGAAGATCACTGCGAGAACGCATGGTGAAAACGTGAATACGCGTTGTAGAGAGATGTTGTGAGATGTAATTGTATTTGAGTACAAAAAGCTAAGATTAGTTTTATCTGCTGAATATTTAGAAGAGTTATCTTGCGAGACCTTAGAGCGAGACTTCACGAGATTTCACATATTGATTGTATGCTCCAACCATTGGACACAAAAGAACTGCAGAAGAAAATGAATTGCTGTTAAGCGATTAAGCCTTTGTTTTGAAGAGATGTGTTGTGAAAGTAAGCCACTGATGGATTAGACATGTGTCTGAGGCTGGCCTGGCATTTAAAGCTGGCCAGGCGTTTGACAGGGACAGTGGCCATCACATCCCCCCTGCTGTTAGGTCATTAATTTAGTGCGAGCAGCGGGGCTTCCAACTATAGTCTGCACACATACAGAAGCAAGTGTTGCACGACAACTGAAGGAGCCCGATAGATCAAATGAGTGGACTTACCTCATGCTGCACAACTGTGCTCCTCAAAGGTTAAGGCCCAATGCTGCTGAGCCTGCAGATTAGTTACACTGCAGCATGGATGCCCTCAAGACAGTTCAGTGATTGATTACTCTTGACACGTATAAACATGAAAGTTTAGTGCTTATTGCTGGCTTGTGTGGAGAGCAAAAGTGCAGTCTTCTCACTGACAAACATTCAAATAATTTAGCATGATGCATTTTTTAATATCTGTCCAATAGAAATGTTACACCATGCTTACTAACAATGCCAAATTGTTGCTCTTTTATTCACTAGACCAGACATCTTACAGCCACTCCCCTCGGGGCTGACGCGTGGCACGTCTATTGTCATCCACGCCAGGTAAGGTTTCACACTTTGCAGGCACCTGACTCACCTGTTCTGCCACTTTCAGCAAAACAATAACCTTGTCTGTGGCCCCTGGACGCAAACACATGCACACTATGACACACTATGAACGAGTGTGTTGGAGGATGTGGTTTAAAACAAAATAACAACATAACTTAAGTCTCATGGGATGACATTGCATTTAGCTGACACTTATCCAAAGCGACTTACAATAAGTGTGTTCGACCAAGAAGATACAAACTAGAAGAAAACAGAATCATATAAGTACATCAGGTTTCATAGAGCCAAAACATTTCAAGTGCTACCCAACTGGCTTTAGATAAGCCAGTCCTTTATTAGTATACAAGTGCTTTGTTAGTAATTCTATCGCTCGAGGTGGAGTCGAAAGAGATGAGTTTTCAGTCTGCGCCGGAAGATGTGTAAGCTATCTGCTGTCCTGATTTCAATGGGGAGTTCATTCCACCATTTTGGAGCCAGGATAGCAAACCCACGTGTTTTTGCTGATGGGAACTTGGGTCCCCCTCGCAGCGAGGGTGCAGCGAGTCGTTTGGCTGATGCAGAGCGTAGAGCACGTGCTGGGGTGTACGGTTTAACCATGTCCTGGATGTAGGAAGGGCCAGATCCATTCGCAGCATGGTACGCAAGTACCAGTGTCTTGAAGTGGATTCTAGCAGTTACCGGAAGCCAGTGGAGGGAGCGGAGGAGCGGCGTGGTGTGGGAACATTTAGGAAGGTTGAAGACCAGACGAGCCGCTGCATTCTGAATGAGCTGCAGAGGTCGGATGGCACATGCAGGTAGACCAGCCAGGAGGGAGTTGCAGTAGTCTAGGCGTGAGGTGACGAAAGCCTGGACCAGAAGTTGCGTCGCTTTCTGGGTCAGGACAAAAACTATTCTGCGCTCACATCCTTAGCTGGTGTTATTTTGTGTTTTTAAATGTTAGAATTTCTAGGCTTATTAGGAGCTAATTAACACTGCTATTTATACAACTGTCATAACATATAAAGATCATGTGATTACAGAGACTTGGGAGTCATCTCTGCAGAGGGGATTGCTTTTTTGTGATATTATCCTAATTTAAAGCCTGTGTGCCAAGGATGTCTCCTGTCTCCTCTGCTGTTTACCTCGGCCTTCCAGCTCATACGGTCCCCTCCTCTATGCTCAGCACTTTAATGGGGAGAGCATCGGCTCTCCCTGGGCCAAACAATGGCTCCTCTGTTCCCCTGGCCAGGCCGCCTGCTGAAAGAGACACCCATTAGAGGAGCGTCTATCTCTGGGGTCAGGCCCAGGGGTCGCGCACAAGTACGGCTCTTGTTTATGTCTGCAAAGCCAATGAAAACAGTGCAGCCTACGCCGTTAACTCCTACCCGCCCGGCTCCCTGAGCAGGCTGAAGAGGAGTTTCTGCTTGAAGTAAAGTCACAGAGTGCGATGCATTCAACCACAGCTTCAATTTGTCCCTCTTGTTCTGAGCTAAAGTGGTGTGTCGTGTCACCAAGTGAATAAAGTAGCTGCGTGAGAGAGAATGAAGTTGTATTAGCGTTGACAGGCTCCTCAGCACCTGCTTCAAGGCAACAGCCGCATATCCCCCCCCCCCCCTGGCCCTGAGACCACTTCATGTAGCTTCTCAGTCCAGCACACACAGGCAATTACTGCATTATCACCTGTGAGCGCACCCTTTGTCCGGGTTAATGTAGGCAGGATTTGAGAAAAGGGAGTCTAGTTAATTTGAATGAGTCTAAAATTACAGAAAGGAGGTAGTGACTTATTTTAGAAAAGGCTGTAAAGAAAATTACATCAGTAAGGAATCTTGTTCCTGAGTCTTTATAACAGGTGGGATGCATATTAATGTTGTCTAAAATAAGAATGACAAGTTGACTTTCCTTTCTAGCATCACACACAAGTTTATAGTTTTGCTCTAGTGAAATATCACCACAGCAGTTGGATGGATTGCATTAACATTGAGCAGAGACATGTGTATCCCCCTCAGATAGAATTGTGATAATGTTGACTGTCTTCTGCTCGCGGTCAAATGTAATTAAATATTTAAGGTTTTCACCAGAAAAAGCTACTAACATTCCATCATCCTGAGATGCTGCTTTGTGTTCAGTTAGTTCTCAGAGATGTGCATGCTTACACACTAACCTAAGAGGGTGGACTAGGTGAGCATTCATGTGACTTATCTTCATTATGACACTGTGAGCATGCTCATGTTAGCATTTAGCTCAAAGCAGTGACCAAGTACAGCCCTGCTGGTTTGGTTCTCACAGCTCACAGAGCATGGCTGTGTACTCCAGTCTGTTGGTTTCATGGTTATAGTATTTGCACTTTTGTTTCAGCTACAAGGTGTGGAAGAAAAATATTAACTTATCTGATATGTTTTTATGAATTAAGACCAAACCTCAAAATCCTGCGAGAAGCTCTCACTTGCCGCTTCTATTCAGTCCGACCCTCCAACATTGCTCTTTGTTCAATAACATCCATATTTCTGTAAGACTCACATATCCCCCATTGTGTCAAACCAAATTAAACTGGATAATACCTGACAGGACAGGTTTGCTTCCAGGAAAGTTTTCTTGGAAAACACACACAGGTGAATGTAGCGAGGACTATTACTAAGTTGAACAATGAAGATGGTATCTGCCATGTTTGAGCCCCCTCCCCCCCACCACCCATGCTCCTTCAACAGCCTAAAACACTCCTAACCTTGCTCTTTCAATACTGACAGCACATAAATACTGAAGGCAGACAACTCTACTATGAATTAGCTGCTATTACTTCCTCTTCATCTTCATGTCAACGTCATGACTACTCTTATAGGGCATTTGGCAGATGGTCTATACACGAGTAGAAGTCATTTGACACCAAACGTAACCACTACTTGTGTCAGTCAGGGCGAAGGAACGCCACGGCCTCGGATATATTTGAACACTTTCCATTCTTCTTCTTCTTCTCCCCTCTGCACACATCTGGTGCTCAGGCGGGCAGTTGTCATGGGAATAAGCGGCTAAGCCAACAGTGTTGCATGTCGCGGTGCAGGGGGAGCGGGGGGATCGGGGTTCAGCTGGGCATGCTCTGGGTGCAGCAACTCAGCAACCCCCTCTCCCCCCCCCCCTCTCTCTCTCTGCTGTGACTGAACACAGCTGACCTCCTCTGGCAAAGACCCCCCCCCCCCCTCCAGCCTGCTCTACGCCACCCTATCCCAGCTGGTAGGAGAGCATGCAGAAATTGATCTGTTAACACTTTGTAGCTGAGCGTCTGAGACACAGCCCTGGTTTGCAACTAAGTTGTTTTCTCCCTTTTAAAACTCCCCGTCCCTCACTTCTCCTTCAAGCCGCTGCGCTCGCCCGGCTCTTTTCTTTACTTTCTCTGTCAGGAGAGCTTGGGCAATCACTACACAGCACTGTGAGTTCCCTTTGTTTACCAAGAGCAACCCAGCAGAGTGCAGGGCTTTGTTGAGCAGCAGTCACTCCCGGCCTCACAGCTGTGACACACACACACACACACACACACACACACACACACACACACACACACACACACACACACACACACACACACACACACACACACACACACACACACACACACACACACACGCACAAAGCTCAAATCTCTGACTCACAAACACTAGCAGTATCCTGTGGTCAAGGGGAGGGATTTAAAAGTCCTCCGAGCACAGCGCATGAACCTGCTGAACTTGTCCTCTCTCTGTCTCGTGCTGGCTATTGTTCCCCCCCAGCGCTACATTTCCCAACAAATATTCATACTTTTCCACCACCATTTGGACCCAATTAAAAGATACACCCTGTAAGGCCTGCACACAGCGGGCGGCTGTCTCTCCCCACGTGTGAAAATCCATTCACTCGGCATCTAGCTGAGGAAGACACAAGCCTGGCCTAATTATGATGGGGGATGTCACTCAATAGACAGTACATAAACAAGCGGGGTCATTGTTGGGAGCTAATTGGCAGGAAAAAGGTTCCTGTAGCAAGATAAAAAATAAGCGGTCACTGTGGTTTCCTGAGGACACACGAGAAGCCCTTTGCGCTGGCACGGCCTGTGGTGGGCAGTAATGAGAGCTCGCCTCATGCCCAGTTTCCAGATGTACTGTCATTGCAAGCAGCAGCACGGATAAAGGGATGCAAAAAGCCTCCGAGCTAAAGAACCGAGCCCCGTTCAGTGTGTGCGTTTTTGTTTGTTTCACCAAGCAGGTTGGCGGGGTGCCAGAGACGTCGGGCGGGCGGTCTGTCTTGTTAGCACACCTCACCTTGATAACAAGAGTGTGGAGAGAGGGATGAGGCGGAGGAACAAAAACAACCACCGCACCAGGGGTGGGGCTCCGGGACAATTGCATGTGTGTGTGTGTGTGTGTGTGTGTGTGTGTGTGTTTGGAGTAGGTTTCGGTGCGTGTGTCTGCTCACGCAATGGGCCTCTTCCAAACAGTAACAACTGCAAAAACATTGGGTTGAGTGTTAAACTCGGAGCAGTTTTTCCAAGCTCATGTTTCACAACAGAGCACCAGGCGCTCCCTCCCTCTCGCCCTCCTTTTCTTTCTCTGACTTTTTTTCCCTCTAGCCTCCCATCCCCCACTTCTCTACTACTCTTTTTCTCTCTTATTGGTCCTATTTTCGTGCACCCTCTCGCTATCTGAAGGACTATCACATACGCATACACACGAACCTTCCCCCCTCCACCCCTACATACATGACCTCCCCCCTCCTTGTCTTGCTGACTGTTGTTGCTGACTGACAGTGCTGATTTACTCCAGGTTTGGCCGGCTGCCAGCTCATCTCAAACAATTGCATGAGCCACAGGACCGGCTGGCCAAGCCAAGTTTGGATGGCAATAAACAAAGTCTTAGATTGGCTTCTCTCCTCCCAGTCCGACCCCAGTCTTTGCGATCACTTCAAAACTTTAAGAACATTATTCTTTAGATAATACTTTTACCAAATGTTTGAGTCCCTGGGATATAGCAGCTCGTTATTCATCCAAATAGCCAATATCTTTGAGAAAAAAAACGTTCTTAAATCTTCCATTCTTTGTCTATTTTGTATCACTTTCTGTGCTTAATTGTCCCTGAGAGAGAAGTGTCCAGACTTTGACCAACCAGTTCATCTTGTCTCTTCACACAATGCCGTCTCAGCCAACTGTCGTTATCCCTGCTCGCTGATTGGCTAAAACGATTTCCCAGCCGACAGTGGGTAAACTCTTGAACCCATATTTCTCAAAGATAGTGTTTGAAACCTGAAATGGGAAATCACCTGGGACCGAAGCTCGAAGAACACAACCACTCCCATTGTCTTTGTTTTTGGCTTCTCGTCATTAACCTTCGGTCACCTCCATCCCACTACGGGAGAACATGAAAACCCTGTTTTAGATAAACAAAAACAACATATACACAGAAATCCACTAATAACTTTGGGGAAATGGGACAGTGGGTATTTTGTGCGGGGATTATTATAATATCTGTAATGAAGCGGTAATTATATTCCTGTTTTTCAAAAACAGCCAACTTTTTGTAGCTGGTGTTTTGGCCCAATGGCAGATAAAGAACCGGTGATTCTGACAGGCGGTCCCTGCAGATCTCCATCAGGGGAGCGCAGCAAAGCAAAAACAAGACAAGCCATTCCAATGAACAGATTTGCTCATGAATAATTCTCTTCCAAGACAGTTGAATGAATTTCAAATGCAGACAGATGAGGGTGGGCAGGAAAACAAAACAGCGGTATAATGTACAGTCGTGTGCAACATTTGTCAAGTACAGCCCGACAGTTAAACTGATGATGAAAATAGCACACCGCTTGTGTTCTAATGCTGTTTTTTTCACAAAAGTTCACCTACAAATACTATTATGGCCTCAAGAGACATTAGTTCCTTGGTATTTCCCTCCATAGAGCTGTGAACCACCACATGCTAACTACATGTGATACCTGGGACTTGACCTTTTGACATTGTCTACTCATATTAGACTTTATTGCAGCTTTTCAGCAGTGACCTTCTTGTTTGGAGAGAGCTGTTCAAACCTGACACCACACATACTAAAACAAAACAACAACTGCAGTATTGCCAACTGAAGATGATGTGAAACCCGTACAACAAGCATGCGAAAGTGTCATTGTGGTGGGTATAGCGCTCCTCTCCACGCTGCGACATCGGGCAGACGCAACAAGCTGCAGACTTGTGAGGGGTGTGAGGGTTTCATATGTGCGCTTGTGTTGTGGTGCGGTGAGGTGTGGTGAGGATGAGCCCTGCCTACCGAACGGCTGCGACGCCAAAGCGAGACGGCGGTGAGCCTCGTGGTCGCAGCAGACAGAGTGCGGCCACTGAAACTCACCCACACCGGGCGAAAAGCAGGCAGGGGCTCTCAACTGTTGCCTGACCACTCCGAAAGCCACCGGCACACTATGTTATTAGATCCTATTGAGCAGTATAACATGGCTGATCGTTTGGGTTTGACATGCATGGAGCTGCCAGCTTCTTACAATTGCAGTGTGTCTGCAGAACCACGAGTCCCCTCCCTTCTCCCTGCGAATGTTTATATAAATCAAGGTTGTTTTGCAGATGAGTCGGCCTCCTGATAGTGTGTTCAAGGTTTCCTGGGGAAAATAGCAATCGAGCGTGATTTGGAGAGATAACACAGATGTAAATAACTGCTAGTCTCCAGCGTTGGTGATAACAAGAGGACTTACACCATTGTTTTCTGCACGCCCTGACCTATGACAGTTGTCTGCTTTTGACAAGCTCACAGCGTGCCGGATAATCGCACTGAAGTTGGGTTGAGTTGTGTATCACCTCCCTCTGTTGTTATCTTACCTCCAGCATGTCCCCTAATGGGTTTACACTGGAAGCAGATTAACAGCATTAGGCTTAATACATCCAGTCGGAGGCGTGATAGAGACGATGCTGGGGAATCTAAGCTGTAGCTGGTCCCTCGCTGCCGGCCTCCAACATCCAGCACTGCTCTAATCTGGAAACCAGCGGAGGGATTTCACAGTGGGAAAAAATTACATCAGCTCTCACGCTTCAATGGTAAAGGTGAAAACACAGATGCAATAATGGACATGGTGAATATTTATAACAAGCATCTGAGAGTTTGTAATGAAATGCAAAGATGGTGCAATGGAGATTCTACATTGAAGCAATAACTACATCAGCATGAAAGCAACACTATTGTTAGCCCCTTTCAGATATGCACTGCAACACTGATGTTATGTAGACATTACCCAGAGGAGCTTATATGTCATTCGGATTGACATCAAACTGACTTTACCCAGGTACAGAGTTTTAATGTCAGATTTAGTGTACATTTTGCAGAACATTCACAGCAAGCAAATGGGTCTAAAGCCAGAAGAATGCTTATTCAAAGGAGAATTTCAACACAAACTTCTAATTGGAGAGAGGACGTGGTTTTGGAATTATTTCAGTCAGGGTCGACGCCAAAATCGCGAGACTAATTCAGGGAATGGCGAGAAACTTGGTTGTATATGCTCAAATTACGAACTGTGTAACCCACGTCGTGAAAACCTCCTGCATGCTCTATTTAGGGGCCATCCAACGCAATAACCAAGTATGTTTCCTATAGGTGAGAACGCAGCTGACACGGACAATCTCCTGTTGTATGCTACAGGTGTGAAAGGCACATCTCTGTCACTTGAGTTCGCCTGAGGAAACAGTTTTTCTTTTAGCGACTACTTTTGGAAGTAGCTACGGCAACTTTCCGTCCAACTATGACAATGCGGAGCCGCAGTCGGTCCCATTAAGGCTGGTTGCCTTATTCAATACATTGTCACACGGTCACACTGTATCATTTAGCGCGCCGGCCTCAATCGACTCTCTCAAACACGTTGCTCCCTGGAAAAACAGATTTCTTGTAAAGGCCGTTCCACCTCAGTAAATACAGGACACCCCTGCATGAATGGTGACTGCTCTCATGGGCCCCCAGACAACACTGACTCCTACAATGCCTTTAGCTGGCACACAGATTTCAGCAATTAGACTGTGACTGTTGCTGGCATGGGGCCAGGGCCAGAGCCAGAGGAAGGGGGTAAAGGCAATTACCACACACACACACACACACACACACACACACACACACACACACACACACACACACACACACACACACACACACACACACACACACACACACACACACACACACACTGAATGCCCAAAACTCTCCCCTCCTGCCCTGCCATGTTTGCCCTTATGAGCTACTATCCTTCAACCCCCCCCCCCCTCTTCTATTCTCTTGTGTTTTGTTTTTATGGGTCTGAGTCAGGGTCCCGGTTTTCTTTTTGGGTTTGTTTACCTCTGGGTAGTTTGGGCTTTTTAGGAGTTGGGGAGGGGTTAATTACAATGCTGGGGGAAACAAACAGAGGACGGAACGAAATGGGACTCGGCCTGTGGTCACATGGGAGCCATTTATACTTATTAGTCCAATGGGAACCTTTGTTTTTTCTTTGCTTTAAGATGTTTAGATGCCGAGGTGCCGAAAACAAATATAATGTGGACCGGTAAATCTGGTGATTCATTAGGGGCAATTAAAAAAAAGTATTCTTGTTTCATGATGTCGTTAATATAAAGTACTTCGATGTCGTCTTTGGCTCCATGACTGAAAACAGAGCAGTGTGCAGCAGAGTTGGAGGGAACAGGCGTCTGCAGAGTTCGGTGCGTTGCTGCTGGCTCGATGCTGCTGGCTCGATGCTGCCTACCCCCCCTTTTTGCTCTTTCTTTCTGTCTTGCTTTCTTTCGGACTACCTCCATGAACTCAGGCTGAACCGTTCTGTACTGCAGAGGTTTTATGATGTACGCATCGTGGTCAGTCACCCCAAAACCAGCGCTGGTTGGCAGAGTGGCGTCGCGCGGTTAGCAACACAAGACAACAACTATCCAGATACGATCTTGAACTCTTGTACTTATCGCATGTATACAGCAAGAGGGAGCGGGCAATCGGTCTCACTCTGTCTCTTTAAGTATGTCTCTCTATCTCTTGTTTTGTCCCATGGCAATTCAACTTGGCAGTGATCGTCCTAGCACTGCCAGACAAACAAAATAAACATATGCCTTTGTTGTTACTGTGATGTTTCATTGCAAACAATCGCTTCTCATGATAATTGTCGAGTGAGAGTCTGGACAGCATCTCACCCACTCCAGCCCAGTGTAGCTCTAAGTTTCCCCCAGGGAGAGTGCAAGGCAGGTGGGGGAAGGGCAGTTGGCGAGCGCCTGCTCTCACGCACCCCCTAGATTAGAAACATTAGAAATCACAAGTAGGGACAGAAATACCCTCAGTGCCTACAGCCCCCCCCCCTCCACCCGCTGTGACCCCGGGTCATCTGCTTGGTATTGACCTCAGCTAGCCAGCAGTCGGCCTCACGGGGATCGCCTTGTCGTAACAGTGGAGTTGTTTATGTCTGATAGGACGAGTGCAGTTTGTGCAGATGAATATGAACAGGGAGAAAAATGTAGATTTCAATCAGCAGATTAAGTTAACACGGAACACGGCAAGCATTGAGCAAGCTCGATCTGACATGTGATTCATCTTTTGAAATTTGACTCTGGCTTTATTAAAACGAACAACCTGATGAGTGTGAAAGCCAGATTTTGTGAAGTTATTTTCATGAAGCACAGGTTTGCATTCGACAAAAACCTTTCAAATGTAGGGTTCAGTTGACGTTTTTGCATCTTGCTTTAAACTAGTCATGATCTAGTGATTGCTGACCGTGTATTTAATGTGCAAGACGTATCGAATGTTATCACATGATGTCCTCCAATCTCTCCTTTTCTCAGCAGATCATCCGACTCTGTTTGCGCTGGCAGCACAAGCCGAGTGAATGTGAGCAGCACCGGCCCTCGTGCAGCAGTGTTTCCCAATGGCTGTATTAATTCTGTGTCATGCTGCAGCATTTGAATAATGAAAGCTGCAGCAGCTGGGCCTCTGAGAGCAAGAAACAAGAGACCTTGTCTCCCTTTTTCTCTTGCACTCTCTCTTTCTGTTTTTGTCCTCTCAACAACTTGTCTCACGTGGTTCTCACACCCCGAAACCTCACGCTTTCAATCACGCCCATGAGGTTTGAGTACGCTACAATGGCAGCAATCCCCTGGAGACTGCAGAGCCAAGTCATGCTCATGTTACTGCATAGGACAAGGAGGGTTGTGTTTGAATGAATGCGATAATCAGCACAGAGACTGCACATAACGAGGATTTTCTGTTGTACAGTATGCACCCCGTGACCTCGTCAATGTTAGCTTTAGTATTCATAGGGAATAGAATAGGATGTGTAGTTTTCTACAACGTGCCTTAACTTTTGATGTATGGTTCACGAACACCCTGCTTGCATGTGATACATTGATGGCTCGATGCACAGTAGTAAGCCTGTTTATTGGGAGTGCATGACTGTTTTCCAAAGTGTTGATGCCTGAAGGCTGAACTTCTCAGAATGATCAATATAGGGTTAATGACTTGACATTTGGCAACTCTCACGCTTGGAAATCCCCCTCAAAGAGTGGCACTTCATCTGCACAGCCCCCTCCCCCCACTAACTTTCAGTCAACCTCCAGCTAACAACTATCTGACTACCCCCCCGGTCAGCCTCTTTATCAGCTGTAGCGCTACAAACACCTTTATACTGGCTGGTCCGTAAGTCAACCTCAATCCCTCAATGCCCACAGGCCTGTGCGGAAGTGTCAGACAGAGTTCAATCGTATGCTTAAGCTGTGATGGTTTACTTATCAAAGCAAGACGCCAGCGTTTAAAAGTTTTTTTGTTTCGAGTATGTGAATATATTTCTCCAAAATATATTCAAAAAATGTCCCCTGTGACTTGAATACTTTCTGTAGGAAACTATGTAATTCTTTTGGTTTCCATTGGCAAAGGTTTGCGACATTACCTGGTGTCTACGTTTTTGGGTAACATGTCAGTAGTGTTTACAAATGAGCTAATACAGTATATTATTTATATTAATAGGTGGAGTTAAAACACTGCAGGTCAGAGAGAAACATCACTTGCATGTTAACCAAGCTATCAATAGCGATTAGCGACCACATTTTTTTATTTCCTTGACCCAGATTTAAAAAATGTCAAACCACAAAACCACAATGTGGTCGAACAAGATGAAGTTTAGACGTTTGTCTGTCTGGTTGCCAAGGACATGATCCGGCTAGAGAACGCACTGTGTTGGCACAGCATTGGAAATTAATTCACGGCACTTTGAGCGTTCTGGTATCTGGTGCCAAAAGTGATACAGAGGTTGTGTCAGGGTTTGAGTTTGTGTGTGTCTAGTTTTGGGGTTATTTTGCTGTTCTGTCCTCCCTGTCGTTAGTTTCCCTGGTGTGTCTAGTTGTCTGATTGTGTTCACCTGTTGCCCTTGTGTTTCTCCTTCCCTGCCCGGCGGTTTCTCGTCTCGTGATTACCCCTCCCTGTATTTAGTCTTGTCTCTTCCTGTGTTCGGTGTTGGTTCATTATTTGTCGTTCATGTCTCCCTTCATGTTGGTCACAGTCCCTTTTTGTTTGAATGCTACCTCGTGCCTTGTACCTGTTCATGGATTCTTGTTTTTTGAGCTTTTGTGAATAAAGCTCGTCTTTTGTTCCATTTTGAAACCTGCGTCCCTCCTCATTTTGCATTTGGGTCCTATTTTTCCCCAACCCTGACAGGTTGTGATTGCGCTCATATTATGCAACGAGTACCTTGTATACCTTTTCTGCTTCAAGTCAACTTGGCGAGTTTATAAAGGGCTTTCTTTAGAATTACAGCTGATAACATTCCAACATCTTTAGGGGAGAATGGAACATGCTCATTATTGATCTCAAAGTCAATTACAACCAATGCGCAGAAAGTACTATATATTCTGCTGTAGGGTTTGTTTTCCCCGTGAGGTGATCACTGACAAACTTGCTCGAGAGGTGGATTAGCAATATGTGATGTTGGTGGTTTGGATTTGAATGCCACTGCCTCCCTGAAGCGTCTTGCTTTTTTATACCGGAGCCATGCCTGATGCTCATCTGACTGCACAAATAAAAGATCACCACATTCACTTGGGATAGCAGCTCCATGCAGAAATCTTCAGGGTGTGTCTTGTGATTGCTGACTTGTGTGCAGTGACCTTTCGCCTAAAGCCTTTTGTTCTTCGCCTCTCCATTTAATCAGAGGAGTTGCTCAGTAGAGTTACTGTAAAACGTCCTCTTTACTCTGCGTGCCCCTCTCTTCTTCCTCGTTATCCTGATCTGCGGATTTAAACTAAACAAGCTGATGTCTTCTTGGCCAGCTTTTACTGCTGGAGGAAGCCAGCAGAGGCTCCGGTCTGAGGTAATCGCACCACCAGGATAATTGCACTCTGTAAAACACTAACGGGATGTTTATGTCCAGGCCCAGAGGGAAGTCATTAATGCCATCTTAATTAAGGGTAATAAAGCTCCTTTTTGCCTTTTGGGGTGGAGCGACCTTGACTTGATCTCCGATACTCTGCATGGGTCAATTAAGAGAGTCAATGGTTTGCATTCGATTTCCCCCTCACCTCTGCGTCTTGATACTTCGTGTGGAGGGAAGAAGATGATGGGTTTTGTCCAGACTTCATCTTTTTTGTGCCAAACAAAAACACCCACTCTTCTCTCGCATTCCACTGTGGCAACATCTATAAACAACAAAGTGGAGAACAAGGAATAATTCATCAACAGGCCCTCAGTAACCTTTCCCTTTATTTTGTATATGATGAATAATTCCGGGCACAATGAGTTTGGGAAATGATTAAGCTAGACAAGCATTTCAAATGAGTTGTTTCAACCGCAGCGGCAGGAAAAACAGCCTGCCAAGGTTAGGCCAGTCCTACAGTGACTGGAGCTCCCGTGGCTCAGAAAGAATAACACTGGGTCGGAGATGGGGAGGAGGAGCACACACTGATATGAGTAATGACTAACAGCTGCTCAGCCCGGCCGCTAAAAATACACATGTGTGTGACAGGTGTGTGTGTTTGTGTGTTTTAAATCGTAATGTGGCGCAAGCTTCATTGCATCGATGAAAAGATTACACTTAATAGAGGAGAAATGTACTGAATTAGCACCACGGAGTAAGCATGAAAGATTGTGGAAACGATATGGAAGCCCTATTTCTTAGGGTGGATGAAATATTCAGGTCCTTTATTTAAGTTACATAAGCAAACGACATGCATTCAAAATCTTGCTTTAGTAACCGTTTGGAAGTATGATTTACAAAATGTCCCTAAAGTATCAAGTCGAACTTATTGTCATGAAGTGATTTGAACCACTTTATATACTTGCGTTATACAAGTCCTTCTCATCCGTGTTGAACAGCTGTTGACATAAGAATACCCACTCAAGGGATGCTTGCTTGCTGTAGAGCTTTTCGACATTTCACACAGTCTTCCAAATCGCATGATCAAGTCTGCTCACGAAAACGTTTCCATTCCTCTGATCACTTTTAGCACTTATTATACATTTTTGTTTCAAATTTGAGAATGACAATCTATTGTTGACCCTGGAAACGTAATAAAACGTTCTCCATTCAAGGTCAATTTACCAGTTTAATATTGATAAGAAGAGTGCTCAGACTAATGGAAAGATTAAGAGTAGATTGTCTTGTAGTTTATGCCCCATTGGCCTGTTTCATTTAGAACAAAGCAGTTGTTTTGCTAGCGCTATACAGTAATGTTTTCACCTGTAAGTCCCGCTTGGTTTGTTCATGTGCGCTACGACACACACACACACACACACACACACACACACACACACACACACACACACACACACACATACTGTATATGACGATCCGTACTCCCACAAACTGTTTCACCCTTTCTGCGTCTACTAAGTAACAATGTAATCCACTGATCCACAGGTGGCGGTAACTTTAACTACGGTTCTGAGCTGGCATTAACATGCATCTCTTGTGATCCGATCCCAATTGAACATCTTTCAGTACCCCGGTACACACCTGGCATTGTGCTAATGCTAATGCTATTCACCTGTGCTGTGAACTGATCACAAGACACATGTTGAAGCCAGCTTCAAACAGGGCCTGGGAAATACAGCATTTTCTTGCTAGCAAGATGTTAGACAGCTAGCAAGTAAACATCAAACTTCTAGTCTTCTTTTGGGAGTAACTATTGACAAACATGTTTTTCAAGCCTCTGGGAATCCATTTTGGTGAGTAATACTAAATGTAAAAAGTAAAGGTAATTATAATACCCACTGAGCTGTTAATCTGCAGATAATCTAGTGACTAACATTAAATGTATTCATGGGAAAGTATAAAGTAGCAGAAAATAGAAAAACTCAAAGTACTCTAAAGTTGCTCTTCAGTACAGTACTTGAGTGCATGTGCCTATGTCTTTTCCCACCACTGCTATTTTCATACACCCCAATGCTGCTGTAACTAAGAGCAAGTAAAAAGACAATTTATTTTAAATGATGTTAAAATCTCTATTACGGGCACAGTTTCATCTGGCTCTGGCTTTTTATATCCAACTCTCGGCAGGAACCCTGTGCAAAGGTCCACAGTTCCAGTAAGAGGAGCTGGAGAGGTAGGGTCTGGACCCCGGGCAGCAAAAACAATCATCTGGCTTCTACTGGGAGTTAGGAGCCGGCCCTCCGCCAATAATAACAACTCTCTCATCAGCCGAGGCAGAGAGAGCATAAGAGATCAGCGAGGGGGAGTACAAGTGTTTATCTCTCGTGTGTTGTGTAGGTGGCTACAAGCGTTTTTCGTTTTTCATCGCTTTGTTAGATAGAACCTCGGAGGGACTCATGTGTGACCACAAAGTCAGCTTTGTGACCTTTTGTTCCTACGCATGCACAAACACGTACACAAACTGTCAAACAGCAGAAGAAGCAACAGGAGGTACCTCTCACTGCCACTGCCACCATAATCACACACACACACACACACACACGCACGCGCACACACACACACACACACACACACACACACACACACACACACACACACACACACACACACACACAGAAGTGTATCCATGTAAAGTAAAAACATTTTCTTATCAAGGACATATTTTCTCTGGGTTTTCTCCCTCACACGTTATCACACATATAACAACCATAAGCTATCTGTTAGTATCAGAGAAGCGCTGAGGTGTTCAACACATCATGAGGC
The DNA here is from genome assembly GCF_902827115.2 of Pseudochaenichthys georgianus. Lineage (NCBI taxonomy): Eukaryota > Metazoa > Chordata > Actinopteri > Perciformes > Channichthyidae > Pseudochaenichthys > Pseudochaenichthys georgianus. The sequence continues at coordinate 17,988,919 of NC_047524.1, read as the reverse complement.
CAAAAGAAGGAACAAAATCATATCAAAATTGGCTAAATAGCTGTAGAGAACCTGCATCTTTCTGGACCCCCTTTGTGTTTTTCGTAAATGTTAAATTGTTTTGGAAATTCTCAAGTGGAGTTATGTAGAAAGGTTGACAATGCACAAACAGAAAAACAAACACAGATGCAAGGGAACACATTTAGCGATATCCTGTTTGCTTTTAAATCCCTTTCCCTAAATATAGTTGTGTGTGCGTGCGTGTGTGTGTGATTTGAGTTTAACTAAAGGGATTAGGGAGGCCTGTCTTAAACATTCAGTCTGGTTTCCCCCGAGGCCTTCTGGTGAGGACAGATCCCTGCTGGAGTCTGACTGTCTGCATGAATCACAGCGTGGGCGTGTGTATTTGTGTGTGTGTGTGTGTGTGATTTTGCTTTTTTATATGTATCGGACTTTGTTTGTTCCCGCCAGTTAGCTATACTGTCCCTTCCTTGGATATCCCCTCCTCTCTCTTATCATTATTTTCCATATTTCTCCCAAAACATCCCCCGTAGACTCTCTTTGTCATTTATGTCCATCCTGTTAAAGGCTAGCTCTGGTCTTCACTTCTGATTGGCTAAGTCAGTGCTGTAAAACACTCCATTAACACACACCTGCGACCTCACACACCGGTGCTTATGTGTCATTTAGCAAACAAGCTATTGTTCACAGACCATTTTTTACCATTACCCAGAAATATAGACAGGACTCAGTGTTCTTGAATGTCTGTCTGTCTGCTATCAGCTGATCGGGGCAGAGCAGTCTTTCCGCCGCTTACTGCATACATGTACTCATGGTATATGAGATACTTTACTTGAAACTACCTAACTGTATTTACAAGAGCAGAAATGATTAGTGGAAAATGGTCACAATTGATCATTGTTGAGGTTTCAGCTTTTCCTTTATCAATAGTTTCAACATTTTTGATGTACATTTGAGTTTGTTGGTAACAAGTATTGTCATTGTGTCTTGGTAATTATGAGGGCATTACTCACTATTCTTTTGTGACAAAATCAACCAAAACTAAAGGAAAATGCTGCTATCACATTCATACATAAATTCGAATGTGTAAAACCAAAGAAAATACAAATGAAACAAAAGATGATACAGACATGATACAGTACTATACAAATGAATGCAATAACTAAACGAAATGTTTAAATAATAATTGAATAATCTGTAGTATCATTGTCTGATAACAATAAACAACAAAACTTTAGCTAATTACACGTCCGAAAAGTCATATAACTCATATAATATATGATTATAACAGTCCCATGTTTCTGCATTAACACTTTTACTGAGTAACTCATTCAACACAAGAGTTTCACTTGCTGTAAAAGATCTAAATATTTCCCCCTCCAATGTCACTTGAACACAAAGAAAACTCTCCACTATTTATTGTAACTGTAAATGCTAATAGGTCCCACTCTCCCCTGCTGAATGCCCTCTGAGAGATTTATAGTAGACTGAAAAGAGGCTTGGCTTTTTAAATAAACATCTAGTGAACATATACACTCACTGGTTTTGATTAAACTGTCCCGGGGCTGCTGTTCTATAAGCTCATCGCTTTAGAAACCTCTCTCCCCTGTGAGTTACAGTGACTCAAGCACCACCAGTAGTGGATAGGACTCCACTTTGCGTCTCTTCATGACTCTCAGTTCTCAAATCACTAGGGCATACAGCCGATAATAGCTTTCTGCTTAAGTGTAGAAATCCTGACACTTCTGGTGTTGAGAGAAGAGCGTGTTTCTCTGTTTGAAACAAGCTGCGATGTTGGCCACTGGATGTCTGGGTTTAAAAGTTCAGCAGTCAGACAGATGGAAGTGGAACAGGGTGGTGCTGGGAAAAAACCTCTGCGGCCAAGTAACCCGTGTGTGTGTGTGTGTGTGTGTGTGTGTGTGTGTGTGTGTGTGTGTGTGTGTGTGTGTGTGTGTGTGTGTGTGTGTGTGTGTGTGTGTGTGTGTGTGTGTGTGTGTGTGTGTGTGTGTGTGTGTGTGTGTGTGTGTGTGTGTGTGTGTGTGTGTGTGTGTGTGTGTGTGTGTGTGTGTGTGAGAGAACATGTGTGTATGCCAACACTACATGTCCTTTGCTGAGGCAAGTGTACCCAGTTCACTTGCATCCTCTAGCAAAGAGTCTTATCCCCGATGTACATCTGCAGGGTCTGTGACGAGGGGGTGAAGTCTGCGGTTATTTCTGTCTTTCATCGCTTCGCTGCCGTCTTGATGGTGAAGATCACTCGCTTATCGTGACAGGTTTTCTCTGCAGGATCAGTGCAGTGCATCATGATTCAGACTGAGTCACGCACTGTGTTTAACCCCTTACATTCACAACAGAAACATGGCACCAAAATGTACATCACATTTGCAATTAATCCCAGAAGTACAATAGTATATGTATACTAATTACTACAGTGCATCTTTGGTAGATTACAAACACACACAGAGGTTGTAAAGGCATTTATCTGGGCTCACATTTGGAACAAGTCAGAGCTTTCCTGTACAACACCTGCAGTCTGTTTCTGTCTCTGGTTATGAGTGTCAGGTCACAGTGGCCCAGGACTGCTGAGAGGAATTGTCACCACAGCAGGGACACATCCTGCTGACTGAAGACTGACATAAGTGTAGTACTTTGACTTCGCTAGGCCTGTCAAGGAAATCCAGTCTTAGTATTAAATTACATGAGTGTATTTAGACATACAATCAATACAACTGTGGCTCATACACCTGGATTCCATTGTGCAGAAACATCACTATCAACAAGACTGGTTCCTGCTAGATTGCACTTGTCTGGTGTTGGAATGAGGTGAGAACGGTTTCTGTAGAAAGAAAAACTGTGAATGAGGACAAAATATTTGTTTTACCTAAATGGGATCATTTTCACTTCTATTTATTGGTACTTGCACCGCTTCAGTCCTGTTTGTTGATTTGAAAGTTTGATTATTAGTATGTATGAAATAAGAACCATGCATAAAAAACATAATTCTCAAAGGAGAAGAGATCATTTATGCCAGATTTAGCTATTAGTTTATTTCCATCAGTAGTGTTTGAACACTGAGTGTGTGTTGCAGGTTGTTTTTCTCTCTCCCTCTCTCTCCCTCCCTCTCTCTCCCTCTCTCTTCCTCTCTCTCCTCCGCAGCCTGCAGGCTCTGCCCAGGCTGTTTTGATTTCACAGCGGGTGAGTGGCAGCCTCGACCCCACCTGACCCCCCAGCTCTGCTTCTGCTGATGTCAGCGTCTTGCAGTAGATTGGAGCGTGTAGTTTTTAAACAAAGCCCCGTACTCGGCCCCCTCAAGAGGGGCCCATCCACTCTGTTCCTTAAAGGGGAAGTGCAGCAATTCAACGAGTGGCTGTTTGGATCTGTTTTCTGCTTTTTAATTTCTTAAGCACACGGTTGATCCTGTGCACCTAACCGTTTTATAACACCAGTTTTTAACACCAAGCCTGGTCAGGATATCCTGCCATGCCCTCTTTTTCTCTGAATTAACTCTCTGTGGTGGAGGAGCAGACAGCATTGTGAAACCTACTCATATCTTGTCCTCTTATCTCCAGTTTGTCTCCCGTCTTCGAAACCCTTACCCACATCACATTTATCAGATGTATTGGCCAATAGTTTCGTAAACTTCTTTCTTCTTTTTGGCCAAAGGAAAGTTTAATGTAAGACTTTTATGAAAAATACGTTTTACAATGCACTTTCTGTAATTAAACGCATGATGAAAAACAGCAGCCTGCACAGGAACAGGCTATTAGATATGTCTCAATAGGTCATGCAGTATAAATATACACGGCTATTTTTTAATGTTTCTTAACATTTGTGGTTTCTGAATGATGTAGCCTACTTCGTGTCTGCGGTGAGCTCACAGTCAGGACAAAATGAAACAGACACACTGTGATGGTGATTCATATCAGATGATAGTGCATCACATTTTGCAATAAGCCTAGAGAGGTCTGCACAAAGTGACTTCAAAAGAGCGTGGCTACAAAACGGCCTTTACATTCATGCTACACACACACACACACACACACACACACACACACACACACACACACACACACACACACACACACACACACACACACACACACACACACACACAAACTCACACTGAAGTCATAGTGCTGGCATGTCGTCTGCACCTGACCCAGCTTTATTGCCCCTGTGTGCCCTCTTTGGCGGAGTGTGTTGTGTGTGCAGAGGTTTTGTGTGAACAGCTGGGTTGAAGGCTCCAGGGCTCGGTCATCTAATATCTCCTGGCTGGCCCCGGGGCCATCCATAAAGAACCTCTTATCTGGACTGGGCCCCTTTTACATTGTGCTGCTAATAAAACACCACAGAGACTCTTTGACTGTATTCTAAATTCCTATCTTAGATAACTACTCCAGATCAAAAGAGTGAATTATTTGGGGTTTTCTATCATCTTAATCTTGTTATTTCTTTGCTCAAATCTTCAGTTCTCCAAAAGAAATGACACATGATGAATCAGTTGTTAAATAGAAACTCAGTCAGTCTTGATTACCTTGGCAACAAAACAAGGAGTTACAGTTATTTCAGGCTTTAAAATGCAGACTGAAGCACATCAGTCGAATTAACCTCCTTAACTGTATGCTCCTCCTAATCAAATCAGTAGCACAGGATTTTTTGAGGAGTCCCCCTTTAAGTGTAATTTTACTATTACACGGATATCTGTTAACCATTGTTCAACAGTGGAGCCATTGTAACCACTACACTGCTGACCAGCTCATCATGAGATTCATATTAGATTTCCATTAGATAACTCTGGCTAAGTGTAAGTATGTCATTAATGCGGCTTTCACACCAGCGCTTTTCAGTTTCTAGCTCCGAGCGGGAGCTTTTCTGGTTCAGCTCCGGTTTCCCTTTTCAGCTCCCGCTCTGTACACACCGCCCACTGGCGCCCCAGAGCTGCCCCTGCTGCGTCATGACGTCACCGTTTACATCGCTGATTTGCTCCCCAACGGAAGCCATTACGGCGCTCACAACAACAACAACTGCGTCGGGTCGATGATCGTGTTTCATTGTTTATTAATGTGTTTCTGCAGCATTTACCGACCGCTGCAGTGCTGCTCTTCCACGGGAGTTTATTCTCCCGTTAGCTCCCGGTTAGCTCACTGCAGCGGCCGCTCTAAAGTATTCACTGTCCGACTCACACAAGCAGCTGATGCATATCCCCAGTTCCCTTAGCCTAAGTGAATGTGTGTCAGTCTGAATTGACACTGTTTGGTATCACAACGCTGTTATGAAAGTTTCTCTGGTATAAAACGGGTGATGTTAGCATAGCAACCGAAGCTAAACTGACTACTTGCATCCGATAGCTGCAATAATACAAAACAACACGTCTGCCTCTCTCCACAATGATCGATAACAGCGAACGGATGGTCAAAGTAAGGTACAAATAAACAGAATCACAGGAAGCCTGGTTAGTGTTGCCTGACTTTATAAAGTGTGTTTATAAGCACTACTGCTTGTAGGCAGGCATAACAGTCGACCCATGGGAGGTGGGTTTAGTTTCCTGCACGCCTCGACGTAAGAGAGACGTAAGCGACGTCACCTCTTAGCTCCAAAGCTCTTGCCTCTGGACCGACAATTTTTTGGAGCTGGAAATGAAGCGGATTCCGGAGCTAAGAGCCGGCGCCGCTGCGGTGTGAACAGGAAAACCCGGCGCTTTTCAGGCTCCAGCTCCGAGCCGGAGCTGAAAAGGCGCTGGTGTGAAAGGGGCATTAGAGGAGAGTTAAGCAGCATCACTAGCAGACATTTAGTAAAGTTGAAGGAGACCTATTACCCTCATTTTCAGGTTCATATTTGTATGCAGTGTCTCCATGCTTTAATGTTCAGAAAGCTCTTTATTTTTCTCATCCTGCCTGTGCTGCAGCACCTCTTTTCACCCTCTGTCTGAAACCAGAGCCCAGTCTGCTCTGATTGGTTAGCTGGCCGGCTCTGTTGTGATTGGTCTCCCGCTTAGAGCTGTCCCGCCCCTTAGCCTATCACGTACAATGTCTTGGAGCGCTAGCCTATTGAAGCGAGAGTGTTACATAGTGATGTCCCTATGTAGCAAAAGTAAACAAAGGACTACAATTGAGGGATTGCAGGTGGGGGGGAGTGTGTCTGAAAGGAACTTTGGGATTGTAGCCTTTGAAGACCATTTACATGCACACAAATCTTTATAACACGCAGGGAAGGGAAAACCCTAACTATAATAGGCCCCCTTTAAGATTGACATAACATCAAGCTCTATATTTGATACCATTTATATTTATTTAATGTTTTGTCTTTCTGTAATTTGCTCTCTGCATAGTATCTTTCTAAATGACTTGCAGGGTCCGCCTTTCCTGCAAATGTCCCAATGCTCAAGGGATTCAAGATTTCATTTCATTTGAAACCTTTATTTATCCAGGTGTATCCCATTGAGATCATTGATCTCTTTTTCAAGGGAGACCTACTCAAGATGCCTGCATGTACTGGATGTGATGCTGCAGCGAGACGTTAGCATAATACGCTCATCCTCTACGCTCTTATTTGCCTCTATCTCACTAGCCGTTGATACATAGTCATCACGGGAAAACAATCTCTGGGACCAGTTGAAGTTACCATCAGTGGTCACAGTTTGTGCCAAATACCTACAAGTCCTTACCGACAAGGTACAGAGGCATCACAAGTACAGGCAGGACATTTAAACATGACATATATTTGGGATTTAATTTCCCAGTCTGTCCAGAACCAGCTTTCTCAAGATGCTAATGAATAAATAATCGCTAATCTTTGGGAATTGGCTTATTTTTACAATGAGGCTAATTTGCATGGAAAGGGGTCAATCTTCCTCCAAATGTATTTATATTACCCGATTTAAAATCCTGCAAACCCAACAGCACAGTTAGTGGCAATAAAAGCTGCACAATCCTTTTGTCAAAGTGATTGCACTACCGGCCCAATATCAAACTGCAGACAGACAAAGTTAACAACTAGCTGGTGAACATGGTGGCAAATTTAACAACTTAAAGGGGACCTATCATGCAAAATGCACCTTTGTACGTCTTTTATACATGAATATGTGTCCCCGGTGTTCCAGGGAACTCACCAAGTGTCAGAAAACACAACCCTCTCTATTTTCCTCCTTCGCCAAATCTCTAAAAAAGGGGCTGCAACGGATCTGAAAAAAACGGATCCAGATTTCAATACTTTTCTACGTCACAGAGAAGTCCTCGGCTTATTGGTCAACTCTCCACCTATCAGGGGAATGAGCCACGGCCACGTGCATTGCCAAACCTCTCATTCGCATATAGGCTATCGGCAGGCTAAATCAACCCACATCTGTGTTTTTGCCTGCTCTTGCCAGGATGTCTAAGATCGTTAAACGTTGTGCTGTTGTTGGCTGCAAGACTCGGGACAGGGGACTGCATGCAATGCCATCAGTGGAAAAAGAAATGAATCTGTGGCTAGACTTCATTTACAAGGGACATGTGCCAGAAGACCACGGCATATTTCTGTTTGTGTGTTCCAAACATTTTACGACGGACATGTTTATGAACTTATCTCAAGTCCAACACGGATATGCCTCCAAAGTAATGCTAAACCCGGGATCAATACCAACCATCCGGGACCAGGCCAGTGAGGACACATCCAATTTTGAAGCTGTACGTTTTTATTTAGCGGTGTTTTTCCTGATAAAGCTATCTCTAGCTTGTAGCATGTAGCATGTAGCTTCGCCGTATCAATGTCGCCTCAAACCCAAATAGTAATCGGTTAGGTGTTTATATATTTTTGTAGCATTTTATTTTGTACGCTCCGCAGTCTTTGCTTTGTCATTTGAATTATCAGGCATTTGCTAACATGTTCAGACATACTGCCGTAATGGTGATCTGTGTGAAGGCTGTAAAGCCACACCATAGGCGATAACACAAGTATTTATTCTCCTATTTATTAGTATTTTGTATCCTCTACAATCATATTGAGTAAGTTATAATAACAAACGTAATCTTCTGTAGGCAAGTGCCATTTTTTCCAGCGTTATATGTAAACGCTTTTGTGATTGTAGTCTGTAAGAACGATCAGATATCATCGATCTGTAAGCTAAGCTACGCTACGCTACGCTAATGAGACATGCCGTGTTTTGCAGCGTTATATGTAAAAGCTTTTATGTGTTTACTTGTTTGCGCACATGAATATAAATGGGGGTGTGTTAGGATACAACACTGTGTATGTATGCGAGGGGGGACAAACACCACGAGTAAAACTGAGCTAAAGCCCCGTCGGTCTGTTGTTGTTGACAAGGCCTTACCTCTAGCAACAGGCTAATTAGTGGCTAGCACTCATTACAGTCAGTCTACTGAGCTCAGCCCCTCTCCAACACATCACCTGCATTGAGTCAGAAACACAGCATGCACGTTACGGTTCAAAACTAACTCAGATTGGAAAAGGCTAAGCAAAGAGCTTTGCTAAATAGAGAGCTTTGCTAAATAGAGAGTTTTGCTAAATAGAGAGTTTTAGCCCCATCTTTTGGGATTTCAGACTATATTTATCCAAATAGTATTTTCTCATCCTGAATACTAAGTTGAGATGATTTTGTTCTAACTATGTGTTCTTCTTTACAGGCCAGCACCTCACATACTTACTAATTAGTGACAATTTGTACATCCTTTGCTATTATTTACATTTTTTTTTATCATGGCGGAAATGAAAGACTGTACCTGGCAGCCCTGCACTACAATGAAAACGCTGAGCGTGCACAAGCCACTTCATCCACTGGAAACCCTCTGTATAAACTGCAGTTCCCAAAGGCCAGGAAGGGAGAATGCAGAGCAAAACCAGTAAAGACTGACCCCACATTCCGTAAGTGTTTAAAATATTTATTATACAACTATTTACAAATATAAAATAAAAAAATTAGAAAGAAGTTTCAGTTTTTTACATGCATATACTAATCTAAACCACATTTTTTGTTGTGCTTTTTTTTACCATTGCACAGCCCTACGTGGCCAACTTGATGGACCGCATCTTCGACCAAGTCTTTGTGGACCCTGCACCATTATGAGCGACCTGACAGGGAGGAGGTCATGGCCGGGTATGCTACACGGTTCAATTTGGCTGCTGTCTGAACCCAACATCGACATTTCACGGATCAGGAAACTCCCTGCGTATCCTGAGGACAACGCAGGCCGGAATCACCACTCTGATCCTGCGTCCAAGGAAGCCCCAGCACCAGCTCACAAAGCTTCTGTAAAAATATTTAGTGTCATTTATACAAAATACAAGTAGGCTACATTTAGTTTTTTTTTATGGGTTTTTTTAACCGTTGATTTTGACAATAAAGTTCCAAGTTGATATCAAAATGTGTCGTGATTATTCATGTTTGGATGGGTAAAGAATATTCTGATTTCAAAAGCATAAGGTTGTGTGTGTGTGGACCTTTTTGTCGTACACATGGGTGTGTTATGCCATTGCTGTGTAGTATATAATATAATAGTACATGTACAATGACAGAATGAAAGATTGCATAAAGCCATATACACCAGTATTTATTTCCATGAACAATATTAGCATTCGTTTTACAATTTCAGTCAAAACAAACAAACCACTCACTGCTCTATTTGCCTCAACTGTAGTCCACCATGTTCAGCTCTGTAAATATGCAACGCATTCTGCAGGGAGAACATATTTAGGCACACAGGCTCCAATCCAGGATGGTCCACCATACAGGTGACAGAGTCCTCAAGTTACTGCATCCGTCTTGACACATTGTGATAAACATATATTGAATGACATGTGAAAAATGTATTTAAACAGACAACTTAGTAAAGCTGTCAAAAATGTTACCTGTGGTATCTCCATGCAGCACACATTCTCCGTTCAGAAGGCATCGTGGCGCAATTTGCACAAAGAAGTCAATAACTGAGCTTTTAAAAACACATGAAACTACACACATTGCTGACAACTGAGGTGTTGTTGGAGTTATACTTTTTATCATCCTAAGTTATTCAACTTTCCAACGGTTGTTGCACGATGTTGGAAGAAAAGGACTGTAAACTATTATTAAACGCAATGAGGCCATTGTATATATGCTGAAAATATGAATGTCTCCCTTTATAAATATATATATATATCGCTGTTTTTGCGTTACAAACTGTACACATTGCATTCTTGCTAATTAGCCAAAATATGAACGGAATAAGGAGCAAGCATCGTAACAGAGTAAAATAAATAGGGACAACAGCTTGTCAGCTAACCATTCAGAAACGTCCTGCTGCAACCGAGATTTTTGCACCTCCACCAAAACCTCCGCTGCTTCAGGGTCAGTTTCTGGATCAAATTGATAATATGCTTGAACACATGCATTGCTCTGAGATGACATGTTTATTCCACACTCGTAATCACAGCAAGCATGGTAACGTGACTCTCGCCGGCTCATGCCTGCTCTTCTGCAGGGGGGCGTGGTCAGCTGCTGCTCAGAATTTTCAGAGACGGGCTTGGAATAGAGCGAAAATGAGCGAAACGAGGCATGTCTAAAAAATGATCTGTTTGGTATTTTGAAAAATAAAATGTATAAATATACCTTATATATGTATGGTCATACACTATATCATTTAAATATAGCATGATAGGTCTCCTTTAACAACCACATATTTTCCTCAGGACATGGCCCCCTAGTGGCAAAGAAAACTCCTTTATGTTTGAAAAAACAGATATGTAAACTAACATCTGGGCTCAGTGCAGCCTCTGGTGATTGACCACTGAGATCCTCCACTGAGGGTTTTGGGCAGACATGCCTTCCACAGCGGTAGTTATGGAGCGAGGGGAGTGACACTTGACCCTGTGGTCTCAGACTTGTTTTTTTAGCCTCCAGGCCACGGCAGCCTCATATACAGTACATCACTCTTCTTCTGTCTAGTCTGCCTTTCTTCCTCCTGGCATCTCTCCAGCGCCTGAAGCCGTCTGAATGGTCAGAGGAGATGACTCTGTCATCCAGACGAATCTCAGCGGAGGCTGGTCGATTGTTTTAGATCCAAATGAGCTGCTTATAAAAATGGTACTTCCTGTCTTTTCTTCCCACATTTCAACAACAGCACCACTATAAAACGACCGATCAAGCAAATATTAAAAGATTCTTCTAAAATTAATGCTCTATTTTGAAACTAATGTTTTCCCTTTATCTTGCAAATGCTTTGCCCTCTGCAGCAGGTCTAAAGAGAATAAGGGGAAGAGAGAGGTGAAGGTTGAAGAAGGAACATGAGGCCGGTTTGTGGGGAAAGGTCGCTGCTCTTGGCTAAATCTAGTGAAATCTCATCCAAGATTACAAACATGCCCACGACAATAACACAGTTCCATTGTGTGCTTTAAGGACAAGGGGCATCAAGTGTGTGGACTTACTTTACCCTCAGGAACATGTGTTGGCCTTCATTTGAAATGAAAATGTTTTGCAGTTGTATATGTATAGGATTCTTTCGGCTTCTTTATTCTGCTCCTGTGATGTTTTATTGGCTCAACAAGCTGGCATTAAAACCTGTCACCGTCTGAGTACAATTAACATAATAGGCATCTAATATTGAGAGTCATTACAAGGGGGGCTATTAAATGGCTGAGATGGTAACCACAATGTGAGTCAGCACAGAAAGAGTACGCACAGACACACACAAATGTACACGCACAGCAGTGATGAATTCTCCCGACCCAGTACAGTGTGCAGCCGTATTCTGCTGGATTCATGTCCTGACGTGTACCCTGACCTCAGCAGAGAGAGAAGCCGCCTGAGGCATGAATCCATCATTTGAATTTGAATTGAGCACAAAGTAATCCAGCCTTCAATAAAGTTATAAACAGACTTTACTTCTGTATTGTTGCGTATGACTGGCATGTGCTGCTTTTGAAATAAGTTTGTCTTTGAGACTGGTGTTGGCCTCTCCTCCAACTCCAGAACAACGTGCAACATAAAAGGCAGCCACTTCAGAGGGCTTGTTGAGCTTTCAACTTCAACATGCGCCTCCTGAGACCTCCACTCACTGTCAGAGCGCTCAGAACAAAGCACAGCATCCTCACGGCAGCCGCTGGAAACATTAGGCTGCAGTGTGTGATTGTGCATGTGTGTGAGAGAGAGATAGTGGGAAGGGCAAGCAGCATTATTGCATGGAGATACTGTTTCAATAGGTTGCTGTTTATCCTTGTTTGGTTTCTAACTTGACCGACATTGATTTGAGTTTCTGTGTTTGTGTTCAAATGCCATTACACGCAGCATGGCAGTCAGAGAAAACCGTTTTAAACATGAGGCTTATCCATTTGGCGTGGAGAACATGCTTGCGGTATTGCAATGATGCATTATATCACAACTTAGAATAAACCTGCACAGATGTGTAACCCGCAGGAAAACATAAAAGAGTTTCCCGAGAGAAAAAAAAGAAGTTTGTGTCATGTGTTTACAAAATGCAATCGCCTTTTGATTCTCTCCACGTCACACGGACTGTAAACCAAACAGTGATACTGTGTGGACAGGTGGAGGAGCAACATCTATGGCAAGGCATGAAAGCAAAAATGACTCATATGACTATAAGCACACCTAACTAAACTGTAACCCACGGTCATTCAATCTAATTTGACTTCTTCTTGTAAGTTGTCCTTGGCTCGGACGCAAACACGTCTTCAAAGGGAATAGTTGACCTATGTTCCCACACACACGCACACACACACACACACACACACACACACACACTTTGGTTTTTCCTTGAAGATGGACACATCAAAGACACCCGTTTGAATGAGTGACCTGGTCTGACCACTATGACTGGAACTATAGTCTCTTTAAACAAGCTGCGCTCCAGGCTATGACTCTGCAGGTCACCTTTTTCACCACAGCCTGGGGGGGGAATTACACACCTGCAGTGGTGCAATTTCCTATGCACTCCTCAGGTTCCTGTACTCCTGTCTTTTTTAGACATATAGCCTTCTTCTCACCTCTCCCCCCTCTTCATCCTTCTCTCCTCGCCTCATCTGGGCGGCATTAGCAGCGCCACTGACACGCATGGCTCTGATAGGCGAGAGGCAGCGAAGAGACATGTTAAGTCTGCCAGTGGAAAATTCTACCCTCAAATCTGGAACAGCAAACCCCGAGGCCAGGCGTCTACAATACCGCCACCTGGCTCAGCTGGGCGTTTGCATCGGGGGGCTGCGGTGGGAAAGTGGTCCCCAGAGGAATGATAAGGAAAGTCCAAAGGGAGTGCAAGACTTTCCTCGAACACAGAGTGCGGTGAGTGGTGGAGGGGGCTGACAGGAGGTCGGTGCTGACCTGTCATTCAGGTTGATGCATTAATCTGTTGACAAGCCCAGCTGCTCTCACAGCTCAAGCCTTCGCAGAGAGCCTCCGCTCAGAGCAAATTGGCCGTCCGCTCCAGTCAGAGCTGCCTGACTCAGATCTGTGGGCTTAGCTGTTACCTGAGGCGAGTCAGGCCAAGAGGCAGCCTCCCTCCCCAAATTATAGCCTTGCTTGTTTCGTAGCGCCTGAGGCCGTGTGTGTGTGTGTGTGTGTGTGTGTGTGTGTGTGTAGTAGCAAACTCGTTGCTTTACACATAAACACAAGTGCAGGCACCAACACACACAGAAAAACACAGAAAGAGAGACAGGCGCCTATTTTGGTTCACTTATCTTTGTACAGAGTGTTCCAGATGAGCAGCTCCAGCGGCCTTGGACATCCTTTCCTCCAGACAAAGCTGTATGCTGTAATTATCCTGTAATATGGCTGCTAGCTGTAAATGCTCTGCACTGTCCAGTTTTATATTCCTCGAGGAAGAAGCTTCAAGCCTTATTTATACTCACCCAAAGAATCACGGGAGCACGAACAAAGGCATTTATGCTCAACACATTGTTTGTAACAGTATTGTCCGCCATAGACAAAACATTGAATTCCTCATGCAGAGGTGGAATCTCATGTCAAATATTTATGAACAAACTTTGGCGTCTTTATATAATCCTTGTTATAGAATGAGTCAACAAATATATTGTTATGAACAACAGTTGAATTTTGATTATCCCATTTGCTTCAGCTGCATATTTATCACTAACATGTCGTTTTTTAAGACTTCCTGTTTCTTATGCAGTAATAAAACAAATTGGCCGTCTGCCCAAAATGCTGAAACTTAGTTCATTACTCAAAATAGACTTCCGTGTTTGATATCCGTTTACCTTTAAGACTTTTACTGTCAGATATTGTGTTCAGTTGAATTTTGATCAGAGGATGACCATATCAAAAATAATGAAAAATGTTCTAATGTTCTAAGACTTGAAGAGAAAATGTGGTTTTATATAGTTTAATGTATCCCTTCCTTCTCCTTTCTCATCATAACAATGTTCCCAACTAAATAATGGGTCTACCCACTGACCACTCATAGAGCGATGCTTAGGACTCGTTCATACAAGAGGTCATTATAGGTCATTACTTATGAAATGATGGCACTCCCACTTCTCTCCCTAATCAATTAACCTGTTTATTTTCCTTAAATGTTCTGTAGACAAAAAAATAATATTTGTACAGATAATTTGATCCACATTAATTTAACCGAGAAACAAATGAGTAGCAACACGCAGTTCAACCATGGCTGTCATGTGAATGATGGAGACTAGAGATCACAGATCCTCACACCTCAGCACATAACACAGCCACCTGGTACACACACACACAGTGCGATGCCTGTGGAGCACATGATGATAACTTCAAAGCTGATCTGCTCCAGGATTTCTCATTGTGCACTCAGTGTAATAAAAGCCATGATATTGATTTAAGCACAGATACTATGAAATGTTTCCATTGTGTAACATCTCCCCTCTGCAGCAGTTTCCCTTGCTTCCACCATTGTAGATGTGATGTTCAGTTATCACTCGTAGGTTGTTGCCCGTAACAACTTGTTTACAACATAACAAACTGATGGTGTCGTGACAGTCTTGAGATTTGGTTGGAAGTTAAAGCCAAACAGTGGGAGCCAAACAAATATTTCTCTAGTGCTGCTTATAAGGTTAATCCCTTTTTTAATTACAGAAAATGTCAATACACTTCTAGGTTACAACAAAGCCATACATAGTGGAATTCTGGAAATATGTAATGATTGACTCGTTGTTAGATAATAAAAAGTATCTTTGGTACAAATGACATAATGCTGTAACAATAACATCTACTGCATACACAATGCTAGCTACTTGTATGTGCTTGCTAAAGCTACATATCATCATATTATGAGTGTACTGTCAGCTTTTAACACACTTAAAATGATAAATTACTGTTAGTTACTAAAGGCGTCCTCTACAAAACAAATGAATTAGTTAAGAAGAATAAGTCTAGGCCAATCCATCCCTATTTTATGAAGTGAGTTGTTAGCTAACTCTCCATTTTAGAGTTATTGTCTATTAGAAATCCATTATCTGCAGACAGTACAGTGCTCAGATTTACTGCAGGCTGCTGGTCCTAATAACATTTAGCTATCTTGATTGATGATGTGCCAGGCCTTGAAGACACCTCTGTTTTAAAACCCTCTTTCCAAACAAAGAAAGAAACTACATTTCTGTACATTTCCAGGAGAAACTCTTTCCACTTTCATACTTATTTCACTTTCTATACTTTTCTTTCAAAGTGTCCCTAAAGGTGCCCTAAATTAAATACCATGCACACCATGTGATTGAACCATACTGATTATGTGAGCGGTAGAGAGAAGAAAGTGCAGAGCGTGCTTAAGACTAATGGCTACAGAAAACAGATAAGAAGAGAGAGATGTCACAGTCAGAGACAGAAAGTGTGTGTGTAAAGTCAGTGTTCTCGAGGTCTCGTGTCTTTGATGTCGGTCGAGTAGTGCCCACATGTCCGGCCCCTCTCTGCCAGGAAATTACAACTCTGTCCCCCTGGAGCCCCGCTGACTGCTGGGAGAAAAACTCTCTGTTTGATGTTCTAAAGAGGGATCTCCAATGCAATTTAGCCTTTCATCTCTCCCCTTCTCTTTTGTCTGTGATACATCCAGACTCTGGCAAAGTTACCAACGTTTTCACATGTCACCAGTAATATTGTACTGCTTTGTAAAATAAACATCTTGTGAAGCAAAGGGAGAAATGGATTAACCTTTTAATTTAATGTTCATTTAAAATCAAGGACAGTCTTTTTGTAATTATTCCATATCCAATAAATGATGTTACCACTCAGTGTCAGCAGTTAGATATCACCTCAAGGTCCATTTAGTGGCAGTTCTGGAGCTTTTGATCATAAGACCATTTTAAAAATATACATTTTCCTAGCCCTTTATGATGCTATAACACATTATTGGAGAAATGCATTGTAAGAAATAACAAAGTGTGCTGTGAAGGGTCTGTCTTATGATAATGATTATTTATGTCCTTTGGACGTAATAGTCTAAACCAGTGGTTCTCAAGTGGTCAGGCCTCGGGACCCACTTTTTCCATAGTCAATAGATCGCGACCCGAAATGTTGAACCACTCAGATCTATTCAACAAAGAATCGTGCAGTAAAATATACTCTTTTCAGCATACATTATTAATTAAAGTGAAGTACAGTGCATATATCCCTTATATCCCTTCACAGAACTAAAGTATGCTTTTAAAAAAGGTTTAATGAGATGATGGAATCAAAGCTGAACTGTATAACATAAAAAGGCACACATGCTGAAAACCCAACCCCAGAAGGGGGGTCTGGGGGATTGTTCCCCAGGAGATTTTTTGAAATACTAACATAAACTACCCATTCTGGTACACTCTGAGAAGAAAATAAATAAATCTATTGCTACCCGACATATTAATATTATTTTATGCCATTGTTTTCACTTTGTTCTGACAGCTTGCTGCTCCACTCAGAGAGAAGAGTAAAGAGGAGATAGTCTCTGTGAATTACTTTAAATTGTGGGTAAGGGTAGATAGCCCCCATTGTTCTGTGACCTGTCAATCATCAAACCGGGGGTCATATTTCATTATGTGTTCATTTTTATCTGAAGTTGTACCCATGGATGTATAAAGAATAGTTCTACCGCAAAGTTATTCTCCGTGGGGGCTTCCGACAACAATCTTGATTCTGATTGGCCAGAAGACTCGGAAAAACATCAGCAAAGATATTTTATTGAGAAGATGTTCACTACGTGACAGAAGTTTTCAAAACCGTTCATGGTCTCCGGTACTTCCAGTCCAACGCCGACTGCATGCACAGCGTTAGAAAATCGGGCCTTCAAAATAAAAGTTTGACTTTTTTTCCCCCAAAAAAAAGAAGAGAAAAAAAAGGAAATATTTTTTTTTCTATTTTATTTTTCTTCACTCACACATCTGCGACCCACTTGAAACGGGTCCACGACCCACTTTTGGGTCGCGACCCACCAGTTGAGAAACACTGGTCTAAACTGTATTAAGCATGTTAGCCATATCACCTTCAAAAAGTGATAATATGTCAATTACATACATACATTTAGTTCGGGGCAGCTCTATTTACTGATAAAGATAGAGTGATATGGAAGAAAGACCCTTAGAATCTACCAAATGTACATTTAAATGAGCATGTTCTCCTGTTTCCAAGGTTAACAATGAACTTTTCACCTATATATAACCATCATTTCACTGAAATCTTACACCATATGTTTATTGCTGGGTTTAGTTTTTAACACTGTATCTTATGGTTGAAAGCCTTAAATATTATTTACGGGTCATGCTGACCTTGAGGTAGCCAATTGGTTAAAATTGCAACACTCCCGTCCACTCTTTTGACAAGTGCAGCTCTTTTTCCCCTTGGAGCCTCTGTTTGGACCATAACTCAGAAGATCTGCCAGTGCACAATCTCAAGATCCAACATCTGTCTTCTTTATATTGTGGAAAGGTTTTGGCACTCTTTAACTTTGGATAGGGTTCAGTTTCAGATTTTATACCCCACCAAAAAAAAGACTGGCTTCTCAGGATTCATAAGCTTTCGCTGATAGGTTCATGCAGGCACAAACAGCTGTTTTGGGTTGCCCTCCAATTGCTCTGAGTTTTATTAATCAGCTCTTGGTTCACCCTGGTAATTTATGATACAGTTCTAGTCTTGCATTGGACTCAACAGGGAGGGTAAACATAGGGTGCTTGCCTTGGCAATGTGTCGGATTAATGTAACAGGCTTTTATTTGGCTGAAGTTAAGATTGCTGTTCAAATGTGGCACTACCCCAGCTCGACTCCAAATCAACACCACATCGCTTCGCCCACTTCTCTGTAACATGTGTTCACTGCATTTGTGAGGTTGTGTGGGAAGGCCAGGTGATACAACGAAAACAACGTTCACTGTTTAAACTTCTTCTCCTAATGCTAACATACTTTTTCACCAGTGAGGCATAAATAAATAAAATGGGACCTCAGTAAATCATTTAATTGTTTTGGAGAAAAGGAGTTCTTTCATGACATGACCACAAAGTCACCACTGTTGACAATGTTTTATTCTGAGAGTCAGCAGGTTTTCCCTTTAACCACTGGACCTCAGCCTTTACTCATGAGAGAAAAACAGCCTGGCTCTGGTTGACCCTGCATTAGACCCGTCCCCTCTGACTCTGATGGTTAAATAACCTCTTTGCAACTTTAACAACCCATAAAGCAGGATTTATCAGACTAATAGCATTGATAGAGAACTGCTTTCTCAGAGGTGAGACAGCCCCTTTGACTTCCAATGCAGTCAAAAGTGCAAAGAATGATCAAACTGTTTGTGTGAACAGTCACAAGAAACAATGTAATGAGCATGTCAGGGTGAATACTGATGAATGATGATCAGACTGACAATATTTGACAGCGGGCAAGTATATCATCATTACCTAAGCCAAAAAACAGCAGTCTATCTATAAGTGAGTTGTACTTCTCCTAATTGTATACGATCGGACGGTGCAGCCAGGGGATTTGTTTTGAGTTAGCCTCAACCTGAAACATATGGAGCACTATAATTTCTTGGCAGGCTTATATGGCAAGTGCCTGACCTCTTCCTGTGGTTCTTTTGTTCTGAGAGGGGCCAGGGGGTATCAGGGGATTGCTTATCACTCTGACACAGGATGCCAGCAGGGGTCATGGTGCAAGAGGGGAAGTGACAGTGTGGCACTTGCTTGTTTTCACGGGGAATGAGGCGATATTGTGACACACGGCTGTGCACCTCAACGAAAACAGGAACAGTAATGACGTCCCTGAAGATTATCAACGGCAAGAGGCGGTATCATTCGCTGCTGCACATGATGCTCGGTGATAGTGCTGCTGAGTTTAGCTGCTGTTGATGAATTGTCCAAGTTGCATTCTGTCTGTCTTCACCTCGGCCTTACTTTTTACATAACTGCACAAGTGCAAAAGTGCAGGTCTGGGGCAGATATAGTGTCATGCTGGATTTGGGTGTATGTGCCTGGTAGAGGGATGTGGTAATCAGGTTAGGCTTTGACAGGGGGGTGATAATCTCTCTCGGTCACAGGTGCATTTCCCTCGAGTATCTGTGGTTCTGCACACAAGTCACACAGCTGTGCGTGTTTGCGTGACAAAGAGACGACAGCTGCCAGTGTTCCTGTAAGAAGAGTGATATGATTTCTGTAGTTTGTGGAAAACTGCACCTCTAGCTTTTGCAAACTAAAGAGGTGTGTAATTCGGCCTTAACACATTGCTTTCGCTGTTGCCTTTACTGTAAATCTGCATGCTGGAGTGTTGAAGTGTTACTCAGCTAATGAGAAATTGCACTTGTCTGAGTCAGTGTTGGAAGTATTGCAACATATTGTATAAATATTCACATGTTGTAGTTACTCAATGGCACAGACAAACATATTTTGAAAGGCTTTGTTATCCTTGCTGAAGTTTTGCACATTTTACTACATGCATTAAGTGAAAAAGGTTAAAGTCGTAAATGTCCTTCCAGATAAAAAGCTTTGCAAGAACAAAAGTCACATAATGTTTTAAGAAAAAAAGGCCATTAGCCCATAAATCATTGTTGAACATATTTGTCTTGTGACTGGTCTCCACAGAAAGGAGACTGAAGGTTAGGGCTGGTCAAATCTCTCCACCCCCACTGGACCTCTTGACCCCTGATCCCTGGGTCCCCCTTCTGACTTGGAGGTCAGGGGTTGGACCTTACCCGCTTTAGCTCAGCCGGCTAATGGCCTGCCAGTGTCTCGCCTGCCAAAATCTGACAGCTCCATGAGCCCTCATCACACTGGGCAAACTAGAGAGCTGGGCAAAGGGGCTTTAACTGTGTGCTTCAGATCTCTAAATGCATTCGTGTGACACAACACTGATCTCTGTTATGCTAGAAACACACATGAACAGAGTAACTATAGTTACAGACATGAACACAGAGGGATTGTGCGTTTATAGTCAGTGCAAGCATGTGGAAGCATGTAACCCGCAGAATATTAAAACAAGGGTGACTCTGGTGGTCACACGGATGGCAATGCAGAAAGTGAATTGTGTGTGTCTGTGTTAAGAGGTCCTGTGATGCTGAACAATGGTTCCTCTTCATCTGGTCATGTGCTGTGTGTGTAAGTGTGTGTGTATATGTGTGAACTGTTTGAAAGTGTGTGTCCCTTGCGGTGCAGCTTGGTCACATGAAAATAGTGCTAATGAGGGACTACTGTTCACAGCTGGCACCGGGGGTCAGACCGCTTTGGCTGCACACACACACACACACACACACACACACACACACACACACACACACACACACACACACACACACACACACACACACACACACACAGTCAGATATAAATCTGACAAACAATATCAAGATTTTCACCAGGTCTCACTGAGCAGGCAATCATGTGATGGAAGAGGTCATACGTTTTGCAATGTGTGGGGCTTCATTACACACAGATGTGTGAACAATTACAGCTAATAACTGCAAATCTACTTGGATACAGTTACTACTGTTCATGCTAATGTTCCTTGCCAAGCATCAAATAAAAGGTCAGCCATCTATCTTTAGAAAAAAAATTGAACAAGCTAAAGTTAATTTTTTTGCATTGACTTTAGTTTGTTATCTTGTGACTAAAATTAAAGCTACTTCGTGTATTTTTTCAAATTCTCAAGCAACTTTATTTGTGAGATTCTTGATGACTTGAGATTCTTGATGGCTCTTGAGTAGCAAAAGGAACTTTGCCACTGCTGAGCTAGCGCTAGCATAAAAATGTGCTGGTAGCCTATATTTATTATCGGCTAACTGCTACTAGCTGTGCAAGCTAGGCCATTGATGTTCTGACCGTCCTTGCTTCTGATTTGTTTGTGTTTTAAAAAATAATTCTTTAGGAATGTTTTATTATTGTAATAATTATGTTTTATTTTCTCTTTACCACAATATAACGCAGCTCTGCCCTCTTCCTTAAGGTTGTCTGCCCTCTAGTGGCCAGAATATTAGGATAGGATTAACACAGATTAACACTCAACACTATTAAAGGCTGTTAGGTATGTTTCCATACCAAATACAAGTTTCCAAGATGTCCACAGAAGAAAATAGAATTACTTAAATATTATTAAAGAATAGGCTATTGTGAGTAAGGCGCAACAAGTTGACATATTCAACAGAGAGCCTGTCACAGCAATTTCCCCCTGAGATAAATGTAGTACTGAATCTGCCCTTGAAAAATAGATAGATTTCTCTCTCTCACTGCTTTGTAAACCTAGAACATCATACTATGTTATCAGTGCTTCCAAAATAATATGTCATTTTTGTTATTTTTATGAATACATTTTTTTTTTGGTTCACACACACTTTATTTAGTTTTGTGTCATTTTAAATGTTTGACCAATATATTGGAGGCTGCAGAAGCCTGGAATAAGGAATGTGGAAACAGTAAAAATATAAGTTTAGTTTTGGCTTAATACACACACACACACACACACACACACACACACACACACACACACACACACGCACGCACAAATGAGTATTTACTCATAATCACATGTGCACATCAGCACACATATAAAGACAGTTGAAGGCCTATTGTACCAGTCAGTAATCACTGTCCCATTAGGAGGCTTTTGGCCATAGGGGGTTGTTTTAAAAACGCTAATCCCTTGTCCCAGTAGGGGTCTTTTGCTGGCCACTGCCCAGCGTCCAGGTGATGTGTGTGTGTGTGTGTGTGTGTGTGTGTGTGTGTGTGTGTGTGTGTGTGTGTGTGTGTGTGTGTGTGTGTGTGTGTGTGTGTGTGTGTGTGTGTGTGTGTGTGTGTGTGTGTGTGTGTGTGTGTGTGTGTGTGTGTGTGTGTGTGTGTGTGTGTGTGTGTGTGTGTGTGTGTGTGTGTGTGTGTGTGTGTGTGTGTGTGTGTGTGTGTGTGTGTGTGGCTCACAGAGGTGCTCATTGGAAATTAGCCAGCTGACAGCATTTGGTAGCGCCTGTTGAGTCTTTGTGTGAAAACTTTCCTCAGCCAGAGAACCAAACACACTGTGTAATTGTTGTTCGTGTCAGACACAATACACTACAACGTGCAGTTATTGCAGCCAGATGAAGATGGATCTCCATGTTTGAGTCATTTCGGGAAACAAAGCATTTTGGGTTTTGCTTTTTTCTTCGTTTGCTCCTCTGGTGCCCAATTAGAGAGTTAGATTAAAGCAGCCAGCATGACTCAAGAGCAGCCATTTCATCCCTGGTTCTTTTGATGGGGGGATCCGCTAGTTTAATTACTGCTCTTCATTCATTCATGTTTCAATTAAATGTGTCTTTAGTCACATGATGGGGATTATCCGCTACTCGTGTTCATGGTTGGTTGTTTGAAGATCACACAGCTTCTGAAGCACTGATCACACAGACACACAGAGTAACAAAACACTTTCCCTCGTCGGTTTCATCACAACTTCAACACAAAATCTTTGAAGAAAAAAAAACCAGGCTGCTGCATCTGAATATTTTATCTTATTTTTCTGCTATTTATCAAAGTGCATATTCATTTAAATCCTGGGCCGGTAAGTAAGTGTAGAAAGAGAGGGAACTGATTGTATTTTTTGGGAATAATTAAGTAACTGACTCTGAACTTTGGATTGCTTTTCTGGATCCATGTGTTCATCTGCTGTTGTGTATGCAACATCAAATTCTGCAAGGAAACAGATGTAGTTAGTCTATACAGTACACATGGTCAACACTGAGGAAACCTAAGAGAATGATTGCTCGTTGGCAGTATTTCTGCTAATGAAAACCATACATATAGTTCTTCTGGCCAGAAGGAAGATGCTCAGTGGAAACAGTAGATGAGCCTGAAGCCAGGAGTGATACATTACTGCCTAACCTTGAGGGGCTGCTCGGCTGACAGTGGGATCAGAACAGTGCAATCAATGCCACATGCGGCAACGAGCAAAAGCATGCAGAGTGGGAATCCATCACATCTTCGTGACAAGACGGTCTTAAAGTTTCTGTTAAGAAACGTCTTGATATGGGGTAACTGTATGTGAATGGACACATGTGCACTGAAACAGAGAAAGAAAAAAGAGTAAGGACTATTAAAGCCATGTGTTTGGGGCAGTGCCATCGAGCCGTGGGTGCCAGGAAGGAGAGATGGCAGGGTGATTTTGCAAGCCTGCACATCGGCTGGGGGTTTCAATCAGGGGAGAGAAGTGACAAAGAATTCAAGCTCGAGCAGCAGAGAAGTGTGGGGGGAGGACGGCTTGGCAAACTGTGGTCATGGGGACGTGGAAATAAAGTTTGACATCCCCAGCTGTTTTATAGTACCATTTACTGGAGAGCAGGTGCGGGGCTATTCAAATCTCCCTTTAAAATCACATCAGAATGACTTGCACAGCCGGAGTGAGTGACGACAAATAAGGAGCTGAAGCAGGGCAGTAGCAAAGTGAGATGAGGAGTTAGTGCAAGAGTTTAATCCACCAAACGTGTCTGTTGTTCAGCTAAAAGTTTGATTCTTTGTCTGGCTTCTTAGCTACAAAGTAGGGATGCGTGTCATTAAATATGCTCCCTCAATTTCATACACAAATGCATGTGTAGCCACTCACACACAAATCAGTGAAGCACGGAGAGAGAAGGCCCTCCCTCTCACGCAACAAGCCGGGATTGTGTCAGTGCATCGGTCAGCCTGCCAAAGTGAGGGGGGAGAGAAAAAGTTTAGGTGGGGGAGGGCCCACAGGTGCCGAGACTTAAGCGTGGGGGAGGAGTGGAAGGAGGAGGAGAGGCAAGTGGATGCAGAGCAGGCAAGAGAGGGAGGGAGTACGCCAGCAGCTCCCCTCCAAACTCTGGTTTGTTATTCTCCTGTGAGGATGGGCAAATGAGAGCCAGCACATGTGTATGACTCTATAACAGCATATGTCCTGTAACAGGACGAGAAGTCCAACAGCACGCCAAGGCCTGTGACACAAAAGGCTAAAAGGGGGTTGCGTGACAACCAAATGTGTCAACAACAGCATCTGAAGTGTGAAGCTGCAGGATTTCCATGAGCTTGAGAGAATATAAGAAACCAGGAAAACTCCCAACATAAAAATGCGTGTTTCCAAATTGATGTGAAGATAAGTTTTACTTCAACTAGTGAATTTCTAGAACTGTCTTTCTCTTGCTAATCTGTCCCCAACTCAAACACACACACACACACACACACACACACACACACACACACACACACACACACACACACACACACACACACACACACACATGAGCACACATTAAATGAGTTCCTTTTCAGAAAGAAAGAAAGAGGAGGGGGTAGAACATGCTGGTAGATTGTATTTGCTCAGCAGAATTTAATATGAGCGAGCTGGAGGTGCTTTTCTTCTGAGGCCAACTCCCTGGAGACACATCCATCTCTGGGAGATGGTAGGGAGGACAAAGGAGGACTGGCCCCAAGGCTCAGCCCAGGCGAGCTTAAACACACACATACACACACACACATATATACACACATGCACACACACACACGATCGTGCATGCAGATATCAACAGTTGCAGTAGACGTGCACACGGATGCACTCATTCACACAAGAGCAGTGAGACAGAGACCGCCTTGTCTGACAACAACTACAGACTTGGTCAAACAGAAGAGGAGGAGGAGGGGGGAGGAGGGGGGAGAAAAATAGTTGAAAGGGACACGAGAGGTAGTGTATGCTGTAAAGTAAATGAATGGTGTAAAGGAATCGGCATTTAATAGAAAGTAACATGCTGGATGGAGGACTTGAAAGCCGGGGCAGCTTACTTTGGTGCTACAGTAAGAAAACACAGAATGGAGGAAATAGAGAAAAAAGAGGTTGTAGCAAGCTATAATGCTCACTGACAGCCGTGTCACACTGAGCATCAGCATGAAGCATGTTTGTGTGTAAAGTTGTGTCAGGTCGGGCTGCCACTGCTGCGTTTTTTAACGTTTTACCTACTTACTGTCAGTGGCTGTCAATCATCTGAGGCTACAGCTGACAACCAAGGTAACATATTCACTGGAATATAAACTAAATCTGACCAACAAAAAAACCCTCAATGGACCCTCCTTCCAAACTTACCTCAACAAATAAAAACCAACTGCAACCTATTATACAAACGCAATATGTAGTTAAGGGAATTGGATAATTGTGTTTTGGTTAGTTGGTTTAAGGAGTTGCGTAATCACTCTAGTGTAAACCCCCTGGTGGATTCATGCCCTGGAACGGCCCCTAGCCTCGCTTAGTTCATTTCCTGTTCCTGGCGGAGGCAGTAAGGGATAATAAGCTGTACGCTACGCTTGCTGCTCTTGATGATGCGTCCACACAATCTTGTTGATATGCCAATCATAGGAGAGGGCGAGACAAAAGGAGAGGCAGAGAACGTTGGCACTAAATCTCAAGTAATGACGGATGTGACAGACGGATACAGAGAGTTCCCCTGGAGAAACCTTGGAAGACTGTGTTGAAAACATGTCATAAAGACCACAAAATGCGATGCAAGCAAAAGGAGATCGCTCATCATCTTGTCTAAATTGACGGCTTCAGTGAACCACTCTGCTGGTGTGGTGTGCAAAAGACAGACAGTGAGATATAATAGCAGTGGTCCCCTGAGGAACATTGGCAAGACAGGCTGCTCTCTACGGAAACTTGAAAAGATCATATTTCTAGCCAATGGGCCTCTACAATGCTTCGGGCAATTATTAGGGTTGTCAAGAGGGATACATAGGAGACCGAACCTTGTGTCCCATAAAATATGTTTAGGTTTTTTAAACAATGACAACAAGCTATAACATGTAAAATACTGCTGAGGTTGTTAAATACAACGCACTCTGACAACGCGTAATTACACAGAAACCAATACAAATTGGGGTTCTGAGTGATTCATATTACAGTCCTGCAGCTCCATCCAACATTAAATGTGATTGCTACCACAGCTTCACTCCCTTCCCCCCCCCCCTGTCACCCACAGCACTCCCCAAATCATAAACAGATACTCAGATACTCAACAAGCGGTGGTGCTGCCTGGGTCACATTTACCCCAGCCTGGTCGCAGATACCCATGACCAACCTTATTACATACTTACCCAATTACCTAGTGAGACTGGGCAGGTGGGGTGGAGAGGGGGCACACACACACACACACACACACACACACACACACACACACACACACACACACACACACGCATAAGCACACAGGGTCAGCAGGAGGCCGCAGGGGTCGTCAAGTGCGCGGAGGGTGTGAGTGGATACTGAAGTGCAATGAGTTGTGTTCAGGCCTGGCTGCTACCCAGCTGGCTTTGGGCCACGCATGTCAATCAGTGCATTTACTTAAGCACAGTACTTAAGAACACATTTATTTAAGTATACTTTATTGCATAGTGAACTTTAATAAACTTGACATTTCTACTGCACTACAATTCAAAGAGAAATATTGTACTTTTTATTCACTTTATTTATTCTTCATTCACACCATTAGCTGGTTTAAATTAAGATTTAACATACAAAACAATGATTACACTATCAAACAGTAAGTACAATTGGAGCTAAACTGATTTGTGAAGTTATGTTAAATAGTAAATCATCAAAAAAAGAGTCATTGGATGTATTGCTAACTTTATCTTCATGCAAAACTGTGAGGGGTAATGGTATAAATGTATACTACTGTATATACTTAGATACATATGAATTCACACGGGACTTTTAAGGTCCTTACACACCAAGTCGATTTTCGGTGTTGATAGATGTCGGGCCGCCGATGAGCGTCGTGTCGCCCTACTCAGATTGGTGTGTCTTGTACTGCACCGTTGTGTCTTTTCGGCCGTGCCGACACCATAGAGTGCCACAGTGACGCGTCCTAAAACACGTTTTGCATTGTTTTTTGTCGAAGGAACCGGAAGTGGTAAAATGCTAACTTACTTCCGGGTTTTAGGACGCGTCACTGTGGCACTCTATAGACTGTGGGTGTTTCTCAATGTCGAGGAAGGCTGCTCCAGAGCCACTATTTCAAGCATACTACATCATCGAGTGCCGCCGAAGGCCTATTCCAATGTCCAGCATACTTGGAATTCTACCGAGGCCGGCGTACTTCGTAGTGAGAAATTTCGAGGCTGCACATGTGTAGACTCCGCGGTCATATAATACCCAGAATGCTTTGCGCACGGACCAATTTCCAAATCTTTGGCGGAAATCACGCTCCATTTAAGGCGGGGCCTCGCATATGATGCACACCTGCACACCTGTTAGCCTGTTCCACAACTCTTTGTTTTCCGAGGCTAGGAAGGATTCTTGCCTCGCTTCTGAAGCAAGTGACTCGGAAGACATGTGCTACCAAGCAAGCATCCTCGACATTGAGAAACACCCAGTATATATAAAGGCCGACACCTTCTGCCGCCGATTCGACATGTTGAATCGGCTAAAGGCCGTCTGCCAAATAAATCACTCTGATTGGCTGTTCAGCTAGCGAATCAGTGCATGAGAAGCGAAACGGAAGTGAGGGACCCAAACAAACTATTAAGAAGGCAAATCTGAGATTTCATTTAACTCCAGCTCTCGACACAGGTTCGGGAAAGCCCCACGAGCTTCTCGCTGTAGAGTGAAAATGGAACGCACACGCTATTTGTTGTTTGTTTATATCACACAGTCTGTTCTTCTTCTCTCAGTGTATCACGCAGTCTGTCTTCCGGTTGTTGTTGTTGTTGTTGTTGTTGTTGTTGTTGTTGTTGTTGTTGTTGTTGTTGTTGTTGTTGTTGCCTCTTTTCAATGACGAATACACACTACCGACACCTGCTGGTAAGGAGAGTTATTGCCATTCACGCATGCGCAGTTCGTACGTGCAACTTGGCCGTCGGCTGAAGTCTTTGCGGTGTATTCCAGTGCGACACCTGGCCAAGACGCAGAGACGTGAGGTGTAAGGACCTTTATAAGTACTTAACTAGTAAGTACATTTTCTTGATGAAGTTATGTACTTTTAAGTATCATTTTCAAATCATGACTTCTACTTACGTCTAATCTACACAATAATAATAGTATTTTTACAGCATTGTATTAGTATTTTTAATCAAGTAAAGTATCTGAATACTTCCTCCACCACTGGGACCACTACAGGTGCCACACTAGATCACCCCCCCGTGATCTCCACCCTGCAACCCCCCCTTCTCCGACATATCGCTCTCAGTTAATGTGAGCCTCCACAACAGGTGCAGTAGGTTAGGCTGCAGGCCCCAACATGCGAGGAAACAGACTGTTATTGTGGGCCTTCCTTCCCTCATCTCCTCTTTTTCGCTTTTTTTTCTAACCCCCTTCCACCTCTTCTCTTCCCTATAGCCCTGGGGAGCAATCGAGAGGTCCAACCTGAGCGAGTAATCCGAGCACAACTCTTCAGTATTGTGCAATGATGTTGAAAAGAGGAGGAGAATAAAGTGGAGGATATGTTGCACATGCAGAGGATTGGACAGCTTGGCAGTAAGTTTGTGTGTGTGTGTGTGTGTGTGTGTGTGTGTGTGTGTGTGTGTGTGTGTGTGTGTGTGTGTGTGTGTGTGTGTGTGTGTGTGTGTGTGTGTGTGTGTGTGTGTGTGTGTGTGTGTGTGTGTGTGTGTGTGTGTGTGTGTGTGTGTGTGTGTGTGTGTGTGTGTGTGTGTGTGTGTGTGTGTGTGTGTGTGTGTGTGTGTGTGTGTGTGTGTGTGTGTGTGTGTGTGTGTGTGTGTGTGTGTGTGTGTGTGTGTTTGAGTGTATCGGGTGTGTTTTGGAAGCAGTAAATACGTAATACAAGCTGCTTTCACTTGCTGATGGTGCGATGGCAATTAATCCATCTGTTGGCATCTACCAATGATGATATAAAGACAAACATCTGTCATTAAAAGACTCGATTTGGACTTTAACATCAATGACTAATGACTTGAGATTTTTGATTCGACAAGTAATGATACCTTCCTCTTAGCCCAAAGATTAAAGGTGTGTTATTTCATTTTCATTGAATCCAATTTATTTGCACGAATCTGACACCATCAGTCATGTTGGAGATGTTGGCATAAAGAACTATTGTTATGTTACTGAGCACCAGTTGGAGAAAATATAATATCATTTCAATTGCATGAAGCAATACTCCCCTACTTACTGCGCCTTTTCTTCCATCACACCCATATTCAAAGTCAGCCTTCAATGTATCTAAACGCATGACACCATGTTGTGCCAAGGACATAAAGGGGAAGATGGGACAGTGACCCCTTGGTGCCCCTCGCTGGGAACATGTCCATTTTTGGATTTGACCCTCATGATGATCTCATATACACATCTGGAACTGCATCCTATAATATCTCTAGAGAGGAACACTCTCTCCTGTTGTAGTTCCTTATACAGTAGGTGTCTCCAGGAGTACACGTTCCCATAGTGCAGTGGTGTCCAAACTACGGCCCGGTGGCCAAATGCGGCCTGCAGAGCATTTTGAATCGGCCCTCAGCAAATTAAAAAAGTATAATAAACTTGTGATTGTCTTATATTGTACTTCTTAAATATATATGTTCAAATATATTATACAGTATTCATGTGTTAATAAGCCCAATTCTCAAATAAATGCAGTCAATTAAAGTAGACAACATTTTCTAACAAATCTAAGTTGATAAGAAAAAAGCCCAATAACTTATTATACATAACACGGTTGAAATATACCCTTCATATTTCCTCTTATTATAACAAAAATATTGCCAACAAAATAAATGAAAGCCTTTGGAGTGCTGTGATGTAGGCTTTTTTCTCAAGCATAATTTACCTACATTTGTTCTAACTTCTAACTTGACTGATAAGACAATATACCTCACCTCTGAGTGGCCCAGCCCTTCCTATATATTTCCGTATGTGGCCCTCGGAGAAAAAGTGTGGACACCCCTGGCATATTGACACACACACACTGATTCATAAGGTGGAAACAATACCAGCGTGGCTGTCGTGGCTGCACACAACTGATTTTCACAGTCACTGCCCTCTACTGTATATTTGCTCAGGAAAACTTTGCAGCCTACTTCATTTCATTACGAGAAATCCAGATGTGCTTTTTGGCTGAAAGTGAATGTCTTCAGCTGTGTATGACACTGTTGTTGGCCTCGCTGCACCGAGTGCAGACAGAGAAACAACACCTCCGGGCAAGACTATCTCTTCCCTCTCTTTCCCTCTCCCTCTCCTTTTTCTGATCTCCCTCTCCTTTGTCTCTTTCTTTCTCCCTCCTCCACTGACACTCACTCACACTCTGCACCCTGTTGCCTGTCGCCTCTCATATTTTCTTCGGTGTATCACCCAGCCTTGCTATTCACTCATCCCTCTCACTCTTTTCTTTCTTCCTTGCTCTTTCTGCCACTCTTATCACATCATCTGCTCAGAGACGAGGTCCGTCTGACCACTGACAGGTAGTCAGAGGGCATGTGGGAGCCGGCTCCAGAGAGTCTGCCCCTATACCTACTTTGACACTGGCTGTGCCTCTCTTACACACACACACACACACACACACACACACACACACACACACGCACGCACGCACGCACGCACGCACGCACGCACGCACACACACACACACACACACACACACACTCCAATCATTTGCAACCTGCATGGAGGATCAGTCATGTCAAATGTCAGTTTAGAAATTAGTCAGAGGAGAAGGATCAAAGAGAGCAAGCTGTTGCTGATATCTACAAAGCCACACTCTCCATGACATATTTTTAATTGAATAACATACCTAAATTCTACACTGCCGATCAGATTCTAGACTTTTCTTCTCTGTTACAGAATAATATGAAAGGAAAGGTTAAGGTGCCATGAATTGGTTAGAAGGCGTTCTTCAACTGGCAACTGTTCCTGAATCTAACAGCACGGATGATAGTTAGAAGTAAAGTTTGCAAAGAGATTTAAGTGTAATGTCTTAACATATTTTCTTAGTAATGAGGTACACCACAGTCGACTGATGCACACCTCTGAGCCTTCTCACCAGTAAACAGTCATTGTTCTGTTGCCCTGTGTGATCACTGCAGGATAGTCACTAATGATCAAAGTTACCAAGCTTTCTCTCTCAAATGATTCAGTTTTCTTTCTTGACCTATAATAATAATCACCTCACTGTGCCTTGTAATACTTATTTTGCAGTTGGCAGTAACCTTAAACAAACCCTGAATACTGGATAGTTGTATCATCCTGCCCTCTATCGAACACAGCATGCAATTGCAGGATAACATATTAATTCTAGGTAACGTTTGACAATTTCTCACATGTTCTACCTATAATTCGTACTTCTTACGTAAAGCAATACAATAATTGCTTGAAACATTACATTACATGTACATACAAACATAACATCTGCACTTAAATCTACATGATCTTCAAATGTTTGCATAAGGTTGGAAAGATGCAATTAAAGGCCCTGTCACACTGTCCCGAAATTGACACCCGATGGACACACGAATATGGAATTGTGAATTTCGCACGAAGATGGCCCCGAACCACACACGAAGGCAACATTTACATTACATTTAAGACATACAACTGCAATGAAAGTACCAAAAACAATTATGTTACAGTACTATGATACTGTACTGATATCTTCAGACTTTGTTCTTTACTTTATCCGTCTTTATATGTAGAAAATATTACGTTTTCTCCGTAATGTTGTTTCCATAACAACAACAATTTCCTGTCAACTGTCCTTCAAAATAATATATTATATCCTTTTTAGTTTCACAGAACACAAATTGGGTTATTTACATAATATATTTACATGATTTTGTTGTGCAATAAAACAACCAGATGGACACACGATAAAGGAAATGTTCAAATTCGGCTGTGATCGTAGCAACATCGGGCCATTCGTGAGGGCATCTTAAGCCTTCGTATGACCGCCGGCGGAGTTTCTCAGGCTCCGGCAGCAACTTCGTGAGCGGAGGCAAAATCTTTGGCATGCCAAAAAATTGCCGAAGGACCTTGCCAAGGTTCATTTTCGTGTTGAATTCGTGTGTCAATTTTGCCCTTCGTAAGGCCATCGTGAGGGCATCTTGTTATCCTCGGTGCCATCGGGCATTCGCCCCGATCAGAGTGAGGACGAATGCACCGATGATAACACGAAGATGACACGATTTGACAAGATGCCCTCACGAGTGCCTTACGAAGTTGCCGCTCACGAAGTTGCTGCCGGAGTCTGAGAAACTCCACCGGCGGTCATACGATGGCTTAGATGCCCTCACGAATGGCCCGATGTTGCTACGATCACAGCCGAATTTGAACATTTCCTTTATCGTGTGTCCATCGGGTGTCAATTTCGGGACAGTGTGACAGGGCCTTAACAAAGAGCGGGAAAATTCAATTCATTATTCAATAGTCTTCTATAAAGGACTTAACTTTCATTGATTCTTTATATCTCCCAAATCGTAAATAAAAAATATTGAATTAGCTTGACAAAGAAAACCGTGAGGTCACATCAAGCCCAGATTAAAATGTCACAGGACTTTCTCTTCTTCTTTTTCGCCTTTTCTTTTTTCACAGCCAATTCAACTTGTCCTTGTTTGTTCAACAGGGACATTTCATTGAGTTTTAGGCGAATTACTTAAGAGTTTATTACATTTATTGTTATTCTAAAAATATCCAAGCTTTGTTGAGGTCCAGAGGTGGGAAGTAGTGGAGTAGCCTACAAATACTTTGATACTGTACTATACTGTATTGTTCTGGTATCAGTACTTTACTCCACTACTTTTTACTTTTACTTCTTACATTTTTAACACAAATACCTGTAGGCCTACTTTCTACTTCTTACATTTTCAAAACAGGCTTGTCTGTGTTTGGTGGCGTGATCATTATTGTTTAGAGTCATTGTGTGCCTATTGATTTTAACACGATCTGTGTATCCATAATTTCCTGGTCTTCTCTAAAGAAGAGGGACCAATGAGAATTGCGGACGTTATGGAGGAAGCGAGGCAGAGACAGGTGATGAAGTTAGCTTTACTGTAGGTAGCAAAAAACGGAGATATTTAGCAATATAAAAAGTTGTTTTCAATGGCATTAAAATGATACAAACGCGGCTGAGGGTTAATCCATAGGTTATCCAATGTGTCTGTCACTTTGAAAATGTTTTTGATAATCCATAATTCAATTTTTATGTAAAAAAATGACTTTTCATATTAGCTGCTAATGATTTCCAGAGTGTATGACAGCACTGTGATGTTAATTTGTTTGGTTTTCAAAGGCAATCACGCATCACTTGCTGTCTCTATCATTCTGCACGCACGCACACACACACACACACACACACACACACACACACACACACACACACACACACACACACACACACACACACACACACACACACACACACACACACACACACACACACACACACACATACCATGTATACATCACTTCAGGGGACATTACATTTACTTACATGCATTTCCTGCAGACTTATCCTAACCTTAACCATAACCAACACATGCCTAACCCTAACCCTTAACCTTACCCTTACCCTAACCCTAATCCTAAACCTAAACCAAGTCTTCACCCTAAAATTAATGATTCCCCTCATGGGGACCTCCAATTTGTCCCCATAAGGGAGGCGAGTCCCCACACATGACTGTGTAAACAGATTTAGGTCCCCACAAGTATAGTAATGCTAGGCCACACACACACACACACACACACACACACACACACACACACACACACACACACACACACACACACACACACACACACACGCACACAATTATTGAGTTGGGTTGTTCATTAATTAATTGATCCCACCATTTTAAATACTGTAAAGTTCACCATATAACTCACTTCAATAACTTTTTTTTTAAAGCATTACCATAATAATTGTTGTGTTGTTTCCCAGGAAGAGGTAGAGTCACCCTAGAATCTACAATGTAGGCGTTTATTTCCCCACTTAGTTTTTCTTTGCTTGTGTTCTAAACGGTTGTTGTTCAGTGTTGAAATATTCATTAGCTAACAATGACATCATTACAATTTGGAAAAAATATCTTTAATTTTCTATTAATATAAAGTGAGGTCCAGTTACCAGTTACTCTATGAAACAGCTGGTGGGTAGTTTTTTACTTAAAGGTCACATGTCATGGCCATTTCTACTGATCATAATTCCATTGTTGAGGTTTACTAAAATAGATTTATATTGTGCAATTTTCCAAACTCACATTGGTTTCTCATACAGCATCTCTGTATAGTATGTGTATTCACTCTCTGTCCTAAACGGCTTGTTGGAGCTCCTGTGTTTTTGAACACAAGTATCTGTACTTCTACTTGAGTAAAGGATGTGTGAACTTTTGCCATCTCTGTTGAGGTCCGGAGGAGACAGCAGAAAGTTAAAAAAAAGTCATCTTTCTGTAAATCCAGTAAGGTTTTAGAGTGTTGGAAAGTTCTGTTGACCTCGGCCAGACAGGTTATAGCGGTTGTTTTTGAGCTGCACACTGAATCGGATCAGACACAGCTGACAGATCACCGTCTAGACACAGAGCAGACCCCTTCCTAGTATTGTTTGTTGGTGGCAGAAAAACAGGAAGAGAGTGTGACTAGGCCAGTAGAAACCTGGACCGGCAGAAATAAAGGGTTCCTGCCTTCAGATGTTCCTTCTCACACATGAGTTGATTGACAGGCAGGGAGAGTTATCACTAATGTTGATGTTATGTGTGATTAAATGAGCCTGAACAACAAGGGAGGTGACAAAAGTGAGGGAGATACAAAAAACTGCACTTAAACTGCACTACATGGATTCCACCACACAGTAGCAGCACTACATAAAGGAAAGAAAGGTCATTTCTTTCTCTGGCACCCGAGCTCATACCAACATACAACTGCTTTCTCTCTCAAATTGAAATTGGCTTTTCAGTTTTGCTTGATTTCGGAAATTGTTGTCAAAGCAGTGTTTGTGAAGTCATATGGTTAAACAGTGATAGTTGGGGAATCAAATACAACAAGGTAGGCTACCGCCTTTAAGGAAAGGTTTGATCTTTCAGAAGATGCTTATCTCTGTCTTCACACACCTAAGAGAGAGAGACATTGTGTCTGTGAGTGATATTGATCTAACTCTCGCCAAGAAAGTGAATAAGCGTGTGTCCCATAACCTTTTATTTTATTTTAAACCTAGGCCCACAGGGCACCATAACTTCAGATTTTTTAAGAAAATGTTTAAAACACAATCTATCCATTCTCACCTTTGCCATGAACTCAAAAATGTGCATCTCTCACGCCAGGCTCCACAGAAGTATTTATACAGCACATAACCTACACTCTCCCCCTCATTTGACCTGTATCTACTTTCCTTTGGCCCATGTGACAAGCATGCACATGCCGGCTAGGGTAATGATGTCAGCTCGTTTGCTTCACCTTCATAAAGGTCAGAGAACTTGCGCATTTCTCACATTCTTGCTCCTGCCGCCTCTCCTTCCCCCCACAAAGACAGGAGTAAATCTGTGTCCCAGACATAACATTAAGCAGTGATCATTTTCCCCCCGCAAGGTGGTTGTTTCACCTCAATGGTTGAGTTAGTGGCACTGTAATTATGTCAGAATTTACAGCTGAAACACAGGTTGTGACATTCCTCTGCCAGCTGGAGATCTGCCTGTAAATCTGGCACCTTTACCTGAGGATCCTCCCCTCAAAGCCCAGAGAAACCGCTAGAACCATCTCTGTAAGATCAGGTGTGTGTTTGTACGTGCAGAGGGGGAGCAGGATTTGATGGAGAAAGAGTTAATTATATCTGCATTATTCATGAGAAGCTTCACCTGCTGATTCATTTATAAATGAACACGCAAATTGTTTAAAATAACTATTAGATATTTGATTAGTGAACGTGTAACCGAATAACTTACTTTTGTTTAAGTATGAAACTTAATTACTAATCATTGTGTTCTTTCCAGGACCGATCTGAAAATAAAAATTTGAAAAAGAATAATAATATACAATTATTATCTACAAATTTGAGAATAAAAAACAAAACAGAACCACATTACTTTCAATATTTCTTCCAATTGGTTAACCTCTTAGTAAATAATATAATCTGATAATAAAAACAGCAATCTCCAGCAAGAAAGACCAAGAAAGACCAAAAGGTTGGGAGACATCACTGATGTCTGTCAGAAAAATGTATCCGATGAATTTGCTGCCCACATTTTCTACTATCTGGTGAACATAGGGAAGCATTTAGCAGCTAGTTGGAGTGACAAAAAGAGAGTTGGCAGTGACAAAAAGAGAGCTAATAGAAGACTGATTTGTGGCCAGAAGGACATCTCCAAATGAATGTTAATGTTCAATCTCTGCTTGATGTGTGGATTAGCAACTGCTTGCTCAAACATTTGCCAACTACAACCTTTTATAGTGAGGATATGTCAATGTTACAGATTGTTGCCCTGCACCCAAGAAGACAACATATCAGTTAATAAAGGTATCAAATAGTATTGTAAAAAGAGACCAACGTAATGCTGAACCAGGCTTTGCTATAATACTGTTTAAGTATTTTGTTATATATGCAACACGGTAACATACCAATGATGATCTACAATCAATACCCAACACTCTGCTGGTTAAATGTTAACCTTTAACCAGGATAAATTGCATTTCAGACCCATTGGAAATTATATATGAGGACCAAGCATACACCCCTACTCAAGAAGAAAGTTTCGGTTCATCTTTATGACAAATATCTATAACTACACACAGTCAAAGCAACTAAAAAACTTGGATTGCAGCTCTACTAACAACACTCACTGTAATGACTCACTTTTAGTTCTACAGTCTTAATAATCCTGTGTATGAATGGAAGATTACACCGGGCAGGTGTTGTGGGAATGGGACACAGGGGTTCTTGTAGGACCCAATCCACTGAGGAATTCATCATCTTCACATAGATTTTCAGATTAAAACTTCTGAGAAGTCCACTTAACGTTCCGCCCGAGCACGACAAGGGTGAGCAAGTATTCCACTTATAATTGTCAAACAAGCTGGTGGCCGTTCACTCCACAAGGTCACAGGATCTCACGGTAGAGAGGGATGGAGGGAGAGGGAGAGACCTAGAGCTGGCTCTGGAGCCAGAGGATTTAAGCCATGACTGTAAGGAAGGGTCTGAGGCTGAGTCATAATGACTCTTGATACCAATCGAACCCAGAAACCTTATGTGTCATTGCAGTGCTTTCAGAAAGTGTTGAGTTAGTTGGTAAGAGCTAAATGTTGTTTGTCAACACTGTGTACTGTGTGGAGCACTATACCAGCCTTGCTTGTTCCATGGCTGATCCTAAAACCTCCGAAACTTGACTACAGCCATGCTAGCAGTATCATGTGCTTTGAGCTAAATCCTGCTAACCATCAATCAATCAATCAATCAATCAATCAATCAATCAATCAATCAATCAATCAATCAATCAATATGTATTTATATAGCCCAATATCACAAATGTTACATTTGTCTCAGTGGTCTTCACAGTGTGTACAGAATATCAGTATGACAATACGACACCCTCTGTTCTTAGACCCTCACATCGTACAAGGAAAAACTTCCAGAGAAAACCCACAGTTTAAAGGGAAAAATGGGAGAAACCTCAGGGAGAGCAACAGAGGAGGGATCCCTCTCCCAGGACGGACAGACGTGCAATAGATGCCGTGTGTACATTGAAAAGATAATACATTTGCAACATAGGTAATCCAAATGTTTGGAAATGCATGTGTGTATAATAGGAAGATGAATCCACGAGGATATCCATCCAGGACCGATGATCCAGGACCACAGCCACGACTCGCGATCCAGGGCTCGTGATCCAGGACACAGGACCGCAGGATCATCCATGACTCCGGATCCCGGCGTATATAGACACCAAAAAGAAAGACATTTGGGGAAGCTGGGTTAATCGGAACATGAGAGTACACAGGTATAGACAGAGAGAAGGAAGAAGTAAGATGTCCCCCGACAAACTAAGCCTATATCAGCAAAACTAGGGGCTGAATCTAATCAGCCCTAACTATAAGCTTTATCAAAAAGGAAGGTCTTAAGCGCACTCTTAAAAACGGATAGGGTGTCTGCCGCCCGAACACAAACTGGAAGCTGATTCCACAAATGTGGAGCTTGATAAGAAAAGGCTCTGGCTCCCATTGTACTTTTAGAGACTCTATGAACAACCAACAACCCTGCATTCTTGGAACGCAATGCCCTAGTAGGACAGTAGGGTATAATGAGTTCTTTAAGGTAAGATGGCGCCTGCCCATTAAGGGCTTTGTAGGCGGGAAGAAGAATTTTAAATTCTATCCTGTGTTCTATAGGGAGCCAGTGTAAGGCAGCCAGAACAGGAGTAATGTGGTCCCTTTTCCTAACTCTGGTTAGTACACGAGCTGCAGCATTTTGAATCAGCTGAAGCGACTTGACTGACTTCTTGGTACTCCCTGATAATAAAGAGTTACAATAATCCAGCCTAGAAGTAACAAATGCATGGACTAGTTTCTCGGCATCGTTTTGAGGCAAGATATGCCTGATTTTTGCAATGTTACGTAGATGGAAGTAGGCGGTCCTTGAAATTGATTTTATGTGGGCGTTAAAGGATAAATCCTGATCAAATATAACACCAAGATTCCTTACAGTCTCACTGGAGGCCAAATTAATGCCATCCATAGTTAGTATATCTTTAGATAATTTGTTTCGTAGATTCTTCGGGCCAAGTACAATAACTTCAGTTTTGGTCGTGTTTAACATCAAAAAGTTTAAGGTCATCCACGTTTTTAAGTCCTTAAGGCAGTCTTGCATTTTATTTAGATGATTCATTTCATCAGGCTTGATTGATAAATATAGTTGAGTATTATCCGCATAACAATGAAAGTTTACAGAATGATTCCTTATAATATTGCCTAACGGAAACATATATAATGTGAACAAAATAGGTCCGAGCACTGAGCCCTGTGGCACTCCATGGCTAACTTTGGTTTGCGTGGAAGATTCATCGTTAACACGTACAAACTGAGAGCGTTCAGATAGATAGGACCTAAACCAGCCTAAAGCAGTTCCCTGTATGCCAACTAAGTGCTCTAGTCTTTGCAATAGGATATCATGGTCGATAGTATCAAATGCAGCACTGAGATTGAGCAAAACAAGAATAGAGACAAGTCCCTTGTCTGAGGCTATTAGAATGTAATTTGTGACTTTAACCAGAGCTGTCTCTGTGCTATGATGTGTTCTAAAGCCAGACTGAAAATCTTCAAATAAATCATTGTTTTTTAAGTAATCACACAACTGTTTTGCGACCGCTTTCTCAAGAATTTTTGAGAGGAACGGAAGATTAGAAATAGGTCTGTAGTTGGCTAAAACCTCTGGATCGAGGTTGTGCTTTTTAAGAAGCGGTTTTATCACTGCTGCTTTGAATGATTGTGGAACATAGCCTGATAATAAAGACATATTTATTTAATAAAGAAGTGCTAATTAATGGAAAAACTTCCTTCAACAGCTTAGTTGGAATTGGGTCTAACATGCACGTTGATGGTTTAGAAGAGAGAATCATTGAATTTAATTGTTCAAGGTTTATGGCTGAAAAGCATTCTAGTTTACTATCTAGTGTAATATTAGAACTTAAGTTTCCGGGAGCTGTTGATAACACTATACTGGTCAAAGGCAAGAGGTCATTAATTTTGTTTCTAAGAGTAACAATTTTATCGTTAAAAAAGCACATAAAATCATTACTACTGAGTGCTATGGGAATAGAAGGCTCAATCGAGCTGTGGCTCTCTGTCAGCCTGGCTACAGTGCTGAAAATAAATCTTGCATTATTCTTATTCTCATCTATTCTCATCTATTAACATGCTTGACAATGCAAACATGTTGATGTTGAGCAGAGAAAATGATTACAATGTTTACCATATTAGCTTAGCATGTTGGCAGCTGGTTTTGCAGGCACAAACCAAGGTACTGGACAATTTGAAAAGCAGTATATAAGAAGTCCAAGGATCAAGAAAGTTGTTACATGTCATACTGAGGGTAACACAGATGTCTATAACAAGATTAATGTCAACCATCCAAAATGTATTGAGACTTTTGACATGAACGTGAAATGTGAACTTCACGGTGGCGCTCGAAGCAAAGTGTGAGGATCACAAAAATCCTTCAGATAAATCGTAAATGTCTGTGCAAAGGTGTGTGACCATCCGTCCTTTAGATGTTCACATATTTCACAGAAAACATCAATAAGCTAATTCCTCTAGGACCCATGCATGTCTGAAGATAATTGTATGGCAATCCATCAAATAGTTTTTGGGAGGAGTTGATCAAACACAATTATTTTTGACAGGCAACGAGCTCTTCTTCCACACCAATCAAATCAAATCAAATTGGCCTTGACCTGCTCATAAAACCAATATAGAAAGCGTTCATGTTACCACACACAGCAATGATTTACATGTCAATTTAAGGATGCACCACTTACTAGATGACCTTGCATCTGCTTAAATGTTCACACTCTCTCCATTACCTTACAGAAAACCACCTATAGACAAACTACAAAGACAAATTGGAGTACCAAACCCTTGGCCTGGTTGAACCCACTGAACCCTCTTACATTCAAGCAGAACAGAACAAGAAGGGTGGGGGGGGACGTGTAGTTTTGAATCACTGCTGCTATTTTGACTCAGGGGGTTCTGCGAGACAGAGAGAGGAAGACAGCAGGAGGCCTGACGGTGTCAAAACACATTATTATAGTCGCCGCATCGAAAACAGCAACTGGACCAGACCTCACAGAGAGAAGGAAAAACACAGACTGAGGGAGAGAGGAGAGGCAGGAAAAAGAGTCAAGGACAGAAGACAAGTGTGGAACAATACAAGGATAAAGAAATTAAGTTCAGTATTTTTTTTGTAATCTAGTTCTGATTCTCTGAAAGATGAGATACTCTTTGGACTTCTCTGACTGTTTCCAAACTGCTTTTACTGAGATCCAAACAAAAGCAGAGTGCAAAGTGAAAAACAAAAGCACTTGTGAGTCCCTCTGGATGGCAGTAATGGAAAATAGAAGTAATCATCTCTGTCATTTGTTACCTCAATACAGTTGTATGTTTCAAAAGACACAACATTGAGTTGTTAATCTATTTTTTCTTTTTTTTTAAGGTTTTGGTTTGTTCACACCTTACAGATGATCTCAGATAAATACAGATGGCCATTCATGTGTTGATCAGCCTCCATACTTAATACTCCAGGCGATGGCG
Organism: Pseudochaenichthys georgianus; assembly: GCF_902827115.2. Taxonomy (NCBI): domain Eukaryota; kingdom Metazoa; phylum Chordata; class Actinopteri; order Perciformes; family Channichthyidae; genus Pseudochaenichthys; species Pseudochaenichthys georgianus. The sequence continues at coordinate 17,947,335 of NC_047524.1, read as the reverse complement.
ATTTAGGGCATTGAAACTCCAACTGTCAGTAAGCATTGCCATTATACCCACGCTCCTCACCCCCACTCCCACCCCTTGGCCTGGATCTGTAAAGTATGGTTCACCATGCGCTCACAGATAAACTCAGCAAGGGCGATAACCCGCACTGTACACCGAACCTCGGGCAAACAATCCCAGAGCCCATCCTTAGGACTTGTAATCAGGTGTGCCGCACGCCCTCCACTCGACATCCACTCAACACTCTGTATCACACTCCACATTCGGCCCCGTGTCACCCTCAGACTGCCGCTGCCAGTGAGCTCACTTTCAAACCATCATTGGCACCCATCTACTTGCTCAAACACCTCCTCACCACCAGCCTGACGCCGCGACAGCAGGCGGGTGTAAATCAGCTGCCTGTGGAGAGGATAGACAAGAAGCATTATGGGTGGATGGCAGAGGTCCCACAACATGACCCCTCCATTTTTAAGGGGCCAGGGATGATTTGGCCCACCCAAAGCTGTATTTTTCCACAAGCCTGGATCACAATCATTGAAAAAAGGACTTCAGTGTAGGAGACAGGGAAACTGGTGCCCCAACAGCACTGCTATTTTTTCCCAGAGATCTGTGACTCAGAACATCATTAGCACACACACACTACTGTTATTCAAGCCTTGCAAAACGCCCTTCACTGCCCCACCTACTCCCCCTGTTTCTCCATTCAGAGACTCAAATGGAGCAGATTGTGCTGTGGTTTTACTGAACAACGAACTCAACAACATAATTAGCTTTATTCAAGCTTAATCCTCTACTCATTTCAAATGAAAACAAGTCATAAATGGATAATGTCACTGTGTTTGTGTGTTTGACGCCAGACTTAACAATAGCACATTTTTCCAAATGCCTCAATCACGCAACAATTGAGACAGGGCATATACTCAGACTGCTAATGAGGGTTTTCTTCTAGTTTAGTCCAAGTCATTTTGCTGTTAATTGCTACCCCTGCTGCCCTCCGGAGAGACAAAATGACTCCTTTATGATCCTCTAGACGTCTAGAGTCTAGACTGATTTCATATCTGATAACTAGATAGAAAGTTGCTCAGGTGACCTTTTTGCTTGGCAAAAAACAAACCTCTGCTCCCTGATAGCAGGATGAGAGGCTTGTGAAAGAAGCCAGCTGGCTCCGGTTGAAAGCCCTTCGCCCAGGCAAATAGGTCAGTGCCGCTGGGCCACAAACTCTGCAAGTAAAAGGAACCTGAGGCTCTCCAAAGTCCTGGTCTGATCTGTCGTCAACCAGCCAACCAGCAGTGGATGTCCAGCCAGTGGTCAGCCGGTCGGCCCATTTGACATGAGCTTTAAGGAGGGGATGGAGCGAGGGAGGGTGGAGGGAGAGCTGGAGGACAAGAGCCGAGTTGTGTTGCAAGGCCTGATTATGCGTGCTGCGGGGCTTGTTTCCTGGATGTTGTGTTTGTGTTGGAGCGGGTGGCTCCAGCAGATGTTGCAAATGAAGGAGGTGTTGTTGTGTGTTGACATTGTGATGGTGTTTGAAAAGGAAAAGTTTCCAAGATCCCTAATATTGCACAATTTTCAGGCTTTTGATACTGTATTTGATTTCTATTAAGTCATTACTTTCCAGTTACTCTTATAATTTGCTCAGAGGTGGCAGCTAAAGCAGCAGACTTAACTGTAACCATCACACTCGACTGGTTCTGAGGACTACACGAACTGTCACCGTGGGAAGAAAAAAAATATGTCTGCTCCGCTCTTGCTCACTTGTGCAGCAGAAATGGGGGACAAACTGTGTTTTTATACGCATTGTATTGCTTTCTCTAGGTCTGCAGTGTCTGTGGCACTGACACAATCAGCCCCCAGCTGTGCCCTCTGCCCACTCACACCATCCATCTGCCAATGTAAGCACACAAACACTGCTTCAACAAACATCAGATGACCTTTTGCCTCTTCCAAAGCCACCTGCATACACAATCGGACACCTACAAACACAAGCAGGCACGCACTCATCCGCACACAAAAGTTAAAGCTGTGGAATGATATACAGCCTTGATAATGTTTGATTATGGGGCTCTGAAAGACTTTATGGCTGTTTTCTTGAACAGAGATAGAGAACATTAAGGGGGTTTGTGACAACACTGTAAATGCACATGGTGACATAAAATATATTATCATAAAGGAGAAATAGTGTATGGACTATTGTAGTCTAATTGTATTGCCATTGTCCTATATCATTTAAATAAGGGAAATTATAGTCTTCGCATCTTTATTGGAGTGTGTAAATAATATAGTTTTAACATAATATGATCTGAAGCAAGGACTAAAGGTTGACTTATTCATCATTGTCTTACAAGGAAACAATACTTCAAACACATTTGAATTACCCATCCGTTTAAATTGCAGCTTTTTACATGATATGACGCAGAAAAGCAACTTGCATTCAAGGCACTCAAAGTTGCATCATTGCGCAACATGGAGACGAGTCGCCTAGCGGGGATAAATCAGTTCAAATCCTCCCTCTTTTCCCTCCCTGTGACTGGTCGGTGGCTGTGTCAGTCAGGGGGAGGGGTGCACCTCTAATTTCTATATGCCTGCATGTCAATTTAAGACTCAGATTGCGTTCTCGTGCGTCGCTGTCAGCAGCAGCAGTAAAACCTCTCTGGACTTCCACAGACTCGCTCCTGGATTTCTACGTAAATCAGCTGAGACGCTCGAGACGTGCGTGTCTACCTGCTCACACTGAACCTTTGGATATTGCTGCCCCTTCTAAACGCATCCGCACACTTCAGTCTCGTGGTGTTTTTTTGCTTTTGAAGTGTGTGCTCGAGACATCACAACACTTTAAAGGAAGACTTTTTCAACTTTGGAGTTACATGTAGCAGTGTAGTGTACATCGCATGTGGTTTTATCACCAGACCAGAAGCGGACTATTTCTCTGGGAAACTTAGGCGCTCTTTTTTGGGAAACATGTTCAGCAAGTGCTCTATTGTGTTATTAAACGTCCTTTTTCTGGTGCGGGCGCTCTCGGCTCATGAGTGCACACCGTGTGAACTCCGGACATGTCCCGTCAAAGCCCCGCGCGGCTGTGACGGGGGCCGGACCTTGGCTCGGGATCCGTGCGGATGCTGTGACCGGTGTGCCCAGATGGAGTGGGAGCCCTGCGGCGGACAGGACTGGGTGCACGGCTACTGCGCCCTGGGACTGACCTGCGCCTCTTTTAACCAAACCGAAGCAGCCACTATCCCTGAAACTGGAGTATGTAAAGGTGGGTAGTGTAATTTCCTATGAAATCATACCACTTGTGGCAGTATTGGGTGAATACATGTGCGCCTTTGAGCTGCTAACACCAATAAAAGAGCTGTCGGTGTCAACTCATTCGGTAAGAAACCATCCCCTTCCTCTATGTGGCTTGAGGGCATCGCTATTCAAATGTCAGTTAAGTCCTTACTGCAGTGGCTGTGTCAGTGTTTACCTTCTCTCTGGATGCCTGGAGCAGCTCCCCAGGTCTGAGGGGCTCTTGACTGGCAGGAGAGGAGTCATGTTCAACTGCTCTTTCTTCTCCTCGATGCTTCGTTCACTCTCCGCTCAGGGGCATCACAATTGGTTTGGCAGGAGTGATTTGGCACTAGGTCACACTTCAGCTTCAGTAGGGTTATATTCCCTTTGCTTAAAAACGAAAGTGGCATTCCTAGAAAAGATAGTTATTTCAGAAAAAATAAGTCACAATTGGGGATTATTAATGACTTGGCCAAGAGTTGCTGAAAGGGATTTTATAATGATCAGCCCCTTTCTTGTATTGTTTACCACCATGAGCTTTACATGTCTGACTCAGAGTTATAATGGTTTGACAGCACGATTGCAAAAAAAGTCCCCTGCAGAATTTCATAAACAATCTTGTGAATCCACACAATCCACTGTGCTGTTCCAAGCAGTGTTGGATTGTTAGATTGTGGATGTGCTCATTTTACACACAATTTGAGCAACTTTCTGAGCATCAAATAACTGTGCATGGTGTCAGGTTCCTCACAGTGAACGAAGTAAGTAGCAATGTCCTTCCCCTGAGGAACAAATAACTGCTGGTAGCCCCCCTCAGCCCCTCCACCTGCACTGCGTCCAGCCAGTTTCGGAATGATTGAAATGGACTGACAGGACTGTAGAGAGTAAGCAGCTCTCAGTGGGTGTCTGCATCCCCTGACCCTGCCCTCCGATCATCCCTCTGTGGGGTGGTCCAAGTCAGGGCTGCAGGAAGGTTTTCCAGGGGTCTCGAGCCCCAGGCCATCCCAGGAGACGCTGCTGCTGATTGTGCCTCGTGTACAGGTTAGGCTGGCGCCTGCAGGACATCTCCTCTGCAAATTAACAGCTTTGGAGTGAGTGGGAGACCTAATGGCTCCTCTGATTGAGTTGTGCCTCTTCTGGTCCTGTGGCTCCAGGGGCCTCGGAGCACGCTGCTGACCCCTAAATCAGACACACGCAAACCCAATATCCCAAAGGGTCTAGGTGGGGGTAAATCAACACCTCCCGGTGTGTTTTCAGGGGCCACAGTAGGCAGGCTGCGGGAGGCTGATCCCAGATTTCCCTCCTAGAGTGGCAAGGGTCTTAAAGTGATTAGCCCCGCAATCAGGAGTAGGGGGTAAATGTTTCCGCTTTCTGATCCCCTGCTTTTCTGCTCACAGTTTACATTTTCTGGGTGGTCAACATATTTTAATGTGGAGACAAAACAACCTGTGGCAGGTGACATATTATATAAGTAGCATACCTCTGTGATGTGTCATCATCACCCAGTTATTGTTGATCCTATCATTGTGTTTTGGACCTGGAAATGTTATGTATGAAACTGACACCTAAAAATAATTAGAATAGTGCTGGAGATTACCTGATAAGTGAGAGGTGTATAAATCCAGCCGTTGTTTGCCTTTGAATAGTGAAAATACAAAATATAATTGAAGGGGCCACAGGAAATAGTATTAGCAATACCCGGGATAATAAAATCTGTTTTTCCCATGAATTAATTTGACACCTAAACCGTGAAAAGTGAAGCAAATGTTGCAGTTGCAGGTTGAGTCTGTCAGGCGTGTTGTGAGTACTCGAGCACCTGCTCTGTGTCACCCAGGCCTTTAAACCTTCTCATATTTGCATTTGTCAGTCAGATGAAATCATTAAGCAGCTAAATTATTTGTTGTGATGTTCTCATTGTCTCCCCTCCCCCGCAAGTCTCCCCAACCTCAAGCAGCACTTAACATACCACAACGTAACAGAAAGTCTCTCTTGCAGGGACGCTATGTCCACTGCACTCCTTCTTCGCATGCCTTCTACTTCTCCCTTCCTCTAGTATTATCTAATGTTTCAAAGACTTCCTTTTTAGCTCGCTATCAGCCAGAAGGCCTCTAGAGGTCAGCTTTCCCATCCTGGACATGGATGCCAAGACAAGCAGTCTCAGTAGCTAAGAGAGGAATCCCCCTGGGATGAAGCCATAGACCTTGGCAAGAATCATGTCAGATAGAAGATAGTGAGGCCAGACAGGACCAGGGTCAGGCTAAAGGGGGCTAGGCTGAGGAAGACCAGCTTAGCACAAACTGGGCTGACAGAGGTCAAGCGTAAAATGAGGTAACGAGACAACGTCCAGCCTTTTTATAAATGTTTTCTACAGGCCAGATTTAGCACCACACTCAGACCGGCACTACTGCCAACATCACCTTCAAATGAAAATTCCCTCCCAGGCACAGGAAAGCCTCTGGAAGGAAAAAATGTGGAGCGGAGGATCATTTTAAGGTGAAAGGAAATCGCAGGGAAAGTTTTGGTGTGGTTTACTGAAAAGGCTGCTTGTGCTTTGCCAGTCTGGCTGGCCGTCTGGGAGAGCTATTAACGGCCGGCCTCAGGTTAGAGCAGGGGTCGGCGACCCGCGGCCCATGGGCCGCATGCGGCCCTTTAAAGGTGACATGTCATGCTTTTCCGGTTATTGCCCGTCCCCTTGTGTGTTATGAAGGTTTTTATGCATGTAAACGGTCTGCAGAGTCAACACCCTGTAGGGAGTAAAACTCTAAAACAGAAAATACCTCCCCAAAACGCCTCGTTGGAGATACGTCACTGTCCATTTGATTCTTCCGGGTACATCATGATGTCATGTCGTCCCCGGAACGAAATGGACCAATCCGTGGAGCCGTTACGTTACGTCCGCGGAGCCGTTACGTTAAGCCCCCGCTGATTGGTCCAAATGGACCGATCCACGGACTTCCTCACACACTCAGTGCATGCAGCTCTGCTGATTTCTCCTCCCTGGCTGCAGGCTGATAACAGACAGTTGGGATCGTGGCGAAATTCTCTCGGCAGACCCATTCTCACAGCGTTTATCAACCTTTTTCTTACTCAATATCAAGCCACACTTATTGTTTTTACTTCGGCTGTGACTTTGTGTGTGCTCAGGGTGAGTTTGGCTGTGTATCGCTAAACAAGGAAATCACACCTCCACGGAGCTTAGCGCGATTTACAACGTCCCGACCTATCGGAGCACACTGGGCTCACAGGGAGGGGGGGGGCAAGAGCTGCAACGAGCCGTTTAGTGGAGAGAGTGAATACACATACTTTACAGAGATGCTGTATGCGAAACCAATGTGAGTTTGGAAAATTGCACAGTATAAATCTATTCTAGTAGACCTCAACAATGGAATTATGATCAGTGGAAATGGCCATGACATGTGACCTTTAAGCCCTCTGCTCTGGCTCCCTTGAGCTTAGACAAAAATAAGAAGAAAATAAAAGTATTTGTAGGACTATTTATATTTTGTTGCATGGTTGAAAATGTTTCGTATTTTGAGGTGATACTGTGACGCATAAATAAAAAACAAAATTGTTTTAATTAGGTCAACTAAAATATGCGTCACATCCTGCTACGGTCCCGCGCGAGCGCCTTTTCTTGGAGGCGAATAACCGCCGGCTCGATGAGCGAACTATGGATAAATCAAAGAAAAGTACCGGAGGAACACAGGATTTAATTCTGTGTGGACAGAGTTATCTGCTTTCACAGCAAACGATGCTGGTTTACCGGTATGTTTGATATGTAGAGAGAAGTTGTCAACGGTGGTGCAGCCTTTACGTATCGAGGAACAACAAGGGAGAGGAAGACAGCTGACGATCTTCAGTCATAATTCAATGGGGTATGTCATTTATTTCAGAGAACACTTTTTGTTATATTCCATGGAATGCTCTTAACGTCCCGATAGCAATGAATATATTAAATGCTTTGACAATAAATACATACAAAAATGTATCTCTGGAAGCCGTAGCGCTGTAAAAAGCACGACCAATCATCTGAGCCGGCCCGGCTAAAGTAACTGGATGGCCTGCCTGCCGGTCAGCTTTCCATCTGTGCACAAACTTATCTCGTGCCCTCATTGGTCATGTGCGCGTTCGTGTGTGTTGGAGGAGGGACTCTGTAAGAAAGTCTGAAGGAAGAGGCATATTTTTTCCGGTTGTGTACTTTCAAATTCTAGCGCACTCGAGCTGGTTTCTCCATTCTTACCTACCCTACCTTTAACTCTTTTTTAGGGTGCAGCTATATGTTTTATTTATTTCAAAGTGGGCCCATTTTAATAATATATTTTTTTCCTTCAAATGTGCAGAGGACTCCCCAAGTGCTGTGTTTAATTTATTTTAAAGTAGGCCTGTGTATTATTTTTAATTCTCCTTATAAGAGTTCTTTGTTTCTTATTGGAGGTTAACAGTTTTATATCATGTAATAAATAGCCTAATAAATGCAAAAAAAACCTGTAGTTTTTGTCTAATATAACAATAAAAAACTATGAAATATGTTTTGCGGCTCCAGACAAAATTTTTTTTTGGAAAAAGGAGCAAAATGGCTCTTTTGGTCAAAAAGGTTGCAGACCCCTGGGTTAGAGGTAGCAGGTATTACCTTCACCTGTTCAATTAGCAGCTGGTGTTGAGCTGGTTGCTGGTTGAGCATCGTCCACCACCCTGGACATTCCACACAACCAAATCTAAACTTCTAAGGATGTTTTTTTAATTTGCAGTTACATTGATTTACTTTCACTACAAGCTATTACAGTAAGAGACAGACTTTTTCCCATAGTAAAATATCTGTTTTAAATTAATATGGATCAACATATGTGTTTTATTAGGATTTACGTCATATGAAAGCAAAGCCATGGAACTCCCATTTCTTTCCAGTGACTTTGAGTCATCTTATTATTATTTCTGCGAACCCTTACTGAGAAAGAAAATCATTTTCGTCATAGGACACTTTATTCCAGGTAGGGCTGTTGCAGTGGTCTGGTAAATTGACTATGAAGTGTTTGTGTTTATATTAAATGGTAAACCTTCTCACCTTTCCTCTTGTGCATTGTGGTGTGTAGCTGTTTGCAGAAGAAAGCCAGAGTGTTATGATAAGCTCCAATCATGCTTCAACACTGTTGATTGAGGCCTGGGAGCAAAACGCTCGGGAAGGGTTACTCTGGGTTACAGTTTGTCTTATCCTGTTTACTCCGCTGCCACTCTTAGTGCACTTGGACAACTGTGAAGGAGGATGATTTAGGGGTATAACATGCGTTTATTCATGCATGCATGAGAAAGGAACCCTGTTGGGACGCACTACTCCCTCGTACATTCCTTCGTACGGTGAAGCTTGGTCCAAGCTGGGCAGAGCCCCAAGGTGCCATCTCAGGGGCAAAGGAACAATATGTGGGTATGGTGCGAGTGGCCTTGGCACATGAGGGGCGTCCTAGCAGCCAGCAGGAATGGAAAACCTGGGAGGGCCACATGCTGTGGAACAAAAGAAAACAAATGTGCTCAATGGCTAAAGTAGCGTGGCGCAACGAAGACTGGGAGGAGGTACGGCAGCACAGAAATACTCTAGAGACTTCAGTAGTGGTGCTGCTGGAGCAATGTGTTGCAATCGAGGCTGGCTAACCTTCCTGCACTATGAGGGGAAAACATGTTTTGACCAATTTCAGCTTGTGAATGTCTCTTTAATGTACCAAATAAAAATGGACAAACCTGTCGATGATCATTAACTGTCCTCTATCTTAATGTCCTTTCCCCCCCCCCCTTTTCAGAGCTTCCTGATCACCCAGAGGCCGGCCTGGAGGACGAGCGCTGTCCTCTGATGACGGGCTGCGACAAAGCTGGAGGTCAGTGTGTGTGTGATGCCAGACACTCCTGCTTGGGCTCGTTCACATACCCAGATCAAGAATCCTGCATGAAGGCCAGTAAGTCAGGTGAGCCCTCTCCTCCCGAGACATGATGAAACACAGATACACGCACACTCCGAATTTGAGTCAGAGGGAATAATGCTGTCCATTGAGAGGAGCTAATCCATAACAGATGTGGCTCTTAGGTGACTAATTCTACTTGCATATCATAGTGATGACACACACGCACAGGTTTTTGTGATACGGTTCCCCACTCACCCTTGAGTGGTGCCATTGTCTGTGACTCATTGATGACTGGTTTGTGTGTGTGTGTGGATTTCAGAGGGTCGAAGGCACGAGCACCGGGAAAGACACAGAGAGAAGTATGTTGGACCCTCCAACCCGGCCTGCATGTTCTCTGGGTGTAACCTGACCGCTGAGGGCTGTGTGTGCGAGTCTCAGAGCTGCCACCACCACTTTGCCTACATCAACCGCAGCCAGTGCCAGGAAGCCGCAGGTAACCTTCAAATGACCTGCAACTGAAAACTGGCAAACCACACAGCAGCAGCCGACCAGTAGCTTCACTCAGCTCACGTTATTTGGTAGATGTAACGGTTTACACCTGAGAAGAACTTATGCTAAATTCTGCTCTTTTACACTACTGAATAATAGCTTTCAGAGGTTATCCGTAGCATAAACAATGATATAAAGCATCCGCTCAAGGTATAACCGCAATTTTGTACAAATTGCCTCCGTGGAACAAAGAATTCCTTATGTCCTAGCTCATTATGTGTTAAAAGAAGCATATTGTCTCCAACCAATGAATAGCTTGTGACTCCGAATATTGTCACTTTTAATCTTAAGCAAAGATCTTTATAAATATCAAATGTTTAAAAAATCTGGTGTTATCGTGCAAATGATTCCCCCTGAATATTTGCAAGGACTCACTGGGAAAGCTCAACAGTCAGTTATTATAATGCGCTGCACTTCTCATGACAACATGGAGTGAAAAAAAGAGCAAGACAAATGTCATGCAAAGAAAACATGATGAAATGATGTCGAGAGTGAAAGAGAGAAGGTGTGAACCTGACTGACAGAGTAACAAAAACAAACACTGATGATGGAAATGGTTGGTGACCCTAAGGCACAGGATACAGTCCTTAAGGTATAAATCTATCCAGTTTAAGATGAATGCTTGAAGTAAGAAAATCCCTTGAATGATGTGGGAGAAACAAGTGTGCTATAACCGAAATTCTGAGGAGTCTCTCTGATTGACACTTCTAAGTGAAACGTTGTATTGGCAGGGAGTGTTAAGCTTCCTCATTTGGATTGTGAGGTGTTTGGAAGATAGACGGGTGCAAAGTGGCAGCTCCTGCCTCCTGACTGACGCATGCAAATAGGACCTGACTGCAGCTGATTGAACTCCACAGAAACTGCTCTCATTGCTGTCACTGAGGAACTGCACACTGCTAAAGCAGCCTCCCTCTCCTCTGTCCTCATCCTGTTGGACCTGTCTGCTGCATTCGACACGGTGAATCATCAGATCCTCCTTCGCACTCTCCATGAACTTGGAGTTTCAGGCTCTGCACTTTCCCTCCTCACCTCATACCTCAAAGACCGCACCTACAGGGTTACTTGGAGAGGGTCTGAGTCCGACCCTTGTCAATTAACTACAGGGGTCCCTCAGGGCTCTGTTCTTGGTCCTCTCCTCTTCTCCCTGTACACAAACTCGCTCGGATCTGTCATTAGCCCGCATGGTTTTTCATACCACTGCTACGCTGACGACACCCAATTAATTCTGTCCTTTCCCCGCTCAGAGACCCAGGTCGTCGCACGCATCTCTGCTTGTTTAGCTGACATCTCTCAGTGGATGTCCGCTCATCATCTCAAGCTCAACCTTGACAAAACTGAAGTGCTTTTCCTTCCGGGAAAAGATTGTCCCTCTCTTGACCTAACTATCAACATCGGCCCCTCTGTTGTTTCCCCGACTCAGACTGCAAGGAATCTGGGTGTTATCCTAGATAACAACCTGTCGTTTACTGCAAACATCGCTGCTACAACCCGCTGCTGCAGATACACGCTTTTCAACATCAGGAAGATACGCCCACAGCTGACCCAGAAATCGACGCAGGTTCTGGTCCAGGCTCTCGTCACCTCACGCCTAGACTACTGCAACTCCCTCCTGGCTGGTCTACCTGCATGTGCCATCCGACCTCTGCAGCTCATCCAGAATGCAGCGGCTCGTCTGGTCTTCAACCTTCCAAAATTGTCCCACACCACGCCGCTCCTCCGCTCCCTCCACTGGCTTCCGGTAACTGCTAGAATCCACTTCAAGACACTGGTACTTGCGTACCATGCTGCGAATGGATCTGGCCCTTCCTACATCCAGGACATGGTTAAACCGTACACCCCAGCACGTGCACTACGCTCTGCATCAACCAAACGACTCGCTGCACCCTCGCTGCGAGGGGGACCCAAGTTCCCATCAGCAAAAACACGTGGGTTTGCTATCCTGGCTCCAAAATGGTGGAATGAGCTCCCCATTGAAATCAGGACCGCAGAAAGCTTACACACCTTCCGGCGCAGACTGAAAACTCATCTCTTTCGACTCCACTTCGAGCGATAGAATGACTAACAAAGAACTGCTAACAGAGCACTTATATACTAATATAGGACTGGCTTAGCCAGTTGAGCAGCACTTGAAACGATTGGCTCTTTGAAACCTGATGTTCTTATATGATTCTGTTTTCCTCAAGGGTGTGTCTTCCTGGTCGAATGTACTTATTGTAAGTCGCTTTGGATAAAAGCGTCAGCTAAATGTAATGTAATGTAACTCAGTCAACCTCGGTGTGTGTTGGGTAAACCCCATCATGCTTAACGAGGCAGAACATAGTAAAACCTTCTGAGAAACCTTGAAACCAGAAAATACTCTGGTGTAGTGAACAGATTAAGTCGAAAGCATGTGACTAAGTGTTTTTGTATCCACGTTACTTTCTATTGCTGATATTTCAGAGAAAGAACGGCCCTTTAGTTGGGAAAAAACAGTGGCTGGCAACGTGCCACAGACACATATCTGAGATTATTTAGTCTGCAAATAACACTGTAGTTCTTCCTGAACAATTACCCTACAGCTGTGTGGATGTTAATCGGTAAATCCCACAGGAAGCGTATTCGTCAAACATCATATTGTTTAGACGTATCATCATTGAAGTCTGGTGTTACAGTGAAATATATATCTTCTGTTTTGTAACTCCCCCATCTCAAAGTCAACGGATGACAGTTTAAACTCGCACCAGCGAAAACTGTAAACACATTTTTTTTAGCAGCTTATGAGTTCTCACTGCGACGCACCCACCCCTCTGATGGCCCCTCATTAAGTAAAACAACAGGATGTGTGCGTCTGCCACTATACAAGAGGAAAGATGCATGTGTTTGTATATCATCACGTGTGTGTGAGTGTGATTAGCCTATATCTGGGAGCACTCGTGTCTGTGTGAGATAAATATCTTGTTTGTGTAGATGTTCCCGGCACAGATTTCCCCTTCGCCTGTCACCAGCCAGACCCGCCTCTGTGGCCACACCGGGACTCTGTGGTTTATTCACTCTGCCCTTCGTCCATCAACCCCTCATTGTCTTTAGACACAAACAGTCATTAAGACGTGTTAGCATGCCCTGCTGTGAGCATGTGACACTGAAGGTAAACCTTCTTCTAGTGCGTAATAGCTTGACTGATGACCAGGGGCCTCATTTATAAAGGGATATACGCTCAAAAAATGGCGTACGCCAGTTTCTACGCGATGTTTGCGATTTATAAAATACTAACTTGACGGGAAAACGTGCGGTCCTCCACGCAAACTCTAACCCATGCGTACGCACTAAGCACAAAAACGGGAGAGACGAGAAACTGCAATACCGTTGGCAGAAGGAAGAATAGAGAGAAATATGTGGGAATAATACCATAAACAAAATGTTACCTCTCATTTATCATATGAAGAATTCATTTTCAAACATTGATTAAAGCCAATCTTAAAATGATTAAACAAACGCCTGTTTGAGACTCCTCAGTCTGCACACAAAAACATAACTTGGAGAAATAAATAAATACGGATATGTTATTTAAAACCACCTCGAATATGTTGTGTTAATGTTATGAAATGTTTTCTCATAAATGATGCGGTTTTGCATTTCTATACGTTGTACGAGCACGGTTTTATATACTACCATGTTTAATCATGTTTTATGCCGTTTGCTAAGACTTGATAAGTCGCTCATAAAACACAGGAGGTATGGAAACTAAGAACACCATATGTGGTAAATTGTACAGCTAATATAACACAACACATTAGTTGTATTTCCTTTAACTGGTGGATATAGAGTTGCTGCAGTGGAGACGCTGAGCACAGCTGATCGACAGCTGGGACACAAACCACCAAATACGAAAACATAATTCAGATCTAGTCGTCATGACTCCACTCCGGAGGGATTCCCCGATCATTTCTTACAGTTTCTCATCAAGGGGGGGGGGGGTCTCCTGTCCCCGGTACAAACACACTGCCTGAGGAAGGCTATATATGTATTTTTTTTGTCATGAACCTTTTTCGGACCACTTATTTATTTATTTTGGTGACGATCCGACCTCCATGCTGCTACTCTGGTTCAAACGGCATCCACCAAACAATATGATTTATCTCGACCTCCCCAAAATAACCAAAATCTGACACGGTGTGAGATGTCTTTTTTAGCTGTTCCGTCGTCATTTCCTGTGATCTTCTTCATGCAGTCAGTCAAAATGAATGAATGAATGGGCGTTTCTTTGACTATTTATAGGCAAATATGGGCGCTACGTGACGCACGCAAAAACTGCACCGCATTCTTTCACACACACATACGGGTATTGGGCCGAGCGCGACACCGTACCTCCGGTATCCGCCGTTTTACGCGAGGTACAAGCAGCCGTACACCGTCTAGGTGTTGCTAAGCTTCCTGTACTGAATATCATAGTCTATTGCCTTAATCAATATATTAGACGTAGATGCAGCCAAAATCGACGAAGGCCACTGTCGTTTTTCCATACATCTGCAGGCAGTCTGTAAGGGCAATCCGACAACCCACACAGCTCTAGTTTACGCTGGTAACGACCTAGAGCACACCCCTCAAGTCCAGATCCGAAGACATGCAGCGATTTCTTCGGTCGTGAATTCAGAAAAAAAACCTAGTGCGCTCTGCCTGGCTACGTTAGCTAGCTGTTTATATTAGCACTTCCAGGATATTAGCACCTCCAGGAAAATGGCATATTTATATATATATATGGCGCGTGTTGCATTGTGGGTAGCTCTTGACGTCAGTGTGTGAAAGAATTTCGAGTCGATTGTGATTTATAAAGGGAAACCAGCGTAGGAAGTGCTGTACGCACTTTCCTCGCCGGTACGCAATGTTTGGTGAATCGGAAAATGTCGGAACATTTCTGTACCTATTTTTTGGATTTCTACTACGTAAGCAACCTTCCCACGTGAATCCTACGCACGGCGTTATAAATTAGGCCCCAGGTGAGGTAAAGGACTCTGAGTGTTACTTTAGATAGTTAACTTAGTCTAAGTTATCTCAGTGGGTCTCAAACGGTTTGGTCACCATTTATGTAAACACATTATTTCCATTTGAGGGGCGAGTGATTAGTAAAATATGCATGAATAATAATAATTTTTAAAAAACGATAACTAGGTGAAAAAAGGTAAGATAAACTTTTAAAACTTGTTGAGAGCTAAAACTAGTCTTTGCTTCTGCCTCAAAGAGGAGCAGGGGGAGAGGGGGGAGACAGGTGAGGCTGGTTCAGGAGCACACACACACACTCACAACTATACATTTATTTATTTATTTTATTTATCCTTTATTTATCCAGGAATGTCCCATTGAGATACAAGATCTCTTCTTCCAGGGAGTCCTGACCAAAATGAACCAAAAACAAATAAATAAACAACTTTCAATGTTTTTTCATATTGGATATGGTATGTTATTGGTTATGGCCATGTTTTTATGATTATTTAAATGTATACAGTTATGTTTCATATGGGTGTCTCTTTATTTCCCCCTCAAAATGCACCAGATTGATGCATGTAAGTCCAACATTAAAAAAAAAAAATCCTACCTGCCCCCGGACCCCCCTATAGGATTTGAGGTCCACCCCCACTTAAAATATGTTCACATAGGTTCCTAAATAGATTTGCACATTTTGTTTAAATAGTAACCCATGTCCATATGTTTATTTTTGGGTAGTAGATTTAGAGGGCTATCACTATGGGCAGCAACGCTGTAAAAGTTGACAAATAAATCCAGCAAAATGGCACAAAAAACTAGTAGTGGCCTGGCTGGGTGTATAATTCCCAGCCTGACTTATTGTCCCAGCCCGGCCCTGCTGATGACACAGCTAGAAATCGTGTTCCAACATCAGTCGGACAATCTTGCTTAAGCTCACACATGGTATTGGTTTGGCCTCCCACTTTCTCTCTGACTCACTCAGTGGTCTTATTGGTTCATCCCTCCCCTGTGACACACACTGATCTGTTAAAACGCAACATCATCTCCACTTTACCACTGTAGCGTTCAATCGCCTAATGTTGCCTCGTGTAGGTCCAGTTGGATTGTGTCCTTCAAGACGCTGATGTAATTTGCCTAGAAAAGTTCAAAAAGAAGCCACTGATTATTAGCCGCTTGTCAGGGGAAAAGGATGTGATAAGTTAAGGAGAGGGAGGGGGGGGACGCAGGAAGATAGGAAATCACAACTGAGCCCAACCATTTAGTCGGGGTATTATAAGTACAGGCCCCAGGGTCTTGGTAGGGTGGTGTTTGGTTATTTTACACTCTGGGACAGTTTACATATTTCATTCATGATAAGGCCCCTCACTGTTATGTTAGAGGAATTCCCCTGCTGTTGCTCACTGACAGAAAACAAGCAACAGCAGTTGCATTTTGGAAGTGTTTAGGTGATTCATGCGATTGGCATCACTATAAGGAATACTTCATCCACAAAATGACCATTTGTATATCAATTACTCAGCCTGTATAACTTGAATACGTATAGAAAACATTGGTTTCCTCGCATGCCACAATGGTGAATGAACATTTAAAAATATATAAAATTAGATGAGGTTGAAGTATACGGTGCTTACAAAACTATATTGAAACTCTTAAGGATAAACAAGCTCAATACTTTCTGCAAATTAGTGAGATATAGATTTATATAGTTTTGGTGTTGTAAAATGCGGCCCCCATTTATTTAAATTCATCAAGAATCTTCTCCAGATTTGTTTCTGTGTCCACCGTGGAGGCATCAAGAAAAAAATGTGTATTCATGGTAACATAGGGGGAGTAGTTGATACACAAATGGTGATTTTGTGGGTGAAGTATCCTTTATTTCTAATATTTGCTAATAGAATAATGAATGATGTCAGTTGAAAACTCAAGCCATGCTACAGCAGTTGGGTTGTCTACTTACTTGCTGTTGCGGAAGTTCACAGGCGGTTCACCAGACGGGGAAATGGTGCCCATTATGATGCCATGGCACAAACTGACCTTATGCCCACAAATCTACATTTCCTTTGCCACCTCTGTCCTGCCCCTCTCTGCCCGTTAGTTCTGCTTGGCTGCAGCCTCTTTGTGGCAGCGCTATTACTGGCTGAGCCAGACCGCTGCCGGCTGGCAGGGGCGCGAGACGTCTCAGCGGAGTGTGTTTGTGTGAGCCGTCTGCGAAAGCTATGGCTCCCGCTCTACGCCGCTCGTTTCCCAGTGTGTGCGAGGAAACATTACTCATGTGTGGGGATTGAGACAAAGAACTTCCATTTAAGGCATGATGGAATAGTCGTCAACCCACTGACTACTCATGGTTGGCCTCTAAACCAAACCATCCAGCATTAAGTCAGCGGGAGAAGCCAAGACACACACACGTGAAGCCTGAATGTCTCGCTCAAACCCTCACTTCATTCACAAAATCTAGACCTAAAACCCCAGATCCCACCATGACCATCAACAAATCAAAGACAGCCCAACTGCAGCGGAAGCCAACTCCTTTAGTTCCCAAGCACATTTCATCCATTATCAGCCATTCCTTTGCCTGAAAGGCTTAACATCCATATGGTCCAACTCGTCTCAGGTCTCCTATACAGTCATTTCATCTTGAGGTATAGTGTCCTCTAAGTGACGGTACATGTGACTGTTCACTTGTGTTTAGCAGTGCATTATGTCGAGTACCCTGGAGCAGAGTGTACTCAGCCTTTTCAGATGCATTTTGTGCCTGATATAACGATTGACCATGCGTGGTGTTGATCTCTAAAGGACAGGCCCGTTAGATAGAAGTCCCTAGCGCTCTCTGTCAGTGGCCTAATCTTATTGGCCATCTGACGGCAAAGGAAGGGTGTGTTTCAATGGAATGTGCACTTGCTGTGCTAACACACAAACACTTGAAAAATCTATGTGCAAATGTGCACCTACGTGTGGACATACTCATTACATCACCCAAACACGCTCATTCACAGCTGTGAGCGGCGTTACCCGGGACACTGAGATCACGTTTTTCATCTGCAAATATTTAGCCAAAGAGTGAGAGAGTGAGGCATGCAGGGCTGCCGGCTGCTGCGTGCCTACGCCCGTCTACCTCAAGCTTCTGACCATGGTGTGAAGTTCCCACCAAGTGACCCAGACCCCCTCCCAGACCTGCTCCGCGTCCTCACACATTGACTCACACCCTCTGATACAAACAGTGCACAATGCGGACTTTCTCAGTTACACTGCTGGTGGGCAGCGGGCCAGGCTCCCGCAGCTTCAAGTGAGAGACGGCCCTGATGTGTCCTTTTTTGCGGAGCAACTTTATAAAACCTGAGGACAGACCAAAAAACCCACGGAGGGCGGCTGGACTGAGACAGCTTTGTTCTCCACTGACTTGCTTCCAAAGTCAGCCGGTGAACAGAACTCACATTGTGAGCTTTTTCCATGAGTAAACTCAGGCTGTCAACACAGCCTCCTCTGCCTAACCCAGCCGCACTGGTTTGGGGAAAGACTGTGCTCCTTGTACCAGGGCATGAGAAGAAGAAGAAAAACCCATTTAGATATGAGGTGTTTTTCTTTCTTCAATGAACTGCTGAGATGCCAAAAATATGCATTGTTAACAAAAGAGACCATTATGTGGTAATGAAGCAATTTCCGTATCCCACCTCCTCCAGACCCGTGCCAGGTGTGTGTGTGTGTGTGTGTGTGTGTGTGTGTGTCTGTATGTGTGTGCAAGTTGTAGTAGGTTGTGAATTGAGGTCAAAGGTTTTCTATTCTTTGTTATCTTACAGTTTTATATGAGCATATGTTGCCTCATCGACAGTGAATGTATCGAGCATAGTAAATCAGGCCGTTTGTGCGGGCTGGAGTATGGCCACCATTGTGATGCGAAGATTGCTCCTTTGGTCGCTGACTCTCTAATTAAAGCCATTTATGCAGCGAGATAGAACAAAAACAGCACAGGATGAAATCCTTTCGCTGCTGACTTTTTCTCTCCTCTTTGTCTGCCTGTTGTGCTCATGAACGGGCCAGCTAGAAAATTATATTAATTGGACCTGCATGGGCTGGACCATTTCCATGGATGGATACAATTCTATTCATTTGAATAACAATGGTGTGTCTGCCAGCTGCTTTTCCCAGCGCACTCTCACCCCAGTCATTATCACCACTGAAGGAGTAATCAGCCTTCTCTGGTACACATACAATGCCCAAAAGTGTTTTGGTTTTTTTCATCGCAGAACTCCGTGGAAGATCCTTTCAATGGCTTAAAACAGTGTGAGGTTTTCATATGCAAAACCAGTCTTCAACTGAGCAGCGGCAGACATAGTTAGACGTTATTGGAAGTAAAACATTCACCAATCGGCACTTCCAACTGAAGTTTATTTAACTCAAGCTTAGGAATGAGGCCAAAAACCGTTAAAAGGGTTGTAGCCTCCCTTAATTTGGGGGTTTTCCCTCATTTTCTATGACACTATTCAGCTACAAAGTTTATCAATGAGAGCTTTGTGGCAGTCCTCACTGTTCCCAGGTTGCTTGGGTAAACAGTACAGTACAGATACCTCACACTCCGGCTCTATTTATCTGGAGCCAGAAAAATTCAAAGTTTCCCTTATCCTCAATTTCATCCGTCAGAAATGTTGCCCACACTCAGCATAATACAGCAGTCACAGTCATACAGCCCCTTTCCTCCTTGTTTATTCTACGTCAGGCAGACATCAAAAACGTCTTAGTTGCACTGTCGGCAGAGTATTGGGAACGGTTGAGAGTAGACAGTATGATTCAGAGGTCCGACTCTGGGGTTGAGGACTGAGCAGAATCATTATCAGAGGATCATCAGTCTGCCCCATCTTGTGGGAAAACCTAGAGGGATCAATTTACAGGTCTTCAAATGTCAGAGATGAGGCACATCCTCTGAGAGACTCTTGTTGTGCCGGGAGCCAGCGCCAGTCTGGGAAGCCCATCAATAAAATCAGCTTCTGGACATCATGTCATGTAACCTCAGCCTATATATCAATCCCTCTCCTCAAAAACCATATGCATGCAATGATTAAGGATTACTCATAACTAAATCATGAATTTTCTCTTAAGGCAGTCATTTGTTGACATATTTTCTCCTTTAAAAGTCAGCGATGATTAAACTAGATTGCTGGATTTTCCTCTTTCTTATCCATACTTTTTGCACTGGTTAGTGCTGCCTTCACACTCTCACTCTCAGCTGTCAAAGTGTGCATGTACTGTGCTTTCAGCAGGGGAACTTGGAAATTACTCAATAATTGACAATTGTAAGACAGGACGTGATTCTGCTTTGTCCAATCCTTGTCTTCTGCTTGCTGCACTGTATACATTACAGTGACACTGAGAACCAAAATAAACACGTCCCTTTGGTTTGGGTAATCCAATCTTTCTAAGGTAGCTACTGTTCTCATACAATGGTACAGAGGGGCGCTCCACTTTTCTTTTCCTGAACTCGCTCCAAAATACACCCCTGAGCCCCTTGCCCAGATTTCCAGTACCCCCGCACCTCTTTCCCCTTTAACAAGGGGTATCAGAGCAATTATGTTGGCTCTGGCAAACGAAAAGACAAACACATCCTGGTATGCTAAGCGAGGGGAGATTCTAAACTGGCAAGAGGAAAAGCTCTGTTGAAGGTTGGCTGGTATTAATGGCTGGTTTTAGTGAGTGAGGGGCTGTTTGGATTGCAACTGGCTGGGTGGGATCAGAGGCCCGCAGACAGGATACGCAGAGAGAGCCTTGTCGTGTCTAGAGCGCCGCTCTCCCTTCTCTGTCACGGACTGAAGTGGGGATCTGATCTGTGCACAGAGTTTGTGTTGGGTGGCTGTGTGAACTCAGCCTTTACACCGTAGCACGGTGCTTAGGTGGCTCGACTGACACGACCAGGATCGTGCACACACATGTGCACACACGTGTAAGAACAGAAAAAACCTCCTTTCCTCTAGGCGAACAGAGTGGGCACTGTCAGAGTCTGGCACAGTTAAAGGTGGTGTTACACATTGTCTTCATATAGGAAAAAAACAGCTGCAATAGCTCCGTCTGTCTCTTTTTAGCTTTACTTTATGTATCTAAACATGAACGTGCACAATCTCTGTGTGTTTCAGAGGAGCTGAGGTGTGCTGGGGTGACGTGTCCTGATCTGCAGGTGCCCTCCTGCCCTAAGGGTTCAGTTCTGACCAAGAGTTACACGCCCCCTTCTGGTTGCTGCCCCTCCATACCGCCCACGTGCACCTGTGATCTCCACGCCTGCCCCAAGCCCCAGTGCCCGAGCGGACAGCGCGCCGTGCCGCTCAGCGAGGCCAGCGGCCGGCCGGGAGACTGCTGTGATGTCTTCGAGTGCCAGAAAGGTGATTTGCTCAGAACTGCACGCTGTACACTCCGCTTCGATTGGCCTCCAACTGGGGGTAGCGGTGGCACAGTCGGTGTGAGATGCATCGCCTTTGAGGAAGCAATTATTTTCCTCAGAGTAAGGCTTTCCTCCCTGCTGACCAAAGGTCCACAGATGAAAAGGAAAGCTGCTGATTGGATAATTACTGTTGGGCTGTTTATCAGGCTCGGCCGATGCCTCCCAGGGTTGAGACTATGGTTCAAAGACATATTTGCAGGGGGTGTATCTATCCACCAGTATTTCTATTGCCTGTAGAGATATGAAAAATAATGGGTCTTTTAAAGCAGATGGCTAATCGGAAATATACTCTTTTAGCCTTACCTAGAGGGAAACATAGGCCTACAGACAATTCAATTCAGATGGTCATCCCATATCAATATCTTACTATGCTTACTGTATGTTCGAAACCCCCAAGATAATTCCTTGCATATAAAAAGATACTTGGTAATAAACCAGATTCTGATTCGGAGAAACCTCAGCTCTCTGACCCAGAGCCAGAGGCAGCCAGGAAGGCTGTGGCATTGGTCTGTTTACTCTATAATATTCGCTGTTTTACCAACAGAACAAATTCCCATTCTGGCCCCTCCACATGCATAAATGAGTGCTGTGTCCCGGAATTAATGGACTTAACGAGCTCAGTGACCAGAAAAGTGCTTAGGCTACGAATTTTCTCAACAGAAGTGCAGTGTCAAAGGGTTCCTGTCTGGTCACACGTCCAAAGGGAAAAGGTTCAACAGTTCATTGATGGGAATGCTTTTTATGTGCTCCAGTCTGCCAGTAGGGAGGGTAATCAAGTCCGGCAGGCCGGCGGGGGCTGAATGGCAGCCGTGGGGGCCATGGGATCAGTGTTTTGATAACAAGTGTCTGCTGCTCTTTGGGCCTGGGGCTTGATGCCTTTTGTGCTGCCCATACCATCCATTAGGCCTGCATGACTGCGTGCCGTTCCAGAAAGATCCACCGACAGAGACGGGGAAATGGACAAGGACAAGGACACACACTGGGCCCCCCTAGACACCGTCCAGGTCCTTCATTTGCCCCCCAAAGCACTGGCTGCAAATACTGTGTCTTATACATTATAAAGGCTACTGTAATTTGCTTTGAAATACCATACTTACCCTCTAATGTAACGGACTATAACCCGGCCCCCCATTGTCTCTGCGTGTCAGGCTTCGACTGATTAACTTGTTTCCATTGCCCTCTTGGCTGAGGGGCTCATATTTAGTCAGGGTCAGTATGTGCTGTGACAATAAAGCCCACCTGTGTGTTTTGGCCTCTGTTGGTGATAGACTCTTTCCACTGGTGGCTGGGCAGTGGCTGTATCTGGGTGGAAGAGCAGACCTGGCAGCGCAGTGCTGACCTGATGTCATCTGATGTTACAGAGGGTCCGGTTTGGTCCGGTTTAGCTGTGGTCTAACATTAATCAACACTATCTGAAAAATAAAGGCACCACACTCAGTGCTCACTACTCAGCTTGTGTTTGTGTTCAATGCAACTAGAGAGACGGTGAAGAATCATTGTTTCGGTCTCACAATCTAACTCGTATTTTTCTAATTCGATTTTATTTTATTACCCGATCAAAACTGCAAAGTTATTTGTAATAAAGCACATTAGTATTCATCTCTGGGAATATCGTTTTTCCCACAGTGGTTTTGCTTCAGTCGCCTCTGAACCACAAGAAGCCCCAGTGTGACGGTTGTAAATTATTTAGACTTGCTAAGGGTCATTGTTTTATGACCATCCATCTCCACATCCAATCCTCACCTCAATTTAGAGAAGACTAAACATCACACAGCATGACTGGAATTTAGACTCTGTGCCGCAAGTTGTTTTAGGGATTACCATTAACAAACACTGCGGAAATCACATGTGAGCGTCCCCTCATGTGACTTCCTATTGCTTCTGTGAGCGTTCAAAAACGGTGCCGTGCCTTTTGATTTCGGCCAGCCAAAGTGCTTATTGTATTTTCTATGCTTGGTTTTGCTGCACGCAACGCAGAGAGAGAAGGAGAGGGGGGAAAGAGGAACAGAGTGGAGGAGAATGGAAATTAAAGATGAACAAATCTCTGCTCTACTTTCAGCCCACCTGCTTTGTATTAGGGTGCTGCTTGTCTGGAGGCATGGGGTCATCGGTGCAGACGCTTTAAGTCTGCACTCATAGGTCTGGCGTACAGATGCCGCTGTAACCTCCGCCTCCCATTTAGAGAAACCGCTGGCCCCACATCTGCTTGCATCTGTGCAAAGCATTTACTCGCCTAACTAGCGTAGCTACTCCTCAGTGAGTCTGGAGTCTTACATAACCATATTGCCTCACTCCCCTAATGTTGGACTGGGTTTGATGAAAGGCTGCTGTGTGGTTTGTTCAGACCTAAGAACTTGGAGCCACCCAAACCACTGTGGTGCATTTGAATGTGTAATCTGGTTTTACCATTGAGATGTCATGCTGCTCCCTTTGGCGACTAAACAACCACCATTTGTTTTGAATGAATGATCGTATTAGTTTCAATTTGTGGAAAATGATGACTCGAGATTTATTCAGAGTAATAATGCAAGCACATTTACTGTGAACGTATTCTGGTCTTTACTAGGCCGGACATTAGCTAAGCTCATAGTAAAGGGAACACAGCCAAGAGCTTAGATGCTTTGGGGGAATGCAGGCCAGAGCATTGGTTGACTCCACCTGCCACCGGTACCCTGAGCCCAGATTCTGCCAGAGTCTCAGACCCACTGCCGTTTTCTTTTACTCTCCTCTGCAAGCGTTTGACGCCTTTTCAGGACTTCGTAGGTCCTTGTGAAATTCCTACTCATGGACTTGGCTCCATTGTCTGATGAATGCCATTCCACCCCACAGGCTCACCCTCAGTGTCTGCCTCGGCGCCATTTGGTTCAGATAAACATTTCCGTCAATAGCAGAACATGAATGAATGTGTTTATGGAGCTGGAATTGATTGTATACAGTTGGGCCAGTGTCTCATAGATCCATTTTGACATTTTGTATGTGAAAACGGAATTATTTTCTCATAAAGTCACGAGAAGAAAGTCCTTGTCTTAATCTCCACCAAATGTGATGGACACCTGACGAAGTGTGTTTAGCGTTATCCTCCCCACACGGTGTTCAGTCTAAGCAGCTGTCTGATGCCTCTTGTCCCTGTTCTTCTCCTCAGTCTCCCCGAAGTGTGTCCACAACGGGAAGGATTTCTCCGAGGGAGAGGTGTACCGCATGGACCCCTGCTGGCTGTGTCAGTGCCGGGGAGGAATCTCCTTCTGCTCCAAGGCAGAGTGTGCCGAGCTGGACTGTGAACACTTCTACATTCCTGAGGGCGAGTGTTGCCCTGTCTGCATAGGTACATGCGTTTACCTTGGTATTTTGTTAAGTAACATCAATTCATTGTTAGATTTGCCAAAGGTTTCACTAAGTTTCTGTCTTTTAAATGCGTTAGAGGTGATGTGGCATTGATGAGAAGGCCTCTGGCTGACGGGAAAGTAGATGCAGGAGAGGAAGAGGTGATATCAAAGTCCAACATGCCCGACACTAACCTCTAGTGACCCATAACTTAGCGGCTTCCTCAAATAACCAGTTTCCACAGTTGTTAACATACCTGGCAAACAAGACGCTCACTAGAAACCCAGCCAGGGGTTCATTTCTACCTGGGAGACATAACATAAAACATAGAGCATAAAAACCTTCTTTTAGAGTGTACCGCTCGGCTTTGTAATATCTGGATCAGGCTTAATGGGGGGGACCCGATTGCAAAACACATGTGTTCAAAGCCAGGTAAAGTGCTCTGATATGTGCACGGTTGCAGCGCATATGGCAACCACATTACAGTCTGCTCGGAGCCAACGGATAGAGATAGTAGCCAGTGTTAGCTTCTTCCCGCTTGGCTGCAGTTGATCGGGCGCATGAGAGCGATGGACAAAGATCAAGACCACGGTGGAGATCATGTTAGGTCAGTGTTGGAGCTCCACCTGGAATATGTAGGCCTTTAGATGGTATGGAATGCTTTCATCTTTTACTTATGGAAAGCTGCTCTTACTTACTGCATGGCTCACTGCGAGAAGTTGCCTGTAATGCTGTTAATCTGGATTAGGTTGTGTTTACCTTGTGGGATTGTATTTAATATATACTAATCAATGTTTCCTACGGTAGGTCAGATCAGTATTTGTAAAGTTTTTTGTATTTGTTGTAATGATAAACCTAGAGAGTTATCACAGGACGCTTTGGTGTCTTTCTGTTTAGTGTTCTGGTTATGGATCATTCGTACCACTCTTGTCAGTACCAGCAGGTAACTGTTTCCAGCATTTAAGATAACAGACATCGGACAGTGTGTTCCTAGCTGGTAAACATAGTGCCGTTTTAAGAGATTGTTGGTGCAGACCCCAAAACAAGCTAAAAGATAAGTGAATATTGCGTTCTAATATTCGGTCGTGGGGCAAATAATCAATGAATTGAGGGCAAACGAGATCCTACGCAGGTTAATCACAGCCACATGGACAGAACCTCAGCAGCAACATCTCAACTGGGATCTGGTTGGGTATAATTAGCAGCCCCCTCTGAAACTAACTCAGTAAGGCACCATAAAAATATCACCACACTTTTGTTTAACACAGAGAAAATGCTGAGACCGGGCTCCGGCATCACGCATCACCCGAAGCTGTGCACAATAGCTTCACAAATTGCCTTTTAAACTGCCCACAACGATATGGTTCCCCCTTAGGACTAATGGCTACAGATTGGAAAATGTGGCTTTCAACACAAAGTGCTCTCTTCGCTTCAGACTGAAATGTATCACACGCTGACCTTTGACCTGAGGGGTCACGGCTTGAAACGTGGATGAGTTCAAGCTCTTAGCCAAGAGGTGAGTGGACACTGTGGGGACTAGCAGCTACGGACGTCATCACCCTTGCTGTGTGTCCAATGATCACATCTCTCCCAGGACGACACGGCGATACCCTATAACTTGTGTGTCTCATTTGAACTTAAATCCATATGTATGTTGTCGCAGAGCCAGGGGCCTCTCCCCACTTATAAATATAGATATGTCATCTAAATCCAACGCTCTGGGTAACAAGCCAGTTTCCATATCTTGTTAGGTCCCTCGTGGAGTCTCCTGTTTCCTTCAGCTCTGCTCTCACTCTGCTAATTCAATTACAGTAGAGGATGTAAGTTATATTGGACTGTAGTTTAGGGTTTAAATTAAATTCGTGGTAGCCAAACCAAACTATACACGTGACTCTGTGGAGAATCGCATCAAAGATTCTCCACTTCTCTCACTCTGTTTTACAACCCGCAATGTGTCCGTGTCTCCTCTCAGATGTGGAATTGTTCCCGATGGACAGCACTAAGGCCAGTTGCTGGGTGAATAACAAGCTGCGGGCCCACGAGGAGCAGTGGAAGGAGGACGACTGCACCTTCTGCCAGTGTGTGGACGGAGAGCCGCACTGCACCGCCATGGCCTGCAAGCAGAGCTGCCAGTATCCGGTCAAGATCCCTGGAGAGTGCTGTCCCTTCTGTGAAGGTATACATCAGTGCTGCTCCACACATTACTCATATCTGTGTGAGGTAAGCTTGAGCCCCCGTACTGCATGTCGGGGGCTCCTGTGGCCCCGCAGCTCTGCTGTAGAGGCCGTGTCGGCATGGGCTCATTAAAGGGGAGGCCACGGAGCATTCTTCAAGCTGCAGGGTTCTTTGTGTTCCTTTATTACCCTTGCCCGCTGAAATGAGACCCACCTGTGTGTGCGTGCTTTTAACGCAGAAGGCTGCATAATTGAAGTGGATCTTTTTTTCGCGAGCGTAATTAGTTACAGCTCGTTGGGTCGCTCCCCCCACCGAACGTGGCAAGAGGGGTTTGACGGGAATAGCCATGGTGCCGTGTGTGTGTACTACTGTATCTTCATCCTTTTGGTGGATTCACAGTAAAGCTGGCCCTGACTCAGTCCGTCCAACTCCAGTCCAGGGGACACTTTATTGTCTCCACTGGTAGTCCCAGAACTAAAGCATGCTCTTTAGACACATCCAACTTATTAATGGGAGACAGCTCCACACAATAAGACAAAGAGGTATAATCCCGCTGACTGTGCGACCCACCCTGGTGTAATTGCTCTACATTTATCTGTAATCACTGTTTTCTTCAAAATAAGAGCAGTGTAAATACCGTAGGTAGCTATTACAGCTGGCACAAGCAGCATCGATGAGGTAGAACACCTGAGGGGGTCCTAGCAAACACACACATGAAAAAAAAAAAAATAGAAAGTCATAAAAGAAATCCCATTTAGTTATTTGTTGTTGTATTCTGTTGCTCTCATGCAAAGCTCTTACCCTCCATCGTCTCTTATGTTCCCCAGAGCCTTCTTACGAAACAGTTAGCCCCTTGCTATGCCCCCCCCTGGAAAACTGCTCCCTGTCAGTGAGCGACTGCCCCTACGGCTTCCTACAAGACACAAATGGATGTCTGCTCTGCCAGTGTCTCAACAGTAAGTTCACTTTCCTGGCTTTATGTTCACCCTAAAGGGTTAAAGTTTCACGGACTGACTTGCAGAAGCATGAGTGTGATACATTTCTTCTGACATGCTGCTTCTTGCATTAAAATGCTGGACACACAGTGTTGTATTTACCTGTTTGCTCATGCTGATGTCAACACAATCTGTTGCTGTCCAGCAGGCTGCCAAAGACATGTTGATAATTGTGACGGCTTATTAGCGTCCACGGCTGCAGTCCTTGCAAAGTCACAAGAATGTTCCTGTGATCGGCCCCATAGCAACTCATGTCTTTGCCTTGGGATGGATTGTTGTGCCCATGATCACATGACCTCTCCCTCAACTCCTTCAGATGACTCCTGCCCTGACCTGGGGAAATACTGTTCCCTGCAATGCCCAATGGGGTACAAGAGGGACGATTATGACTGCGAGGTGTGCGAGTGCTCCATTCCCGTGCCCAAGTGCCGACCTTTGACCTGCACCAAGACCTGCCCCTATGGATATGTGTAAGTACACCGAGTGACCCAGTGGGTTTTCATCCCCAAAACCGAATACACTCATTTGTCAGCTGTGTTTTCAGCGTGTATAAACACATGTCATTTTCATTCTAATGCTGACTGTTAAAACATGTCATTTCCAGTTTGGGAGCATCAAGCTGATAAAAAAAGAAGGTTATTTATCTGATTACTTACTTTATTTAAATGGAGGATTTCCCCTTCTTTTACAAAGCTGAAATCATGATATATGACGATGAAGCTTGATTTGAAAACCTCTTAGGATGCAACATTTTTAATTCCATTAAAACTCCATCTCTGCCCAACTTCACACTTTTCTAACTCATGCTGATAAAGATACATCTAAATGGATAGGAATGTTTAGACATTCTGTTGAGTAAGTAAGAGCTGATCAGTGTCAGGAAAAATGTTCCCTTAGTCACCTCCTGTAATTAAATTAGTATGGTTGAATAACAAATTAAATGATTGTATTATTAAGTGATGCCCAGAAGCAAAAGGCAGCAGAGCAGGCCAATATAAAAAGTAGTTTGGCATCCAAGATCAAAGTGCCTACCTTGGTGGTCATTCCCAGGTCTGTGTTTGTGTGCGAGTAATTCACTAATCCCATTTAACCCGATCGAACATCTGGAAGTGCTCTCTCTACCGGGCTCTCTCAATTCATAAATCATCTTTCTGTCTCAACGCATCAGGACAAAAGCGGCCTTCATTAAACGTATACAGTTAGGATTCTTTCGGGTATCTCAACCACACTCTGTGGAGCCACGGCGCAAGATTAGCCCGATATGTCTGCTCAGGACACCAGAGGAGGGGAGAGGGGACTCTGTGGGGAAAAGAAGAGCAGGAAGTCCTGGCTTCATCCTTCATAAGCAGCTTGCCTCAGAAGTCTCAAATCCTCTGAGAGCTTCCCAGCCTTACAATCAAGGTAGGGCTGCTCGATTATGGCAAAAATCATAATCTCGATTATTTGAGTCAATAATTGCGATTATTAAATGAGATTATTCATTGACTTTGAAAACATCCATTTATTGGAGAGATGTTTTTGAACAGTATGTTTTTAACAGTTGATTACCCTGAACTTTAATTATAATTCAACTGAAAAACCAATAAAAAAAAAAAGTATAAAAAGAAAAAAGTAATCGTTTTATTTCGATTACGTTGTTTTGCCGTAATCGCGATTAAAATACGATGAATTGAGCAGCCTATATCAAGGTCTGTCTCCTCACACAGGACCGCTGCATGCTGCCACCACGAAGAAACAAAAGGCATAAAGGATCTCTGTGTTTATGCTTGTTGTATTGATGACATCCCAGGAGTATGTACTGTACATATCCCAAACTGAAAGCCTCCAAAGCAGGCTGAACGTAAACTGAGTGTAACGATGAGCACTGTTTACACTCCAGGTGAAGGGCATTGTCAAGGCACGTTTTACGAATAAAGTTTTCAATCCTTCATTGCTCAAAATCCTCGCTGTGACCTCACAGGCCGTGAAATGAATTATTCTGGTCATCACAGTTTCTGCACACTGGAAATTGTGCCGAGCCAGCAGTCCCAGGGCCCCGGGGCCCCCGGTGCCTCCCCAAGCCCCTCGATCCCCCTGGAGCCCAGAGCGCTGCTTGGCATTCCACACACCATCTTTAAACAAAGCCCCGCTCTAAGGTCGCAGCACTCTGTGTCTCTGGCCGAGCCCTCGCAATGTTGTTTCAATGGCTGTTATTGCTGCTTCAGCATAGATGGGCTCCTGTGTATGCAGAGCTGGAGATGCTCGTGCTCTTCATGGGACGCGGCACCGTCTGTGGGTTAGAGGGGTCTTTTTTTTATGCTGCCTTGGCATATGAAGATTAATAGTCATTAACCATGCCTAATGAGGCCACTGCTGGGTGTCATCACTTACCCAGACACTAGAGAGGGATGCTAGCTGCGTGAGGCTGAGAGTGTGAGATAAAGAGGGTGTCTATAGGACGAGATACGTGTAGATACTGCTCCTTTTTTCATCTGTGTTTTTCTCAATTTAGCAACCTGCAGCCCATGAATGTTTCATTAGGCAGGTCATTGGATCCAAACAGCCTACTTCCAGCCTCAGCACTTCATTCAGCTCGTTCTTTGTTTGTGAGGACATCTCTTTTCGATAAGATAAGAGAATGCTTTATGAGCCAACAGCTGGGAAGTGTGCACTTTTGCAGCAGCAAATGGGGCAGGGCATTCAAACGGCCATAGCCCTCTATTTTTGTCTTTTTTCTGTACTTAGCAATCAACGTGCCTGCATTAGCCCTTATCTCTGCTGCTCTTATGTGTCCTCCAAAGGCTTCTGGAGCAATAAGGATGGCAGCAGGGTGAATTGAAAGCATCTGAGTTGGCTTTAGATTCCTCCTTCCAGAGTCTCTGGGTCGGTATGATGTGCAAACAGGGATGTCACATGTCAGCCTTTTTATTTGACCTTCTTCAAAGGCGACTAATATAGCGAGGGCAAAGCAGGTCCAGATGTTGATTATACCAGACTTGAGCATCTGGGTTTCACTCAATCACAACACCAGACCTCTGTTCATCTAGAAAATATCCGTCGCAACGTGATCTTTAAAATGGCTCCATGGGAGGGGTATTGTTCACTTCCTGATCTGCTATTCCAGTCATTTAGTGTTTCCCATGTGGTGGCTTCATAGTGTGTATCTGTATCGCTCCGCAGGAGGAACAAGCATGGCTGTGAGATGTGTCGCTGTGTCAAGTGTCCCCCCTTCACCTGTGACAAGCACTGCAGTGAGGGATATCGCCATAACAGGAAGGGCTGCTCCATCTGCATGTGTAAAGGTAGGTGACAATACCTCTTTCCCCTTATACCTTGATATCAATCATGTGGGGATAATGGCACTGATGCTTTCATCACACATTGTTATATAAAATAGAATACACTTTATTGTACAGTCGGATAGGAAACTGTTAATTTGTTATATGCCCTTGCCATATCATCGAAGTTTGAAAAGTGTCCACTTAACCAAGCTGAAGGAATTAAGTACGTCGGCTCTTTCCCTTTGTTTTTCAGATGCGCTCTTAGGTATTTTAATTCTGCACCCAATTATTTAAAGTGAATCAAGTCTAGGTAGTACATGATATTGTCAGTAACCTTTCCTAGTACACTGCGTGATACCCAGGAAAGTTGTTTTTGGCTTTACCCAGGAGGATATTAATAATGATTAACGATTTCTAACTACACCTGAGCTCATTCTGGATAATCATGTTCCTCAGAGGATGAACCTTTTTAGTCCCCGCCCAAAACACATAAATGAAAGGTACATATCAAATCAAACAAACAGTCAATGTATCAATGGAGGATTGATAATCCCTGATGCATTAATCATAGGTACTTCTTAAGAGTTACACATCAAGAGTTGGCTCCTGATCCACAGCTACAGTTCCACCACAAGGTCTTAACTGAAAGCGGTGTAAAGGGTAGCAGATGGAAGGAGATAGGGGAGCTCTGTAAGCAGAGTTGAATTTCTGCCACGAAGCTGCAGCTTTGATTTCCTGTGACCTTCTGCTGCTCTGCTGAGGAGACTTTGTGTTTGCTTCTTTTGGTTCTTATTGGTGTTTATTTGTATCCAGGGGCTGTGTGTGCGACTCTAATTAGATTCCCCAACCCTTAAGTTAAAAGCAGAGGTGATATTTATGCGGTGTGTTTATTTTTCCAGTTTAGCTGTATTATAAATATTTTAGCCTCAAATATACTTGTGGCCTACCTGTATGGGGAGGTGATCAGAGCATTGCTCCACACACACAGACCTATAAACTGCTGTTTACCTGCTGTTTGGAACTCTTGAATCAGGTTCTCTGTGGACTGTTGAAATATTCAGGGGTAGGAAACACAAATATATACTTCCAAAAAAAGTTTGTGTGTTTTAAAGATTTAAATGGAAGAGGATAAAGAAATAAAACATCTGCTTGAACTCTGCATCATTGTACGGTTCAGTGCGTTTGTTCCTGATCTCAGTGGAATCATACACACTAAGAGTTTAACACATGCTGGGGCCCAGGTACTGGCGACCTAGGCCCGTTTATAAGGGCTAACAATGTGTCCCTCGGCTACAACTTTTACGTTTTTTGTCAGTTACAAATTGTTGGATATTTATACAGCTCTATACGCTGGTTATATGGACATAAATACACAATAAAGAAAGATGAAATATCCTTGATTTGTGAAGGTTCCAGTTTAAGGAACCAAACCCACTTAGCTCTCACTGAATGAATGCAATTGGACCTAAGACAATAATACTGGCTCATCTTACTGTGAATCATAAATGTACTTCATGAAATGTCCACAGCAGATTTACAGGATCCCTGAGCCATAGCAGGCTATGTAGCTTTCTGTCATTTTGCAAAGCTTTTCCACAAGTCAACAAGTTGTTGTGCTTTTCATGTGTGTGTCCCTAGAAAGTGGCCACTTCCCAAGCACCACTGCCCTGGCCCCGATGCCCAGTTATTGCCTCACCTCCAATGGGAACAGGTACAAGGAGGGGGACGGCTGGCACGATGGCTGTCGGGACTGCTACTGCCACTCAGGGAGGGAGATGTGTGTGCTCATATCCTGCAGCGTGCCCAGCTGCTCTAGTCCCGTGGTGAGGCCGGACCAGTGCTGTCCTACATGTGAAGGTATGTGCCATTCCTATGTTACTTTATTCATTATCAAGTTTTAAGAGATGGCATTGATTTTAAAGGTTTATTGCTGGATATTATAACTGTAAATCTTATTTGTGGTTTTGGCCATTATTCCTGTTGGTAATTAGGTTATAAGGATTTTTGATTCTATTCTTTTCTTCCGACATTTCCTATGACTCAATGACTAGGAAATGAATGCTCATGAGATTTATTCTCATTATTTGTTATGCCCGACTTTTTTCAATGAAATGTTTCATTGAATACTATATGACTTTTGTGATATTTTTATGAATGATGTCATACTATAATGTATATTTTAGACAGTGGTTTGTTCTTTTTGATTTTGGTAAAGCCATCACCGATAAAAAAGAATCAAGGCTCCACATGTAGCAACTTATAATATGTCACATTTGTTAATATTTCTAGGACTCACTTAGACAACCAATTACTTAAAAATATAAGTGTAATTCCACACACACACACACACACACACACACACACACACACACACACACACACACACACACACACACACACACACACACACACACACAGTCCCAGTGTACAGTTCATTTAAAAGCTTTGGATCTTTAAGGCTTTCGACTTGTTGGCCACTTAAACATACAGTCTCTGTCTGTCTCTCTGAATGGAAAGCACACTAATCCACGCCCACACGTTTTTTTTATCCACAACCCTCCAACTCATGCGGGATATTTATGGAGGAGTGACTCAGTTGGCTGTTCAAATATTTAGGAGTGAAAGAATGTCTACAACTTTCAGAAGCTCCACACACTTTGCAGTCAGGGGACAACAGGCTAACTCTTCACAGATGTCTGCTACTCTGCTGGACAGAAAGATGTTTTCAACTAAACTAGTGTCCAAACACAGCTTGGACACCACCCTAAATTGCCCACGGCTTCTTTTTTAATGGAAAGCGGCCTCCCATGCATCTTTATGCCAGTAACCTATGACTCCGTTTTCTCTTTCAAGATGTTTGCTTCACTTCATCCTGCAGAAGTTATTGTAATGGCCTAAATTAATGTTTGAATTTGATAGCACACACGTGACCGCTTCCTTTTGTTTCTTCCCTTTTTGTAGATGAGTCAGGCAGCGGTCAGCCAGAAGGGATGGACATGGTGGTGTGCAGAGCACCTGGGGGGGAGTTTTATGTGGAGGGGGAGACGTGGAACCTGGACGAGTGCACACGATGCACCTGCAGGAAGGGACGTGTGCTGTGCGACACTGAAGTGT
This sequence comes from Pseudochaenichthys georgianus, assembly GCF_902827115.2. Taxonomy (NCBI): domain Eukaryota; kingdom Metazoa; phylum Chordata; class Actinopteri; order Perciformes; family Channichthyidae; genus Pseudochaenichthys; species Pseudochaenichthys georgianus. Next base: position 17,913,389 of record NC_047524.1, on the reverse strand, counting down.
GTCCCCCGGCTCTCTGCCAGGCACCGGTCAGGAACAAGGACACCTGTTGCCACATATGCGAAGGTAACATTACAAAAAAAAGCTACGGGGGTTATTTCAGATAACACTCAGCAGGAGTCACGAGTTGGGGTAGTGGGACGGGAAGTTTAAAATCTGTTTTGGATGTGCTATCAGCATGTGGTTTTTAAAGGCCTTGCATGTTGCACTTTGTCGGGGCAGTTTTATGTCAAGCACACAGTCTCATAAAGAAACTAGCCAGGACTGGTTGGGTTTACATAGTGATCCTGCAGGCAGGCAGCAGCACATGTGGACTGTGGCCCACACCGGAGGTTCATCCAACTCCCCTTATAGCTGGAGGGGCAAGAATGTAACTATTCTGAGTAGATCTGTGGTATTTGTTTTGTTATGGGAATTCACTTTGACAAAAATGTCAAGGCGAAAGCGCAAAACTCCACACGCATATTTTATTTACAACAGTACCCAAACACTGAAGCCTCTTCTCATAGACTTAGAATCAACATATCCCAAGCACTTCCAAGCATGAGGCCCACAAATCAGCAATGCATGACTGCGCCTGAGAGCTGCTCCTTGAGAATGCCGGCCCGCCTTATCGCTGCATCTCCCCTTCACAAAAGCAGATTGTCAGAGGCCAGCCTTTGATATATGTATGGGCTTGGTCACCAGGAATGTGGGAATAATACACTTCTCACTGACAGGCCCTATGATGTATGTGTACAATAGAGTAGTGCAGTGTGCACATGCCAACTAAAGTCTTTGGTCGTGCGAAGGCCGCGGGGGACAAACTTGTGTTTGTGTTTAACGTACAGTAAAGCATCTTATCTCGGCCCTAAAAGCTCCATGTTGTTAGTGGATTGAGATGTTATACGTCTGGGATAAATCAGGAGCCATGTAGAACCAGGGCTCTCTAGGAGCAGTTATTTATAACTCAGATAAAATTAGGTTTCTTTCTTTGAAAATGGCGATTCTCCACAAGCTAAGGCTATAACTTTGCACTGCCAGGTCATTAAGCATAACATAGGACACAGCCATATGTTTTACAAATTGTCGTTATTAACTCTATTTATGCTTTTGTGCATCCTCAGAGGAGACGCAGAGCCCCTTGCTGCCGGTGAACACCAGCCAGCAGGAGTACTGTATAACCAGCGATGGAGACGTGCTGCTGGCCGGGGACTCCTGGAAGGCCAACGCCTGCACCAGCTGCACCTGCAACAACGGCACCATTCAGTGTTTCTCTCAGCACTGTCCCGCTGCCAACTGCAGGGTGCCTGTGTTACGCAAGGGCCAGTGCTGCCCACACTGTCTCGGTGAGTATTTAGGTGCGTCTCATTAAAGAGTCTTTGTTTCAGCCCTCTAAAAATAAACATCATTTGGAATTCTAAAGGTAGTTTATGTAAGACTTCCACGAACTTAAAATGTTGTGCAAATCCAACCAGCCTTTTCTTTTACAATAAATGGCACCACTTTAACAAGGCACCGCCTGCTGTTAGGAAAGTTAGAATTCAAAATGCTACATGTGAAAAAGAGGGTGTAACTGAGGCAATGCCGTTTCCAGACTGAATGTGTATGTGTTTGTTCGTTAGACACAGCCACTCTGGCGCTGCATGGGCAAACGCCATCATTCGTAACAACATTCCATGTGACATACACACACGGTCCACTCCAAGCAAAAACATTCCTCGGGCATCCGCACATTCACACGTGTTTCCTGTCCCCGGCTGAATCGGCCCGCGACACTCTCTCTGTGGCCGCACAGGAAGGCAAAGCTCCATGTCAGCTTTTCCTATAGAGGAAAACCTCGGCATTGTTCAGCCTGATGTGGCCGTTTCTCTGCCCTTTGTTTTTGTTATTCACCCTGTGGAAAACAGAGCTTTTTACGTAATGCCTCCACAAAGAGGTACAGTGGAAGTTAAGGGGACAATTCATATAAACACAGCTTATCAGTGAGACACCGGGGAGTTTATACACTCGCGCGCAGTTGGAAATGTTTGTCTAGAATATCAGCGGCGATATTATTAATGGTTTTACTCCTTAACAGAAGCTACAACGTCAGTTCCGGTGATGTTGTCCACCAATGGCCCGAAGACAACAACCCCTACTACGGTGGAGAGTAGAGTGTGGATAACCACTGCCACTGTGCCACCCATCATTGCTTATACAGGTACCTGCTCATTGGATAACTCCACACTCCCTCCTCTGTATATTCCTTTTGATACACTGTGTAGATGTAACCATATCCTAGTTATTGGTGCCATTGTTTGTACTCTCCCTGCTAATCCCTGCACATAGTTATGCTAATAAAGGGTGTTTGAGATGCCTTGATAAATGAGTGTAAATTATAGATTTCATAATTGTGCTTTGATGCTGAAATAAAACACTAGTGACAAATGGACACTGGCTAAACATGAGACACCAAGTGTTCATTATTCATTGCTAGGTAATGAGCAGGGATTTTAGCCAAAGACATCATCTGTTCTCAATTTCAATTTTGTAATTTGTCCCACAGATGAGCCAGTTTTGGGTGAGAACTACCCCAGCCAAACGGAGATGGCTGTCATCTACCAATCAGCAGCCTGGATTCTTGCAGGTCTCCTCCTCGCCATCATCATCTTCCTCGTGGTGGCGTTACTCATCAACAAGAAAAAGAAGTGGGTGCAGATGTCCTGCTACAGTGCACCAAAGAAGGTGAGAAGTTTTCCTGTGATCTTCCAGCTTCTGCTACAACTAGTGCTAACGCTGTCATGACATGTAGGATTAATGTAGTTTCCCCTCGCGCTGTACCTTAAAGTGGAACACGGTCATGTCTAACATAAAATCTATGACTCTACCATGGAATTAGTTTGTGTCAGAAAATCGAAATTTGTCAGAGTATAATCTATATCAGGGATGGGCAACTTTGATGGTGGTGGGGGCCACATCATTGATGTACTGGCCACCAGGGGGCCGCAGATTCACTTGGAACACACACACCCACAAATTCCATGTGTTGTATGTAATTATTAACAAATATACTAAGTCTGACATCTTCATTGACTTTTTACAATCAAAGGGAACATCCCCAAAAAATGGGAACATCCTCTAATAAGCTCACTAAACAAATATCAGTTCACAGACATTTTATTTCATTTTTACAAGTGGCATGTTTGTATTGAACAGGTTATTAAACAGTGGAATAAAACTATTTTAAACTATTGGAAAGCACGGAAAACATGTGTGTATTGAGATTAACCATTAGATGACATACACATTAAGTCATGAACACTAACCCAGACAATAGTTGTCTAACTTGAACCTAAAACACTTGTAGCCAGTCTCTGCATTCCCCTTATTCCACAATAAGGGGAATGTCAACACAGACACCCGTCAGCCCGCACTCTGCTGTTCCTCAGCGCCGCTCCCCCTCCCTCCCGCTGAAATTATGAATGAAAAGCGTAGTAATCATAGATAACATGGCAGGGTCCGTGACAGTTTGTTTTCATCTGATTTCAAATAAACAAAGTCTTGGTTTTAAGAATACTAAACTTGTTTCGCCAAATTCAGATGATAAAAACAACTTTGAAGCTGGTGACGGCATAATTACAAGAGGCAACGTCACAGCAGGCATAAGAACAGCCGGTGTTTCTTGTGAGGGTTTCCCCGGGAAACAAACACAATACACACAAATGCGTCACCGATTATTTCGCGGTATTTGTAATCATCGACGCAGCTCGCGACGTAACTAGGAGTCTAGTGGACGGTATCAGTACTACAAGTAATACAAAAAATAATTAAAAAAAAATGTTTTTATTAATTACGTTGTTTATAAATTAAAGGTGGGTAGGTAAGTTTCAGAAACCGGCTCGAGATACACTTTTTGTTATATTCCATGGAATGCTCTTAACATCCCGATAGCAATGAATATCTGAAGTGCTTTGACAAAAAATCCATAAAAAAATGTCATCTGTAGAAGCCGTAATACTGTAAAAAGTACTAAACGGATTGGATGGCCTACCTGCCTGTCAGCCTTCCATCGGGGCACAAACTTATCTCGTGCCCTCATTGGTCATGTGCGCGTTCGTGTGTGTTGGAGGAGGGGCTCTATAAGGAAGTGGCAGATTTTCTCCGGTTGTGTATTTTAAAATTCTAGCGATCTCGAGCCGGTTTCTCAAATGTACCTACCCCACCTTTAATCTGAGGGCCGCAAAAAGAGGAGGTGGGGGGGCCGCCATTTGCCCATCCCTGATCTAAAGTAGTGTCATTCTGGGTTTAAAGTGGCCCCGATATGCTTATTTTCAGGTTTCAAAATGTGTATTTTGTGACTCTACTGTGTTTACATACTTTAATGTTCAAAAAGGTCTTTGTGTTTCTAAAACTGCATGAGCCCAGTCTGCTCTGATTGGTTAGCTGGCCAGCTCTGTTGTGATTGATCATTCGCTTAGAAATGTCCTGCACCTTAGCCAATCACGTACAATGTGTTGAAGCACTAGCCAATAGAAGAGTCGAGTGTAATGTAGTGATGTCACTATGTCGCAGAGTTAAACAAAGGTGGGGGGGAAAGAAACTCCCTCTGGAGGGAATTTTAACCTCTGCAGACCAAAACAAAAAGGGCCCCTTTTAAACTATACAGAGATTAAATTCATCCATGATGGAGTCAATAAATGGAAATTCTATAAACTTAAACTAGTACATTTTCAAGAAATAACTCAGAAATTCACAAGTTAAATTCTGTGTAAAAATGTAGTCTTTTGGCAGTAGAATCAGCTTTGAAAGGTTGGGCAACTCTTCCAATGGCCCTTAACTACGCCATACAGGCGCCATTTCATGCAAGTTGACAAAAATGAGTACATTTTCTTCTAGCTGTTAAGACCTGAATGATATCTTCAAACTAACAAGGGATTATGTTCTTTCACCTTTTTCTGCTAAGACGGTGATCCTCAAGAAGCACGTCAACAAGAACTCAGTGGTCTACATGGAGCCCTCCAAGGAGAACAAGTTTCAGAATGTGAAGAACGACTGCGGCATCATCCACTTCTCTCCAGAAATGAGCTCCACCTGTGGGGACAAGATGACCATCCCCAGGGCCAAGCTGAGCAACGACTGGTGCTAAAAGACAAAGAAACACCTCTGAAACTCTGCAGATCAGAGCTGTCCGACACCTCCCACTCTCTCTTACTGCTGTTTCCATGGTGATGAGTGCAACAGTGCACACACATCTTGGGTGCCGCCGCCGCCTTGTCTTTCCACCCTTTTGTCTGTGAAACTGAGGACGCTCTACAAGACAAAGCAAGTGGCCTATGCTTCTTTTCAATTTGTGTCCATATTCTTCTGTGTTTGGATCGTTGTGGTGGAGTGGGATGCTGGGAGGTGGATGGACGGATGGACATATGATGGACATATAAAGGACACAGCCACTCCAGGCTTTAAAGCAGAGAGGGAGGTAGTCAGAGGCTCCTCCCTCACAATCAGACTTTGACTGTGAACATTGTAATATTAATGCTTATTATTGCCTCCTTAGAAACTGAAACTCTGAGGCAATAAGAGAAGCATTACAAAGCTTTAGGAGAGGGGCTTGGGCTGTAGTTAAAAGGAAGGTTTTCGAGAATGATGCCCCCCCCAGCAGTGCTTCATGGATGTAATAATTTTCCTCAGCAGGGAGGCCAAAGGAACTGATAATCCAGTTGGATCAAATTGGGTTCAGCAACCAAATCATAAAGTCAACAGGCTTTATATAGACCCACAGATCCAAACCCCCTGCTTTACAATGTGTGGTTTCATCTTAGTTTTTGTATATTTCTACAGTATTTGTACTAGTTGTAGTGTTGTTCTTGGCCACCTCTCGTTTTTATTATGGGTGTCTCGGCGGGGCCAGATTGAAACATTTTGAAGATGCCAGTCTAAACATTCCTGCGATCAAGTTCAGGAAGGACACACTTCCAAAAGAATAGCCTTTGTTTCTACCTTCGTATGACCCGAGTCATTCCATTCATAAAACTACAAACCACAATTCTCAGAAAGGGAATTTGTGAACTCCTTCTGCAATACGGTAGCAAGTCGCCTTCATCTTTCCACTCTGTCTCACCCAGAAGGACTCAGTCGTACTTCATCATTATTAAAATTGCAAAGTGTAATGATGTTCATCCAGGAAGAATGTCATTTCATTGAGTGAATAGCGGTGCTAGACGCTTCATCTGGACCTATGAGGAATGTCTTTGATATCATGCCTCGCTTCATAACCTCCTTCACAGCTGTGTGGAGCTTCTGCTCACACCGAATGTTAGTGATGATTCATTTTAAAGCCTTAATGCATATCATTTCATTTAATGACTGTGTAAACCCATATCCAGGAACTTAAAAACGGTAATATATTCACCCATTATTAAGATGAGCAGATATTGTTGTACAGCGTCACAGATGATTCCCATCATCTTCAAATACAAGTGAATGATGTGATGTGGAAGAGTGGAAGCGGAGCTCTCTAGTAACGCTACCCAAGGGCACACATTACAGAGCGTGTTAAAGAGACGTAGCACTTTCTTTGGAGCCAGTGTTTCTTTTTTTAGAAAGCTCCCTGCAGGATTCTTGTAGGGATACAATTCCTAATCAGGGATTTGATAGGCATATTAAGCCCTCGGAGATGTTAAACCACTCAAGTGAACACGCTGTTGCAGCTACAGGCTCTGTACCAATGTGATCAGAACGGGGAGAGGATAGAAACTGAGAAGCATTACGAAAACAAACCTTGGTTTCATAGGAAAATGTTTTGGAGTTCTCAATCCTTTGCCAGTTTCTCAATACAAAGACCTTTCTGATGCCAACATTGGTTGGAGACCAATTTATATTGAAGTGTTTTAGTAACTCGGTAGATTTGTGTCTGTTTGAATCATGACCATGTGCTTTAAAAAGAAGAGGTGACTGTAAAAGCTTACGCAATTCTTTGTTCTTCTATGTGTAAAAAAAAAAAAAAGTAGTTTAAATTAGTAGGACAGAAGAGTACCTTATTTATTTTTTCACATAGCTTTATTTATTAATACTAAACTATAGTTTGAGATTGTCTTTTTTTTTGGAAAATGAACTTTTGGTAGCCAAAGCTGCTGTACATTGTAGACTATTTACCATTTCTATCTGCTATATTCTATACAACCTTATTTATTTCACTGTTGAAAAACCTGTAAATATGTTTCCTAGATGAACTGTAACATTTACACTTATTTTGAAAAATAAAAGTGTGAACCAAAGTGTCCCGTGCAAATGACTTTTAGAGGAACAATCCCCAGCGATGCCAGTGCAGTGATGTCATTCAAGATGGCATCTGTTAGTGGTTCTTAACCTCACATTCACATCTGGTGCTCGACTTCTGTCCCAAATGGCTTTCAATCTGATTGTTCTCTTATCTCAGTAGCATTTGCAGATGTGTTTAGTGGCGGTAGGTTGTTTCTGACGGGGGTCCTTTGAGATTTTAATGCAAGTGAAAAGCAAGTAGCCCTCTCATCTAACCAATGGGCTAATAAAAGCCCGGAAAAGACACGCAGGCCTGGAAACCTGTATAATCCTCCGCAGACTGTGCTGTTGTTTTGACTTGTCCGTCCAAGCTTGCTCATAAACTTCAAGGTGAGGAAGCTTCTCCGGAAGGATCAATAAAGTAAACATTAGGGTCAGTTTCCCAGGCCTTGGATATGTCAAATACGCAACACAAAGCCTTCAAACTCCACAAACATGCCCGACGTGTCTCAACTGAGTTCATAGCAACAAGGTTAAGCATTAGCTTATGAGGTATTACTCAGTATGCAGGTAGTCAATAATGAGGCTGCATTTTTGTTGTACTCAGATGTGTAATTAAAATAGACACAACATATCAGCTCTGTGGGAAAAGGTCATTTATTCAAATTGTTGCTGATTAGAAAAAGTTAAATTGTTGCCTTCATGTCACCATTTTCAGTAGAAATCCATCTTTCAACTTCTAGAATTCTATTAAGGCAATAGAGTGAAGACTGTCTACATAACACTGGAAAGTTAACGATTTTGAATAACCATTCAACATGGTAAACATGGTGTCTTTGGGGCTCGCGCTTTCTAAGAAGGAAAGCTACAAGTCCATCATGAAACAAGTTCTGTAGGTCCAAAGATGAAAAGTCTCTGGGAGTCTGAAGCACAGCAGGTCAGGGAGCTTGGGTCTTGGTTTTCAGAGAAGGATCTTGTAGTAGTCGTCCTTGTAGCTGTACAAGACCACCACAGCCAGCCTGAAACGGGACAACATCCGTCAGTTATTGATTCAAAAGGATCTAAAAACCACACAAATGGGACTTCAAAAAATAAGGACAGAGAAATTCAACCGGGAAGGTTTCCACATATTAGATTTCCACGTATTAGATTTCTCTAGATGAAGAGGTCAGTCAGTTTAAATAAACACAGGATTCAACTCTGCCATGTCCAGGGTAAAACCTTTCACGAAACAAAAGTACTGTTATTTCCATTAGTTGGCGCTGACATTAGCTCAAGCATGGCTGTGCCTGTGAACACTTCATAAAGCTGCTAGCATGGCTGCAGATGGGTAACAGCAGCACTGGAGATACCGATCGTACATGCCAGCAGTGGTTTTAGCTAGAACTAAATCTCAGTGAGCCCTTGGGATAAGTTGACTTTATGATCTCGCGGCTGCCAGGTGACTGCATGAGCCTTTCAGCCCACTCATCTGGCCTTGGTTGCCTGTGCCTCACATTCATTGAAAACAACAAACAACACGATGAATATATCCATTGTTGCCTCTGTGACGCATATTTATCACCAGTCTTTTCCCCCCACTAAATGGCAAATCAAACACACAGCAGAGACAGGAAATGAAAACCAACTGCTCTGGAGAGGCAGAAAGAGAAGCTCTTTTTTTTTTGTTAGCATCTCATTCATGAAGGAGAAAATCCTCTGAATCCCTCACAGGGTTGCTCTCTATGGGCATTCACCAGCGTCACTAGGAACTCAAACACTGGGGGTTTTGCCTGGCCTTTGAAAACAACGTTCTGCTGGGAAGCATTAAGCGCTACATCCACAACCGCAGCATTTGGTGAAGTTAAACCCTTGTGCTGAAATCTCTCTGTCAATCAACCTGGGTGTTAAGAGACAGACCTCAGAACACCAAACAAGGCAAATCCTTCTCCAGGTTCTACCTCAGGAAACGGGCTCAGCCGAGGATTTGATATTCTGCAAGGCAGTAGTTATCCGTATTACTGCTCCCTTTGAAGGACTGTCACACCTACACCTGGAGTGTGGTGTGGGCTCGCTCGCAGCTGCCCGTAAAAGGAAGTGTGCACTTGTTGTGGTCTTTAATGTATTCTACGGTTTTTCAGGTTTCATTTTAATAGCAAGTGGGTAATGGATGGAAACATATGAGCGGAGCAGTGGGGTCTTTGGCTCACTACTCACTGGGGTTTGTCTTCAGAGTATCAAGTTCAAACAGTTTCTTTACTTTGGAAGAGTAAAACATTTTGACACTTGAGAATGTTAAAATTGACAGAGTTTAAGAAGTTATTAGATTGGATTCTTATCCTTTCTCAAATATAGAAACCTAAATCTTGAACATTTCCATTTAAATAAAAATGTCTGTTAAGTCTCTTTCTATCATGGAATGAGGCAACACAATTGTGAGGAGCCTCTTGCCCACAAATGAAACCTTGCATTGGCCGTATTATAATATTTGAAATATCTCAACACCAATTAGAGTGATTCCCTACCTACCACTCGCGCCAGCAGCGGGCTAACATTTAGATTTTAAGTCAAATGTCTCAACAACTTTTGTATAGATTCCCATTAAACGTGTTATACACGTCAGCAGGGCCGAGACGACAAGGATAACAACTTTGGGTAACGTTCCCTTTTCCTTCACCGCAATAATGATGTAAAAGTTTCACTTATCCGGTGAATTATCTCAGCATCGACGAGTTGGATCAGCACAATCTTCGGTACATACTCATGGTCAATAAAGAATGAATATATTTGACTTTCTTTACAATGTAGGTGATATAGCAAGCTACGTCTGGGAATAATAATAGATAGGAATTATTAAGATCTGCAACAAGTTGGTTTTTCTTTGCCGATAAGAACACAAAAAACTAACTTCTTGGTCATTTTGAAATGGTGGATCTCATCGCAGATGGACTTCAGGTAGCGCTGCTTGGGTAGACGAGACAGCAGAGTCTTCACGCTGCTGTTGAACTGCTCTTCGCTATCAAACTGGAAAGAAAGAAAGAAAGAAAGGAGAGAGCCCGTGTGAATGCAAGAAATTAGAAAGCAGTGAAGGCAAGAAATGTGACGAGAAATGCAGAAGCCGAATTCAGTGCATCAAACAAAGCCTGGTAGAGGTTAGTTTACTATATCAACAGTGTTCAGAGTATCCAACACAACAGCTCACAAGGTGTCAGTTCCCTTTATGTTTGTTAACAGAAAAGTAAACCGCATTTTAGAGGAATAAATGGGCTTTTTCTTCTGCAGCCTTGGAGTATATTTGTTCAAGTAGAGTGTAGCTACAGTGGGTTTATAGATTTCCTCTGCTTTGTGTGTGACTTGGGGTAATTTGCCGTATTTAAAGCAGGCCTTTCCTGCACGCCTGGCTATACCCACTGTGTATTGTCACCCGTTTTATATACTAAAAGTGTTTTCTTTGACACATGTGCTTGCGAAGGGGGCCGACTGTATAGGTGGCCCATTCATTTATGGAGTGGAGGCTTTTGCTTATATAGAGGGGTGGTGTAAAGTGCGTTCTTCAGACGTCTTCATGTTACTTAGCACAATATCATTTAAGACTTTTAAAAACCTCTGCTCTAAGGAACCAGGGTTTCTTTATGAGTGCCGCTTTGGTCAGGAGTTTGGAATGTGAATTTTAACACCTCTTAAGTATCCGTTTTCTTAACTGTATGTGTCTGTCCCATATGTGAGCCTTGTTAAAGGAATGAACGTCTTTGGCAGAGTTCCCTGGCTGTGGAAAAAGGCCAGGGTGTTCCCTCAGTCCACTCCTCATCGGGCCTGTAAGGAAGGAGACGGGATCCCCACTTCCTGTCTGCGATCTTGACCTCTATTGGCTGTTCTTTCCACCCTCCCTCCCTCCCTCCCTTCCACCCTTAAGGATGTCGCCTTTTATTAACTATGCCAAAGGGTCTTGATAAAGCCAAGTATGGAACCTACCTCCAGAGACAGGAAGTTCACCAGCGTTTCCTTGTTCAGGTCCACCTGTGGGACGAAAACAAGCAAAACACAATAGAGCCTTATCTCGTGTTGCAACAGTTTCAGAAATGTTTTTATAATACAGCTCTAAAAATATCAGCCAATCGCTTGTGCAACTCTTTCAACACAAGATAATCCACACCACTTGGGTAAATGTACCCATAGTTCCACAATGCTCTGGCCAGGCCTAAGAAGTACTCGATGTCCCGTTTACAGGAAGAGTACTAGACAAGCAGGCTACTGCCCACAGTGAAGATGCATAGGCCTGTGTAACTCTCTGCTTGTGGGAATCAAGGTGATTATGTTTCAATAACTTGCATTTACTGCTGATGAAATCCAGACCCCAATATGAAAGACAAATTAATTGTGTGTAGCTACATTGGTAAAAAGAAAAACAAGCACCGGATGATTTACTTTGAGAATATCAGGCCATACATCTTCAATGCAACCACAAATAAACACAATATGGCAGCCATTTACATCCCCTGAAATGACACGGTGACTGCCTTCTGTTTAGTGTTCATTGTTCTGTCGCGACTGGAACGGATTCACAGCCATGTCAACCTCCAGCACGAGGCACATCACTATAAAAGGGCTGCTCCCAGGGATGTTTGATCAAAAAGCCCTTTTCGCCGCTCTGTGATTCCACACATGGATTCTAGAGATAAGGGTGGGAGAGCAGAACAAGGGGGAGCCGGGGTAAACAAACAAATGACTTACTGCCAGAACCTCGATGTCATTGGTTTTGTTCTGTAAATTGCTCGCGAGATTTTGTAATCTGGTTTGGATCTGAAAGAGAGAGTTAGAAAGGAACAAAATAAGAGCAAGAACAAAGTGAAAAGGATGAAAGTAAATAGTGGTGGTTCCCATGATCAAAAGAAACCAGGAGGAAAAAGAATACTACAAAGGGCATACTTTTTTTAAGTAAGAAAATTGGGTTGGTTTTCAGTTACAGTTATCGTATTCTTATTGACAAACAATGTGATGTCTGTGTTTATTTCTCTTGCCATGCTTGTTGTTATTATTCACCATTTGTGAAGCTGTAGAGAAATGACTGGATGAGTGGGTGCGGACATACACTCGAGAGGTTTAAATGTCAAACATTTGTGAACATTTTTTATTGGTAACTACATCAGAAGATCTGGCTCACCAAATCATCGAAAATAAGGGATCAGAAAAGATGGAAAGAGAAGCGTATGTGTGTGTGTGTGTGTGTGTGTGTGTGTGTGTGTGTGTGTGTGTGTGCGCGCACGCACTCGCATCACATACCTGAGTCTCGTAGCGTCGTCTAATATTAGAAGAGACTTTGTCCGGGCCGATGACGTTCACATTCATGTTCATGGGGCCGCTGCTCCCATGCTGTTCTGAGGAGCCTGGAGACAGAAAAGGGACCATTTCCACATTTCATCCAATCAGAAGGCTTTGGTTAATCACACCTTAATCTCAAATGTACACATTCCAATGACATGACTGTGAAAACTGCCTCGCTAAAGTCTTTCAATTTAATTAAATCCGTTTGTATGCTACCCGTCTACGTGCCAGAAGTTGGTGTGAAATGTAACACTTCTTCTCTTTTTGCACTTATCGTACGTCACTGGCTAACAAATCAGTTAAATTCCAGAAGTGTAAATTCAGTAGGATCAGTGCTACTTTACAGTCGTACTTTTAGTATAAAAACAGGTGTGAATGCTGCAGTAAGGCTATACATTTTAATTTGCATATATAGAGGCGTTCTGGAAAGACTAAGGGGTAATCAGACCTGTGGTGTTGAGCAGCGATCCTTTCGGGTTCTGAGACATGCTTTCAGACATTTCTCTGCAAGGGGCACAAGGACAACATTATATAAGAACACACCGCCTTACATCATGCAGACGTCTGAGCAGCGCATTACACCAAAATGTCTTTACCTGATGTTTCTGTCCTCAAAGAATTTGGTTCGACATTTCTGAATGATGTGGTCCACCAAGTCGGACTCAGGGATCCGTTTCTCAGACTGCCTGTCTTTCTCAAAGGACTTGACCTGGAGACAGACAGATACTTTAGCATGTGCTAAACCACTCTATAATTCTCTCTTAAACAAACAGCTTTGACAGCATTATAATTCTTTTTTTTTTTATGTAATGTATTCCCGCACAATGCTTTGCTGCACTGTCGGTCTGGTTTACCTTCACATAGTTTCCCTCCTTGTCAGAGACTAGGACCATGCAGCTGATGCCGGCCAGCCTGCAGTGCTCCATCAACGTCTCCTGAGACTAAACACAAGAGGACCAATGCTCAATTACTCGCACACAGACAATATAGGTGGTGATTTAAGGTGTCATATTATGCTCATTTCCAGGTTCATACTTGTACTTTGAATTTGCACATGTTCGATGTTCAGAACACGCATTCGTTTTCCCTAAACTGTCTGACTGAATGTACCTGTAATTACCCTCAGGCTTAAATGCTCAGTTTTTAGCGCCCGTCTCTTTAAGAGTACCTCCTGAAAAAGCTGCTCTGATTGGTAAGGGGTTTCTGGGAGTTCCGCATCTGCACCTACGATCTGCACCCCTCATTGAAGGCAGGGATTGCCTGTAATGACGTGTAGCCGCACTTATAATTGTACCTATAAATTGTACAACCTAATAAGACGTGAAGGACCTGTTCAAAGGCAGTCTCCACATACAGGCTGTGCGTTTCTTTCTTAGGAATTAGCCTTTTAATACCACTGTACTTGCTTTGTAATAACAATAACACTAAATCTCAATCCTGGAATATGCTGCCTTCAATGGCTGCAATCCCTAGAACTAGGAGCACATTAAAAAAAAGAATGGAGAGGGAATATTAATTGCACAACATACTGAATATGTGTACCATTCACTTGAACATGTCCTGTCTGGTGGTAATGTTGGTGCTTGAGGATCTAACCTGGAGGGACACAGTGTGGCCGAGTCAAGAGGGAGCTGGTAACTTAACCATTTGGTCTTAATGGTTATTAACCATACCAGTTTGACAGAGACTTTTCTTCCATTAATTACTAAAAGAGTCAAGTTTGTCATTTAAAACCATTTTGAAATCAGGGCTCATTTTGGGGGGAGCCCTGGTTCAGAACCTTCTTCTTCTACAGCAGCAGCACACACTCAGTGCAGGCAGAGTGTGCACTGTGCCGGGAGTCACGACCAATATCAATGTGTGTTCAGGTAACGTGTTCAACCATGACACTCTGTACGGACGTATGTGTGCGTTAGCCCAATTAATTACGCCAACTCGCAGCTCGAGAGTTTCATTTGGCTGCTCCACTAGACGAGCCAGTGGTAGTGCAGAACAACCCCTTCTGTGTTAACAAGCGTGTGTGTGTGTGTGTGTACGCACGTGTCATGTTTGCCTCGTCATCCTGTATGCACTAACACTTCTTCTTTTCTTATAACTTTCACGTTGACAGAACAAATTAAGTCAAAGTTAAGCCATTGCTCGGGGGGCCGGTGGGCAGCTCCGGGGCCATATGCCTAATCTGACCGCATGTGGAAAGGAGTTTGCCATATTTGGCAATTAAAAGCTAAAAGGAGTGGAACTGTCTCCTGAGGATGCTTTAAAGCTGCAGATTGAGGGCCTTTTAAGAGGCCAGCATGGGAAAGGTGTTAACAAAAGTCTAGTGAGAGGGGAGGGATGGATGAAGGGGTCCGAACAGCTCAGTCAGTGCGCAGCCTGCATACGTAATCTACAAATACAAACAGTGCTGACACTTTGGACATAATGCCGCTCTTCTTCAGCCAAACTGCCCGTAAGGACTTGTTAGGGGAAATGAAGGTGGCCAATAACTTTTGTCCTGAGCCAGTACATAAAGACAATGAAGACTGTTACAAGCAAAGCACTTATCCACTGCAGAAGTGGAAACAAAAGTTATAAAGAGCAACAAAAAAGGTCTACTGACATGTGGGCCCTCCAATTTGCCAAGGAGGGCGTTTGCACAAACACACAAACACAAGGCTCGGATCAGTTTGTCACATAAACATGAAGAATGTGACGGAGGCATGGCATCAGGATTTCTGGACCGGGAAATACATAACTTCACTTTGAGGGGACTCGTCTCATCTCGGCTGTTTCCCCTAACATGAGCTTATCATACAAGTGTATTGGAAGATTGTCTAACAGATGCCTGAGTCGATTATTGCAGAAATGACTCCTTTGTATCGTCCCAATATGGCCTCTTTCAAGTGCAGCTCATTCTCTAAGATGTTTAATATTTATGATGCTGTCACGATAAACTCTGCTGCTGACACATGAGGGGCATTTCCCCCTCAAGAACAGAAGTCGCCCCCTGTAGGAGGGTGGAAGTTACTACGGGACAAAAAGGAAATACATTTTACACCAATGTTCATTTCTATTCAGGGGTCTACAAAAGACGGAAAGTGGTCGAGTTTTGAAAAGAAAAAGGGGCTCAGTTTTATAATAACTGCGAACGGACATAAATCCTTCTGATTCAACGACTACAGTGCTTCTCTAGCCATGTTCTCTCTGCAGACGGTTTCCTTTTGCAGGTCCGGAAGCACGTCAATTCAACACCGTTCTGAGGGATCAATGACACAATGCATTTGGGTGAAGAACACAGAATGGACACATGTATTCTCTCACCTGTGAGACGTCATAGGCGATGTCTGCAGAGACACCAGTGCTCCACAGCTTCTGGACAACATTGATGGCTCTGGACATGGAAGAGTGTCCCACTGGGACCACCAGCACATCACAGGAGCTGACTGAGGGCTGATGGAATGCAAAAACAGAGAATGTAAAGAACAGAAAGTTATTGAATATCTCAGCATCTTATTGTCTTCAGATCTACCCACAGTTGTCTTAGGCACATCATGTCACATTTGAAATAAAAATAGAGAACACGATAATGACAATAGTCCCAGCGATCATAGTTATTAACATGTTTCTAAAAGCGGCTGTGTGGCGGCCGACTGCTATAATAAGGCATACTTAAATAGCTGTCTGCTGCGCCTTCATTACAATAATTAGGAATGATCCCAGTGTGTGTGTGTGTGTGTGTGTGTCTCACCGGCTCCTCCATGTTGGCTATAGCTGCACAGACTTTGTCCAGGGCCACGCTGGCCCCCACTGCAGAAGGCACCGGCACCGTGGAAGCTGGCCCACGAAACTCCAGGATCTAGCAGCACAGAGAACGAAAGACAGAACATAGACTGCATCCTATGGATTTCATTGAATACAGACCGAAGAGATATGAAGAAAAATGACTTGATAAAAAAAGCCACTCGTGCGGCACGGATAAACGCCAGTAAAACCCACCAGGTGGTCGTAGCGCCCTCCAGCTGCCAATATGTCCGGCACAGTTCGCTTGCGCTTCCTGATGAAAGCCACAAACTGGAAGATGATCCCACAGTGATGCTGCACCTTGTATACCAAGCCTAAGTTAACCACCACCTATAGAGAAGATACACATGTGTTAAAAGGAAAGAGAACATACACTTTAACCTCCATTCACCTAGAATGTGTGTGTTAACACCCCGCACACACAGACACTCAAATCCAGCATCAGACACTTTTTTTACGCTGCTATGGACAGTCTTGCACTAATGTACATTTTTAAAGATATTGAAGTGACTGTTATTTTTGTATATATTGATTGTTGTGCTTTTATATTAGGTCTTAAAGGTGGGGTAGGTAATTTTGGAGAAACCAGCTCGAGATCGCTAGAATTTGAAAATCTGCCACTTCCTCACAGAGCCCCTCCTCCAACACACACAAATGCACACATGACCAATGAGGGCACGAGATAAGTGTGTGCCCCGATGGAGGGCTGACAGGCAGGTAGGCCATCCAGTTACTTTAGCCGGGCCGGCGCTACGGCTTCCACAGAGGACATTTTGTAATTTTTATACATATTTTTATAAATATTAGTTTTTGTATTCGGGATTGTGGAAAACGGTATTTCGATCTCTCCGTCTCTGCACACATACATTTAAAGATCACAATAAAATTGACTTTGAATCCAAATCACCGGCAGTTTGACCCCCAGTTTCCTCAGCAGCACCGTGAGCTCCTCCAGGTCCTTGAGGCCCTGCTTGGCCAGCTGGGTGACGGCGGTCTTCTGTTTGGTGAGTGATGTCAGCAGTGGAGCCAGATCCTGCAGATTCCCCTTCTGCTCGATGTACTTGTACAGCGTCTGCAACTGGAGGCATGTCTGAGTTTAGAACAAGGGAGCTGCTGCTGATTATTTTTACAGCAGGTCCTCGTCCATCCCAGTCTGACACTTACGCTGTTGGTCGACAGGGAGAAGTTACATAACTTTGCCTCCACCTCACGTTTGGTCAGCTTTTCACTCTGGGGAAGACACAGAAACCAAAGGAATGCATTAACACTATTATATATGCTCATGCTAGCGTTTAGGCAACAGTCACGCACTGGGAATAACATCTGTGATGCACGTGTGACCTTCACTGACCATGGCTTCACACAGTATGGAGGACGCCTGGCTCAGTTTGTCCTCAGGGACTCCGCTGTGGAGCAGGATGGCCTTCAACAAGCTGGTGTGGTTCAGGTAGATGTTGTAGTTCCTCTCCTGCGGGTGCCAAACACACACACACACACACACACACACACCTTCAGACCTCTCAGCCGCAATTACAGTCAAAACTGAGAGCACTACTGTACAATGAGCGCCTCGAGTGAATAATGATTGGTGTGTCCGGCTGCCCTCTCATTCCGTCTGACTCGCGTATTCTTAAAAGCTTTCACACAAAGAGCAGGGCGGTGGAGGGGATCACAAACAGGATCTATGAGGGATGAATGATTAGGCCAGACCCTAAGGTGACGGAGTTCACCAAACATGAAGGAGGAGAGCCGACTGACGTGGCGCTGGGGTGTGTGGGCAGGAAATGGATTGGACTGGGAGGCAGAGAAGGAAGTGCAGGGAGCTGAGCACAACAGATTTACTATACCAATAATAAATACTGTGTCAATCTGTCAGGCTTAGACGTACTTTGGTATGTCAGGAATGTGAGCGGGAAGGGAAAAGGCAAAAAACAACAAGGGGCCAGGTTGCACTTCTGGCATCCGTAGGAAAATAAAGAACAATGATGCATCCAGCCAGTCAACAAAGTGCGTGAACAGGGTCCGCTCTCTGCGTAGTGTACCAAACAGACTGCGTATAACCTGAAGCACGGGGAACTCCTGGACTATCTCAGAGATGGTGTAGATGGTCTCGGCATCAGGGAGCAGGCTGCTGGTCACGGGGGTGATGATGTCGAAGGCGCACTCCAGAAGCTCCCTTGGGTGCGCGCGGTCCAGCTTTCTGGGACGGAAAACACGCTCGATGCTGTACCTTCGGAGAGATTGAGAGAAACATTCATAAGTCTCAACATTAATTAAACCGTTAACTTGGTGGCGACAGGACTTTACATTGCACATTCCTAATTGTTGTTACTAAAGATTTGACATGAATAACCGTCGCATTACAACTATAACGTAAAGGAATGCGTTGGGAACAAATGCAACGTTTCATTTGTATAGCTAAATGTACAAAAAAGAAAAGAAAATACATCCCAAACAATTGTGGTGGGTCTAGCTTAAAGATAGTTAAAGAGAAACAAAAATGGCATTAGAGTTTTATGCAGAGTTGCAAACAGAGTGCCCAGCATAAGTCAGTGACATACATCCTTTGAGCTCGTAGCTTGGTTGAGCATTTATTTAATAAATGAGGATATTATTAGGATTATATAATGTTACATCATTCAACTTTACCTCTTCAGGTGCGTTATGTTATTGCGAGCGACGTATCTTGAAAAGGCCATCTAAAGTAAAGACAGAGTTAAAGCACGGGGTGCACTCGTGTAATGACAGTGAAGTCAGTGCATACCAGGCTGTAATCAATCACACAGTGGAAACAACCATTTAGTGTTCAGGGTTTCCTGAGGTAGCAGGATATTAAGGCGGCTGCTGATTGCAGCCTCACACTATGTGTGTGTTTGCTGATGCAAATAGCTGGGTAATTAGTGTTTTCGTGCAAGCGCGGACATGCATGCTTGAGCGCGTGTTTTGTGTGTGTGTGTGTGTGTGTGTGTGTGTGTGTGTGTGTCTTGCGCTCACGCGAAGGTCGTAGGGCAGTGTGACCAGCATTCCACTGTGATCCATGAAGCAGGCCAGCTCGCTGCCATCATACAGCTTCCTGTTCCTGGGGAGGAGAAGCGGTGTCTGGAGGCGCACCGCACCTGAGGAGGAACATCATGTATGACTGCAACATCTGCATAAGATACCACACCCCTCGGTCGAAAAAGAGATGATGCGTGTGAGTAAAAACAAATAAGGACAGCTGGACATCATCAGCAAAAAAAAATACACTAGCACCTGCACATAATCTGCTCTGCCCCACAGTGCACTTATTGTTTTGCTGCCACTCTCTGGAGCAGATGTTGGGGTTCAGAAAAACGTGCTTCCAATGGGTCAGGAGTCCAAGTGGTTGGCAGTGGAGAGTCAACAGAGGCTCACACGCACACTCATCAAACAACCGTAGTGTACTCACCATGCTTCTTGAAGATCCTGGTGATTGTTTCATAAACATGCTGCTGCAATTTGGCACTGTTGAAGCTGAAGCTGCCCTGGAGGGAGAGCAAACAAACAGCCTCTGTTAGGGATCAGGAGACATGGAGTAAGCACTACCAGGCCTTCTGCTGGCCACTATACAGGCCAGATGAAAGGAAGCACCGGCGGTGTGTGAGTGCAGCCATTCAGATGTCTGCAGTGACATCTTCAGGTGGGGAGGGGGAACTTCAAGAGTACATGAAGTGGCTTTTCATATGGTGTTCCGTTTTTATGGTAGAAATATCTGGAACAAACTCTCAGAAAACTGCAGGTCACTCCAAGTCTCACTTCTTTCAAACTAAGGATGAAGACTTTTCTGCACACCGCTTCATTTTATTAAATTAAATAACTATTCATGACTGAGACTGCCCTGAACCTTTTATTCTTGTATTTTCTTTATTTACGTGACCTATCTTGTTTTAGTTTGCTTTATTTGTATTTATCTTGGCTTTTTATTGAAAAAATGTCAATGTAATTTTATTATGCGTTTCTGTTGCACAACGTTTTAACGCTCTTAATGTTTTGGGTAAAAAAAAATTGAAATTGCCTCGTGTGGAAATGTACTATAAATAAACTTGCCTTGCCTTCACACTTACATTCACCATATATCCAAAACACATATGTCTTCTATAGAAATATAAATAAAAGCACTTACTGTGCATCTACGTTTTTAATTCCCCAAATACCACACATCATATATCATTCTTAAAATAAATACGTGACACCAGTCAAAATATACTAGAACCACACCTTGTGCAGGTCTATGTCGTAGGTGTAATCCATGACCGGGGAGGTGTTCTGGGCGAACAGCTGGCCCACCATGGTGCGGTAGGATTTGCCGTTGATATTAGCCATGGTATGCTGCAGCACCTCGTGCAGCTCCGACTCCTCCATCTGTGGGGGGGGCAGCAGCTCGCTCTTCAGCAGCTCCTGGGCGGTGGGCCGCAAGGCCGGGTCGTGGTTCATCAGCCACTCTATCACTTTCCTCTGAAAGGAGTCACAGCCAGCAGCCCCGATTGTTAGACTGAGAACTCAGAGGAAAAGGCTTCATATGAAAATGCTACAGCGTCCTACCTGTGTTCCTTGCTCATATTCAGTAAAGTCCTCAGGAAAGATCATGAGCTCCTGCATCGTAGAAAGAAAAGAGTTGAGGTCAGTCACAAGCAAGTTATAAATCCCCACGCAGCCAAAATAATTGACATGGGCTGCAGTGGAATAGTCTTTTTTTGCTTAGGAAGTATCAAAGTGGCGGTCATAACAGCTGTATGAATGATCTCATTACTTAGGACATGTGCTTCAATGCTTCCATTATTTTCTCCTTTAGCATAGAGTAGACTGGCCTGTCTTTTACCTCGGACAACCAAGAGAAAGTTCTTTGCCACAATTCCATGCGGCAGCCCCACATACATAGCATCTGCCTAACATTATTCAGTTGCCTGGTGCAAGTCAAGTTAGATACTGTTGTGTATGTTTTTATAAAGTCCTTATGTCCTACAATGTCATTTTTTTCACTTTACGACTCCAGCAAAAATCGCCACCAGTCCTGAACATGAACGTACCGCACGCAGCTGGCTCAGGACAGAGATGCGCTCGGACCCTGTCGTCATTGGACGGTAGGACATCTCAAACAGGATAATGCCCAGGCTGAAAAGATCAACTTTCTGAGGACAAACAGAAAGGATAAATATCAGACACCTAAAAGTCTTGTGTTACAGGAGCGCGGCAAACTATGCAACTAAGATGGAGAATCTCAAATAATGTCTATATTTCAATACAAATCTTACTTGGTTGTAGGTGGCTTTGGTGTTCCCTTGAACCTCCGGACTGACGTAGAGTGCAGTACCAACCATGCCCGTCATGTTACCTGTAGAATAGTGATGCAATGTGTCAGGGAAGAACATGTGTATCAATCAAAATAGCATTAAATCATGTGAAGTTTTTCAAACCCTCTGCACCTGTTGGGTCTGGTTTGGGCATCACCGCTGAGCCGCTCTCCTCCACTTCAAATTTGCCTGCAGCCTGAAACAGTAAAGGAGTATGCGTGTCATATTGATGCGTAATCTAGTGTTACGAGCTATTAACCTAGGCGATTAAACATAGGGACACTGTTTCACATAACTCCACAGAGCAGCCCGTCTGTAGAGTGAAGCTGTTAGGCTAATACACACCACATTAGCAGGGCGGTCCGTAGCCAGGCCAAAGTCCCCAATCTTCACGTGGTCCTGTGAGTCGAGGAAGATGTTGACAGGCTTCAAGTCCCTGTGAATCATGCCCTAATGGAAAGGATTCATGAAAAGACCTGCTCAGTCATGCGTCATTAAAAACATGGCTTCCTTATTACCATACAAAATGCAACAGATAAATGCCTTGGATATAAAAGTGTGATACTAGCTTACGGGACACTTGCAAATGGCAAACATTATTTTTTAAACCATGCTTAGAACTTAAACACACACAGATAAAACACCTGCTCGTGGATGTAAGCAATCCCATCCAGTATTTCCCTGAAGAGCCTCGCTAAACGATTCTGGTCCTGGTGCAGGCCTTGATCTATTGTGTCCCTTAAAGTACTTTTTTCACAGTATTCCATCTGGTGGAAAACAGAACACCGGCATTAGATAGGAGGCAGTGACCTCTAGTGGTAGAGAATGGAGTATGATGGTGAAGCTTACTTGTATGTATAAGTGATGAGCTATGAGGAGGGGTTGGTCTGATTCTGTGGTGTCCCCTGCGTCTGTTACAGACCTTCTGATTGGCTCAACCTGCAAGAGGAGTCTGTTAGTTACACTATGGACAAATACTAATGAATAATAGATAAAGTGTAAATATTCAAACCTGTGACATATCGTCTGTGTTTTCATCTCCATTGTCAAAGATTATGTCGCTACTTGAATCACTGTCCGAAGGTCTAAAAGAAAAATGTGAAGTGTTGAGAGTTTGTGCAGGAGAAAGTATTGCTTCACGTTATCCCTAAAAAAAACACTTACAAAAAAGAGGCACCAAAAACATCTTCTTCTTCTTCACCCTCATCATCCTCTTCATCACTTGACTGGTGCCTGCTACATTTGGCGCTGGAGGACCTCTCGATGGAGGTGGACCACTCCACGGAGCTGGACAGTGCCGGGGGGGGGCGCAGCGTCCTCCACGTTGTCGGCGAGGCCCTGCTCGTTGACGGGCTTCGGGGACTCTTTGCGCTGGGGGGGCTTCTCGTTGGAGCTCCAAGGCTCGGAGTTGTCCGTGTTGCTCAGCATGCCTCCCGAGGGGGTCTCGTGCCGCTCGATCCACGCGTTGTAGTAGCGCACGATATTCTCATGGTTAAGGCGTGAAAGAAGCGTCACCTCGCCTTTGATTCGTCTGAACTGTTTACTGGCCGGGTTGACCAAGATGCGCTTCACAGCGTAGTAGCAACCGTCGAGGTTATTCTGAACCTGGAGTTGCAGGAGAGGGAAAGTGGAAGGGAAAAAGGGAGATCAACAGACAGTTTACTCGCCAGTGGAACATCATCCAAAAAGGCTTTAGGGCCTACCTTAATTACAGCACCAAATGCCCCCTTTCCAAGAAGCTGCAGTTCCTCAAACTCATTGAAGTAGCGGGAAAACTGCCTCTGCACCCCGGTGCTGAACGGAGCGTGGAGGATGTGGCTCTGTGGGATGACTGATAATGGGAAGTCCACAACAGGATCTGAGATGACGGAAGAAGAAAAAACATGACAACGACAACATGATGGAGAGAGAGCATACAACAGCATGACATCATAACTATAGGGGTGGGATTAGCTGCATATCATTAACACACTATACAATGAGTGTGCAGAACATAGACACCTGTAGAATGCAATGTAAAACAATCCATTAACAGTTATACTATTATTAAGTGTACTCTGCTTGTAATGTAAATATATGCTGCGAGGAAAGGAAATATCTTTATATTGATAGGAAAATAAGGAATTTAAAATGCTTTTTGTAAGATCTGACAAAAGGGTTCAAGTTGTCTCATTTGTTTGTAACTGTTTGACTCTACATTTGATGTTGCTCTGGTAGAATATTTTTGCTTTAATTGAGCTAAATTTACCTAAATGTTTCTTATATTTTATCCATGTACAAATAGTGTATATCACCTTCTGGGCTGTCAACCCGGTGCTGTGGCAGGTTTTTGGGCGAAGGAGGCTTGAGGAAGGAGTGTTCTAAAAGCTGCTGAGTTGTCCAGCGATCAGCTTCATTCAGGCACACACACCTGTGACAAAAACACATACAGTATTATAGACGCTTTAACTAAAATGTCTATTTTACGAATCCACATTGTGCTTTGCTGTCAACATAAAGCAGTAGAGCCATATTAAAAAGAAGGAAAAGGTCTAAACATTGTAAATGAAACCTAATGTTATGTATGTAAAACAACTTACATTTAAAAACATTATTTAAACAACCAGCAAAGAGGAAGACGGACATCTATAAAAATCATGGCCCAAAGGATGATTTAGTATATTAACAACAAATCCAGATGCTTCACAATACTGCCATGCATTTTCCAAGGCCCACTCCTCAGTTCTGAATGTGTTCCACTTTTTCAGTCACTGTTTTCCCTTTGTGCGTGTAATGTGTACGGCATGAAAATCTACCCGAAGAGACACAAAACTTTGCTGGCAACTATTTCAGTAATCAGTTAACTTACTGCATTCCTGGTCAAATATCTGACCTGAACCAAATTAAATCATTCGGGGCTTTGGACTAATTGTTGAACAAAACAATCTAAAATATCATAATAGCCATTTTCTCACAAATTGCTGTTGTTTCATAGATCAAACAAACTATTGCATACAAATAATCATTAGTTGAAGGTCTATTTCATTGAATGTAAGGTTTGCTTCTGTCAGTCGGTTGTCAGGAAAACAAACAAATCGTTCATTTAAAACAAATCAATAATCTTTGGAAAATGGTCAGGAGTCAGGACTATTCAAAAGTATTTAGTACACAAGAGTACATGACTTATAGTAAATTGTCTTAAACACTATTATACTCCTTTAAGAAGCTGGTAATGTATCTATCAATACATACTTATGGAGGAAATCCTGGAAGTCAGCAGGAAGGCTGGCTGGCACTGTCACTGGATACTCCTGCACCTCCTTCCCCTGACTCTGAGCCAGCAGCATCAGCCCCAAGTTCCACACGTCCCCTTTTTTGCCCGTTTTCGTTGGCATCGACGTGTCCTCCGAGAATCGCACGTGGGCTTGCTCGAAAATGTCTTCTTTGCAGATATCGGCGAATCTCTTGGATAAGCTGTAATCGGTCAGTCGTACGTTTCCCTCGGAGTCCACCAGCACACTGGAGGCCCCCAGCTGTTTGTGGACCACGGAGTTGGAGTGAAGGTAGTCCAGGGCAGCCAGCAGCTGGGCCGTGTAGTGGCACAGTTTGTCCAGAGGGACCGGGGTTTGTGTGACGAGGCTTTGGGTCAAGTTGACGCCAGCCACATGCTCCACCAGCAGGTTAACCACGAGGCAGTCCTCCTTCTCAGTGGAGCTCAGCGCCATGTAGCGCACCAAGTTTGGATGATCCAGCTGCAGGAGGGAGTTGAACTCGTTTTCGGCCCCGTGGATCTACACAGTAATTCAGAAGCATGGTTTAGTACTTAATCAGAATACCTTTATTAGTCCCACAGAGGGGACATTTACATTGTTACAGCAGAAAAGAGCCAAAGACAGTTTAATGTTACCTAAGAAGCATGCATAAAAAAAGTATTAAAGATTAAAAAAGTATAATAAAAAAAAGTTCTGAGGATCTAGCAGCCAGGTATATATTGCAGTTATTACCGGCATATATATCAGGGTTTCCCACACAGACTATACTTGGGCGGGCCGCCCAGGTATATTAACGGCCGCCCAAGTATATTTCGCGACCCATTTAGTTTTGTTTGTTTTTTTAAATAATTTTTTTTTTTATAATTTTTTTTTTTTATTGGTCCGTGACCACGACGCCATCTGCGATCGGTTAACTTGTGGACAATGATCCCTCACTCCCTTGCACTGATCTCGCCTCCTTCTGGCCTGTTAAGTGGCCTGCCTCACAGGGTGACTGGCTGTCCACATGATGTGGCCTGCCGACATGGCCACTGTCATACAGATCATAAATCAAAGCCCTTGATTGGTCTCTGTGTGTCATTCAAGCTCGGGATAAGTTCAGCTCAGGTGAGGTAAAGGACTCTCTGAGTGTTTAGTCTAAGTTCTCAGTGGGTCTCAAACGGTGTGGTCACCATTTATGTAAACACAACACATATTTCCATTTGAGAGGGTAGTGATTGGTCTAATGGATAGCGAGGTGGGCTGAAGATCGGAAGGCTGTGAGTTCAAATCCCGCGAGGAACACCACCACTAGTGTGCCCTTGAGTAAGGCACTTAGCCCTTAGTTACTCCAGGGAGAATGTCCCTGTAATCGGTCATTATAAGTCGCTTTGGATAAAAGCGTCAGCTAAATGAAATGTAATGTGATTAGTAAAATATGCATGAATAAATAAATAAAAAGTTAACTGGGTGAAAAAAGGTAAGATACCATTTTAAAACTTGTTGAGAGAAAACTAGTCTTTGCTGCTGCCTCAAAGAGGAGCAGGGGGAGAGGAGGGAGACAGGAGAGGCTGATTCAGGAGCACAGACACACTCACAACTATAAATGAACCAAAAATAAATTAATAAACAAGTTTCAGTGTTTTTTTCATATTGGAAATGGTATGGTATTGGTTATGGCCATGGTTTTATGATTATTGAAATGTATACAGTTCTGTTTAATATAGGTGTTTCCATAGATCTAGTCTCTTTATTTTCCCCTCAAAATGCACCAGATTGATGCATTTAACTCCAAAATAAAAAATAAAATCTTACCGGGGGGGGGCATGCCCCTGGACCCCCATAGAAGATTTGAGGTCGACCCCCACTAAAAATCACATGGATAGGTTCCTAAATACATTTTTTTTTTTTTTTTTTAAAGTAACCCATTTCCATATGTTCATGTGTGGGTAGTAGATTTAAACTATAGGGCTATCATTATGGGCCCTGCCTGTACCTGTTCACTCTGCCATCGCGTGAAGGGTCTGCTAACAAGCGACCAACAGAAAGGTTAATATTGTTGCACGTCACCTCACCCCCGCTACCACCACCACCCCCCAAGTATATTTCAGATATGTGGGAAACAGATCTGTGGGAAACACTGGCAGTTAATGGACCAGCACCAGAGGTGTTCCCATACACACAGGCGTTGGAGCTGTTCTTCATGAAATCCCAGAAGGATGAAGTGCTCTGACAAACAGTGCCATCTTTGCGCAAAATGATTATACAAGAATGAAAAGTCAATAAATAAACATGTTGTTAAAACTTTTTCTTTTTTTTCGGGCACCCCCCCCCCCTGCCCGCTGCCACCACCCGCCCAAGTATATTTCATATCTGTGGGAAACACTGTATATATATATATATATATATATATATATATTTATATTGCACAAAGAAAGATTACTTAAGGACTATTTTCCAGGTTTTCCTGATCTTAAAAACCGTTGAATACATTATTGAACCACTAAATAATAATAATAATACGTTTATTTATTATAATAATAGTAATAATGATAATAATAATACGTTTATTTATTATAGCACCTTTCACAGAAATAGAATTTCACAAAGTGCTTCACAATTAAGAACAAAAGTTGAAATTAAGACCACGGAGACATGAATACAATAACCACACGAGGCAGACATGTTTAAGGTCAACATAAAAACATAACACAGAGCACGTGGAGTCCAAAACTCCAAAACTAAACTCTTAATGATAACATCTGCTTTTATTTCACTTGCCTGCTTTTTGCAGTTATCAATCCTTCCTTTCTCCTGGCTGGTGAGAAACGTGCCCATCTTCTTGTTCCATTGAAGCGACCACTCGTAGATCACAGTAAAGTCTCCAGAGTTTTCCTCAAATCCATTATAAACGTTACGCCGGAGCCTCTCGCTCACACCTGTCACAATCAGAGACACACAATAGCACACACACAATAACACTCATGCCAACGGTTAACAGGTGGATTAAGCAACTTTGGACTGAAGTAGCTGCATCCTCTCAGACAAATCTCACCTAAGCTTTTCCCTCTGTGGACAACAAGATCTCCAAACGCGCTGCTGGAGAAGTGAAGAAGCTCTTGGGAGCGAGGGATGTCGTCATTACCTGTGTCACGTCTGGGTAAACGGATACACATGTCAGCCTTATTTTTATGTTTCTTTAAAACGAGAAGCATCAGCTGGATTGCTGTGTACCTGTGGCGTGTACTGGAGGTAGTCCGGTGGCGTGTACTGGAGGTAGTCCGGTGGCGGTTATTGGCGGCTCTCTTGCCTTCCATCAGTTCAGGAGGAAATCTGCCGGGGCTGGGTGGGCTCTTCCCTAACAGGGGGGAGGGAGAAGGGACTGGCTGATCCAGACTCTCAAGACGCTCCTGTGAATATTAACACCATTAACAAATGGTCAATCACAATTTATTTTTCTGCCGGGGATATGAGATAAGTTTTTCGATAAACACCTGTTTGGCAATCTCCTTTCTTCTCTTTTCTTCTCGTTTCTCCTCCTCTCTTTTTTGGATAACAGCCATGATCTCTTTTTCCTACAAGAACAAGAAAAATCTCAGTCAACACCCTGTTCGACTGAAACTTCCGTCAGTTGTCTTGGTTTTTTCATACAGGGTGCATAGTTTGTAGGGCTGCAACGATTAGTGGAATGATGGAACCACAACTATCTTGATAATTCATAAACCGTTAAAGTACATTTTCATGCAAAAATCCATCTTCGAACCAAACTTAGAGGTCTTTAAGCAAAGGCGATCCAATAGGGTGTCAAGCAGAAGTATTTTGTACTGCATGTTCATATGTAGTCAGATCAGATACACATGCATTTCTGCTTCTTATTCATGGAATTAGCTCTACTTTAGTTTCACTGTGTTGCTCCCACAAGATAAAGTTTCTGATCTTTTGTGAGTGGGACAACAAAATCACTTTAACATAATATAAGTTATATTATAAAACAAGGTAAGCATGAAGGGTTTTATCTATACTCCTAACCATTTCCTCCTCCTGTTTGCGCCGTTGGTCCATCTTCTGCTGCTCCTCCTGATCTCGTATCTCCTGCTGTCTCTGCAGGTTCTTCAGCATCTCCGCATGGAAGGAGCTTGACGGAGGCTTGTTGTGCTCGCTCAGAAAGCCCTGGATGTAGTCTGCCAGTTCGTAAATCATCACCTGGTGGACAGGTAGGTAGGGGTAAAGGTGGTTGTTGTTGTTGTTGTATATACTTGTATCTAGGGTTGCAACATTCCAGGAATTTTCAAAGATGGAAACTTTCCAATGCGAATAAACTGGGAATTTTCAAAATTGAAGGTTGGCTCTTCATAGGGAACTTTAATATAGTTGGGGAAAGTATATTTTAGCATAATCTTGACTAAAACAAACAGATGCCATTCAAGTACACTTGAATATCCATACCATAGCACACTGCTTACTGCATGGCTATTGAGACCACACGAAGATTCGCAACAGGCTCACAAATGTGAGAGTGGAAAAACTGGTTGGCATTCGGGAAAAGCTAAGGCTCTCTGAGCCTGACACAGAGCCATCCTCAACAAGGCTGGACAGTGACACTGCAGAGGAAGAGGAAGAGTGTGATGTTGATGAGGCCCAGGAAGAGCCCGTTGACTGAAAGGGTTTAGCAAAAATGCAGAGGGTTGCTTGAAGGAAGATGTGCATGTTTAATGGGACTTTTTGGAGGGAGAAGGGCTCTTTTCATTAAACATTTTGAATGGGACTTTGAGGGGATTTTTGGATAGGGGTGCATTTTGGGGTTGGGGGGGATGAGTAATATTTAACTCAACATTCCTGTTTTCGTTCTTCAATGAAACAAATAATTGTTCAATAAAAGAATTAAAACTTGTTCTGAACTACTAAAAAAATAAAAAGATAAAAAAATCTGTTGAAATGTCATGGTTTTTTTGCATCGAATGTTTTGTGTGTGTGTGTGTGTGTGTGTGTCCATCCTTACCTCCCCACATCGTGATGCCGCCAGCTTTGTGAGTTCACTCTGCAGATTCAGGAGGTTTTCGTTTGACAGACCATTGGCATTATGCAGCTCCAGTTCTGGAGGCCTGTTGGTGCCACCAGACATCAGTTAATAAGAGCAAAACACTAGGAGGACATGAACAAGTCCACACTGGAGCTTTGTTCTGATGAGACAGTTGTCTTGGAAAGTTAAAAGGTCACAGTTTGGCCTGTAGAGAAATATGCAGCATCCTTCTCATTAATTACCAATTGTATGGGATCACACAGATACGTTTTTTTTTAATATGTAATTAACAGAGGAATATAACAACATATCCATTAACTATTACTAACCATTATGAGGTTATTTCTTAAAGACTATGTTTTAGAAGAACATAATGCTTTATGTCTCAGCATGTGGACACACAATAAATAAGTTTCGCATTGCAAATGATACATGACCTGAGGACAGAATCATTAAAACAGCATTGTGAGTCTTGTCTCAGTGTGTGTGTTGATACCATGGTTGATACCATGGTTGATACCTTGCAGTGCAGTAGCAAACATGACCAAAGTGGAGACATGGCAAAGGTCAGGGGTCAGTACTCACGCATCTGGGTATGTGGGTGGGCATTGAACCTGCAAGTCCACAGTCACGTAGCATTCCTGTCCATTATTCAGACCGTTGGGCCGCAGGCAGAGATGCACCTGAGGGGGCCTTTTAACCTGAGAATACAGTTAAGGAATCCTTGTTAATGGGGTGACCATGTTTGATCGCTTCAAGTAAAAGTAGTTCTGTTTCAACTTTTGCCAATCATCTGCTTTAAAAGGCAATGCATTCTGCTAACTACCGTCTGTAGCTACCTTCCATGGGTCCTTGCTCCGCAGATCCTGGAAATCATCTCCAAAGATAGACGCGAGAGCTTCTAGCTCATTTTCCTGCTGGACCGTGTGGTCGTCAGTCCAGTCTGCTGGAGTGTGCTGCTTACTGCTCATTCTTCTTCCTCACTACATGGCACTGCTCGGGTCACACTCACACACAGACAGAAGGAGGAAGAGGCTCTTCCGCTGCACTCACCGCCGCCCTGTGCAGCTCCGGCACATTGTTCAGTCCAAACTTTGGCAGATAAGCACCTCAATGTTATTCAGTAAAATCGCTAACTAATCACGATATAGGCGACCACAACAACGCTGCCAACTGGCGCATGGCTGTTGCAGGCTGTGTCGCAGAAGGTGCAACGTCATCACTTTGCTCCCTCGAAAAATGGCCTCGAGAGGGCGGTAATCATCCCTAACTGATGCTTGTAACTGCATTTTTGTTGGGGAATGAGAATTATAATTAGTTATTTTCAAAATGAACATGTTCATGTCCTGTTTTTAGGTGTATTTCCCACTGTTAGTCCACTTTACTACTGTAAAATCTTGCTGTTGCATAGCCTGCCCCCTATTTCCCTAGTTTACTTTCTGCCTCGTTTACTTTTACGTTTACTTATTTCCTATAAAAAAGAAAACCCTTCTGATGGGCCTGCAGAGCTGGCCAGACTTGACATTGAGATATTCAAGTAAAGTACAAGTGCCTCACATACATAATTCAGCACTAAATGTAATTGTACTAAATGTACTTTTTCGCATTCCACAAATAACAACTTTAAAGATAAGATATAGGGAGAAGGGGGTAAATTGAGCCAGTGGGTAAATTGAACCACCCCCTGTAACCAGGCAACGCCTTATAGTTGTAATCAAGTGACTAGAAATTATGCAAGAGAGATACTCATTGTGGTCTGGTAAGTAAACATTTTTACAAAAAAACGTTTTTTGCTTGTCAAAGTACATTTTCTAGATGTCAGCTATATCGGCTGTCATGTCAAAAAAAAGTATCCAGGTTTAAACACATATATTGTATATGTTGATGTGTTGGCAGCGTATTAAACCATGTGAATCATTAAGCTAAAGATGACTCTGAATTGTAATGCTAGGCTATTTTTTCTAAAATGTTGGCTATGGGGTAAAGTGAACCATGGGCCTTGGGGTAAGTTGAGCCAGTTTTTCAATGGAGAAATGAATGAAAGTAGGCAAAGTTGATAATAAGAGCTCATTGTTGACTACATTTAAAGTTGAATTTATCCTGTGTTTGATTGGTAAGATGTATGAAATGGTATCACCATTTTTATGATTACTTTTCCTTTTAACATGTTAAAAAAAAATCAATTCAATCGAAATTTATATTAAAAATATTTGAAAAACTAAGCTTGTATTTGGTTTGTTATTTATTGTTTATAGTTACCTTTAAGATTTGTTGTAGGTATGCCCTGGTTTGAACAGGTATGCCCAGGTTTGAACAGTGGTTCAATTTACCCCCCTGACCTAACTTACTAGGGGTAAGTTGATCCAGGTCAGGGGGTAAATTGAACCACTGTTCCACCCGGGGCAAGTTGAGCCACAATACTTACTTAGAAGTAATATTTTCACTGCCCTTGATCAAATATGAATTATTATCATTGCCATTGATAGGAGACATCCTGAATTATAGGTGTGTGTTTTCATTTTTACTATGTGTCATTTCTCCTTGCTTAGAGGACAGCATAACTAAAAAATGGCTCAACTTACCCCACTCTCCATACAGGAGGACAGCAGAGTGGGTAGGTCAAAGGTCAAGTGTGATAGGCTATTGACTTTTTACCTATGGCTATCAAAGTTGAAAGCTAAACTGTCAATGTGATATTTAACAATATTGGAAGATACAGAAAACGTATCTGCAGCTATAGGCTCCAAAAAGGGATTTATACGATTTTTGTTTTAAATCAAACCC
The DNA here is from genome assembly GCF_902827115.2 of Pseudochaenichthys georgianus. Lineage (NCBI taxonomy): Eukaryota > Metazoa > Chordata > Actinopteri > Perciformes > Channichthyidae > Pseudochaenichthys > Pseudochaenichthys georgianus. The sequence goes on along the minus strand of NC_047524.1, from coordinate 17,880,750 downwards.
CTTAATGTCATTACAGGTGGCACTGCAGGGATTTAGAATGCTTCCAAGTTTGGGGACTCAGGAGAAATATTTCCAAGTTGATTCAGCAGAGACTGAATATCCTGGCCTATACTGTCAAAAAACACAGTGCACTCTGCACAGTGCAACACCTTTTTAAAACCCAAGCATCTGGTTTGTAATGCTGGCTTTCTGTTATGAAGCTTTCAAGCTTTGTGCGGCAGTTTCCATTAAATATTGCATTCAACATTTAAAAATACCCTTAATATATTACTCAAAATGTACGAGTACTCATTGTCCCTTTCTTTTTCTTGGTATAAAACCCTTATAGTGAATCAAATCTCCTTTTGTCATGTTTTAAAATAAAATGAATCCAATCAAGGAAAGTCCCTTCCTTCTTTACATAACAAAACCATGAGATGCTTTATCCAGCTTCTATCTATGGAGATAGAGAGGAGACAGAGCTATAGGCTATGTGGTCTTTTGAATACCTCCAAGTGTTATACACTTGCCTTAACATCTTGTTATCATTGAAAACACATGAGGGGGATTCCCTGACCATGTATGTCATTTTATTGGGAATTAACAAATATTCTGTCAAATGTTTGTATCATTCCTGCATAGATGAGAATATTACCTCATAAGGTACACTGGACATCAAGGGAAATATATGTGAAAGTGGGTGGCACAAATATGGACCTCCTCTTTGCAGACGCCTGGCTAGGAAACCTCAGTGGCTGCACATTAATGACTGTTGCTCACCCTAACCCTAAAAGGAGACAGCTGGGCCAATCAGCTCCGAGCACTGACAGCGACGGGCCACTCAGACGGTGAGATCCCACACAGAGCCTGGCTCGCGTTAAGATCAGCTGTTCCACAAGATGAGGAAGCTCAACGAGCACACATACCAGCAGCATGGTTCACAGACATGCAATGTTTTCATCTCCTTAACAAGGCACCAGTGATGCTGTCCTGACTGGGTCATCATAGTGTTCCTTCTGAGTATAATAATCCCTCTTTAGAGTTGTATGTGCAGAGTGACACATTATGCATCAAAGTTACATAGCACACAATGTTTTAAAACCCTGATTGCAAGTCACTTACAGTATGCTACATTTCACTTGTGATTACAAACCTATAAAGAAATAATACTGCAACACAAAAATGCATTGCTTTAAGGCAAAACATTGCATTTATAAGCTCATGAAATACACTTATTATCCTAGAAATAGTTTACTCTTTATGTTCCTTTGAGAAAACAAATGTATCAATCATTCATTAACCCCTCGTATCCAATAATACAATTAATATACCAATTAATCAAACTTTTGTATACTTAATAAACATTTGATTTAGAAACTGGGTCTGCACAGAAGTCCCATCCATGTATGTAAAACATACTTTCCTGTGGCTTGTTGATTTTTGCCGGCAGCTCTTATTTGGACTTGTGTGTACCCCAGGCCCCGCCCCTGGTCCCTCCACCCAGTCTAGGTCTTATTTAAGGGGCTCTTCTCACCCTCAGCCTTTGTCCCAGTGGAAGCATCCGTCTACCAGTGCACCTTGGTGAGTACATTTTACAACTTATCCTCTGATTCTCTGTCCTTTGATAGATGACTTCCTACTGGTTGTGCTTTGAGCCGATCAGCCCTAAATGCATGAATTGATGATGTAACTTGAGCTTGATAATGGTTTTCCTCACGTTGTAACTGAGGGGTAAAACTGGAGTAACTGGTTATTCAAGGCTGACTTCTTCGGGTTGTTGAAATTAATATAATTACATATTGTGGTTTTCCACTGCTCTGGAACGTTTCTGTGTTAAAGCATTGCCAGAGCTACAATTATAACTTGGATTTGTACACAAAAGCTGGGGGGAAGCTGGCCAACTCTAGCTATGCTCCAATGAATGAAATTAATAGGCAGCTGGGGCATGGAGTAAAACAAAAGTGTCACGGTGTGCAGACAGATGGGTGCTGGCCCGACTCTACAACCTGTAATAGGACGCAAACTATGTGTCACTTGTTTCACCCTGTTACCACAGTGTGGCTGCTTCGGAGCTTAAAATAGCTCCACGTTTCTCTGTTATGCCCCTTTTTGGTGCTACCTCAGCAGCTCTGAGATTCCCCAGGAACAATCACGGCTGTGTTGATATGGTATCAGCGTTTGAATGACAAGGTTGAGACCAAAATAGCATCCAAAGGCATGTCTAATTAGCTTGCTATATATAGCTCCCATTGAGGTGGGTTGTATTGAAGTGATAATAACGGTTGAGTATAGTTCTGAGAGCATTGGCAGGTCTTCAAAGGCATCTTGGATCACAGCTAATACATATATTGATACAATTAGTCTGTGGTCCAGACACTTCATCACATCATCAGCCAAAGTGATAAAGCGTTTGTGGTTGTTCATTTATAACAGGCATTGGTGCTATGTGTGCTATGATGGGCCGTTTAGACAGTTGTCGCTTACAACCATCCTAAACGCCCCTGTGCTGTTTATCTATGATGAGCAGTTTAGACAGTTGTTCCTAACACCCATCCTAACCCTCCTTGTGCTATGATTTCTATGATGACCAGTTTAGACAGCTGTTCCGACACCCACGCTAAGCCTCCTTGTGTTTCTACTCTACCATTCGTATTTTAGACCACCCCAATAAAGCCTAATCATGTGTGACGACGAAGAGACTACCGCCCTTGTGTGCGACAACGGCTCTGGCTTGGTCAAGGCTGGATTTGCCGGAGATGACGCTCCCCGTGCTGTCTTCCCTTCCATCGTTGGAAGGCCCCGCCACCAGGCAAGCTATAAGAAAACTCTGTAGAATCACTAAAGTTTGAGTTAGAGTACCATCGTCTTACATTCCTCTCTTGCTTCTTTCCTCAGGGTGTGATGGTTGGTATGGGTCAGAAGGACAGCTACGTAGGTGATGAAGCCCAGAGCAAGAGGGGTATCCTGACCCTCAAGTACCCCATCGAGCATGGCATCATTACCAACTGGGATGATATGGAGAAGGTGTGTGATGACAGTGAGACTCATTTACACCATTCATGGCAGCTGAACCTCCTCTCCCTGGCCGTCGTAAAAGCTGCTTATTTATAGAGGACCTTGTTGTTGTTGTTGTTGTTGTTTATTCAGCCGGGAGTTGTATCAGTGCTGACATCAGCTGTTTTCCTCCTTCAGATCTGGCACCACACCTTCTACAATGAGCTGCGTGTGGCACCTGAGGAGCACCCCACCCTGCTCACTGAGGCCCCCCTGAACCCCAAAGCCAACAGAGAGAAGATGACCCAGGTACTTCACAGTCAATACTCTGCGTTATATTACCACTTGTTGGTTCTCAGATTTAGACTAACCTTTCTGCTTGCCTTTTCCTCCAGATCATGTTTGAGACCTTCAACGTTCCCGCCATGTATGTGGCCATCCAGGCTGTCCTGTCCCTGTACGCCTCTGGTCGTACCACCGGTCAGTACATTGCTTTTTTTCATATATAACTAGTGTACTCAGTTATGCACTGAGATCAAATAAAAGGAAATTGTGCTGCAGGGGAGAAACTGTTGAACATTTACACTCTGAGGGTGTCTATCATCCGGATAGATTCCTGTCCCATTGTAGGGGAGGTGTTAATCCCTCTCCAGCAGGGTGTGTGCCATCTCATGTCAGCAGCATTGTATAGTTTACGATGTGAGAAATGCTTCAGGGGGCAGACCCTCACAGGCATGTATAGCTGACTAACCATGGTCCTTCTCTTCCTGCTAAAGGTATTGTGCTGGACTCTGGTGATGGTGTGACCCACAACGTCCCCATCTATGAGGGTTATGCTCTGCCCCACGCCATCATGCGTCTGGATCTGGCTGGTCGCGACCTGACTGACTACCTGATGAAGATCCTGACTGAGCGTGGCTACTCTTTTGTCACAACTGGTAGGTCTAGATCATTACGGTTTAGTTGTTTGATGAGAGGTGTATAAGTGTTGTTTCCTAATACATGAACTTTCTGCTTCTTAGCTGAGCGTGAGATTGTGCGTGACATCAAGGAGAAGCTGTGCTACGTGGCTCTTGACTTTGAGAATGAGATGGCCACCGCTGCCTCCTCCTCCTCCCTGGAGAAGAGCTATGAGCTTCCCGACGGTCAGGTCATTACCATTGGTAATGAGCGTTTCCGTTGCCCAGAGACCCTCTTCCAGCCTTCTTTCATTGGTGAGTAATCCTTTGCATTTCTTTTGTGATACATCTAAGAAATGTGGTGTTTGTCTCAGAGAAACTCATCTTTTATTTGTTGTCTTCTACCAGGTATGGAGTCTGCTGGTATCCATGAGACTGCCTACAACAGCATCATGAAGTGTGACATTGACATCCGTAAGGACCTGTACGCCAACAATGTGCTGTCCGGTGGTACCACCATGTACCCTGGTATTGCTGACCGTATGCAGAAGGAGATTACCGCTCTGGCCCCAAGCACCATGAAGATTAAGGTGAGCGAACTTCAAAGATTTTACATCAATGATTTCATCAATGAAGTTTTTAAACATTCAATAACACTCAAATGATGTCTATTCCTTTTCTAGATCATTGCTCCCCCTGAGAGGAAGTACTCCGTCTGGATCGGTGGCTCCATCCTGGCTTCCCTGTCCACCTTCCAGCAGATGTGGATCAGCAAGCAGGAGTACGATGAGGCAGGCCCCTCCATTGTCCACAGGAAATGCTTCTAAACACACATCCAACCTTTTGTCTCTTGTATATATGTTGTTGTTTTAATGTAATAAAGAAAAGCCCTTGTAAGAGTTTCACCTGTACTGTGCTCGCTTACAGCAATGCAAAATGACAAAAAGAATAAGTGACACTTGATGTATCACCAATACATATATACTAATAAAGGACTGGCTTATCTATAGCCAGTTGAGTAGCACTTGAAATACTTGGCTCTATGAAACCTGATGTACTTTATGATTCTGTTTTCTTCAAGGTTGTGTCTTCCTGGTCGAATGTACTTATTGTAAGTCGCTTTGGATAAAAGCGTCAGCTAAATGCAATGTAATGTAATGTAAAGTATACTGGGATATTTCTACATAAACCACAGGCTATTATTACAATACATGCCTCACATAATATAGGCCTGTATGCAGACAACTAAATAATCAAGAGTTTGCTAAGATATGGATGCTGATGCTTCCACCTAGTGGTTGAAGACACAATGAACATTATTTTTTACTTCAGAAGCTTAACAAGTACTGACATTGGCATTCTATCCTAGTTAACCCGGATTACTTATTTGTTTTCAATAATTACTTTAGATAAAAATAGAAAGATCGAGTTGATACAGGCATTAACAATGTGGGAAGTGAAAGGCCCACCAGTGTGGTTTGTGCAATACACAGTATTTTACCAGGTTTTACATCACAGCTTACGTTTTAAGTACTTTATTCATTTCATTCTGTTTAAGAATGGTACATTTTGTGAAAAAATATACTACCAAATGCTGTCAACAGAGGCTTTTACAACCCAAATATTTAAATACCAATAATCATTGTACCTTGAATGCATAAACAATTCACCAAAGTAGTCAGAACTTAATCAGACATGGTAATTTGTCTGTTAAAATAATATGAACTATGATCTTAGTAAGTGTAGTACAATCTCACTTTTGTGCATAAACCATTTAAAGATGCGACTAGTTTTAGTTACAGAGATAACCGGTTGACAAAAAGCGTCCATTTGAAGATTGATTTGGTCTAGTGGAAACTGACCCGCCCACCGAGGCTACCCTGGCAGATATACTAACGCCCAGGACAATGTTATTCGAAGCAGCAAGTATAGGTTTTAATCAAATACAGTATTGCCCCACAGTTCCAATCTCGTCCATTCCACCCTGGTTATTCCCATTGCCAAGTGTTGACCTCAATATACGAGAGGAGTTAAAGGAAAAGAAAGAACTACCAGTATGGCGCATAGTCAAGAATTATTTTGCAAGATTTCAGACTCAACAATCATATTTACAGATGGTTCCAAAGATCCAGAGACAGGGCGTGCAGGGGCAGCAGCTTATATCCCAGTGAGTAATACACATATAAAGAAAAGGGTAACAGACCATGTCAGTATACACCACAGAGTTGTTGGCATTGGTGTTGTCATTGAAATGGAGAGGAGAAAGAAATACATAATAGTATAATTACATCTGGCAGCTTTTCAGCATTATCAAGTATACGATCAGGCAGATCTTCATTTAGAATGGACATAATAAATGAAATATTTCTAATTTGATATAAAATGCAAAACAAAGGCATAGCAACTCGTTTTATCTGGGTTCCTGCTGTTGGTGTGGAGGGTAATGAACAGGTGGATATTCTGGCCAAACAAACACTCAGAATTATGAACATAGAAGTTCCACTCAGAAAAGCGGAGGTTAAAATATTCATACAGAAATATGCACAAACAACATGGCAAGAACATTGGGATCTTAGTGATACAGGAAGACATCTTTATAAAATTCAAAGGTATGTGGGGGATGGAAGGAAGGTAGGGTTTAAAAGAAGGGAGGAAAATGTCATTTCTCGGATGCGAATAGGTCATACAGGTCTTAATCATACATTAAGTATAATAGGAAAGCATCCAACCGGAGCATGTTTTACTGCTTTGCAGGAAATATAGTAGCCTACTCAGAGAAATGTGCTTTTCCAGACACTCAAGAAAGCACAATTCCATGACTTGTCGCTATCAGGGCTGTTAGGAAAAAAAAATCAGGCAATATATATTGTGAGATTATTACGTTTCTAAGAGAAATTGATAAATTTAAAAATAATCTAGAGTTTTGGTTCTTTATTTTGTTTCTTTTGTTTATTGTTTTCTGCATAGTCTCTTGTCCACACTCCAGTCCAGTTGGTGGCGGTAGTGCACCTAAAAGTTGCTTTGCCAACCGCCAATAAACACTAAAGAAGAAGAAGAAGAAGAAGAAGAAGAAGATGTTATTCGAAACGTTACCAGGCAGCCAATCACAACGTGAAGCGTAAGAAGCGCTGCTGTTTGAAAACTCTGCGGAAGAAGACAGCCTGCCAGTATAACCCGTTCTATCCATGGTGTAACCGATATGACGAGCGAATCATAGCACAATGCAGTTAGCTAGCTGACGAATGGAATTGATGTAAATCATAACATTCGTTGAAGAAGAGGTAAACACCATTTGTAAGTTGTGTGACCCCGAGGAGAGATTTAGTTGTTGTTTGTTCGAGGCTTGGCAATGTACCTTGTACCTTGCTAAAGTTAATAGCTGGCTAATGTTAGCTAGCTAACTGCATTGCAACGGAAGCACGAAGCTGGCCATTACGTGGTCATGCAACGTTAGTTAAGTTAACATCTTGTTGGGACTGGAAACCTTGTAGTTGTTACTGCTGAGGTTACAGGTGGACGGTTTTAAAGATTAAGCGTCTTGTGAGCAGTTAAGATCCACGTGAGGATGACTTAACGACAGAGATTTAAAGAAAGTGATACACTTAGAGAAACAGAAGCGATACGGCTGTGGCTGTCAGTTAGGTTCTGTCAGTAGAGAGTAAACGAATTGTTTCAAAGTTCGTTTGAGTACAAGAAAGGAGTGTAAAATGAAAGTCATGGAGAAAAATATGATGCGGCTAGTGGCTGTGCAACACCTCCGCGCAGCATACGGGATAAAGACAAAAAACTGGAACAAAAACAAAGCAGTCAGCTGTAAGACTGCAGCCAGCAACTCGGTAAGTTTAACTAAAAGCTATGTTCAAAGTACAGCATCATTTACTTGTTACATTTGCAGTGAAACTTTCAACTTGACAATCTGTTCGTTCAGACCACAAATAACAGCATCAGCCTTGGACATGATATTGTTTTGGCAATTGAATCTAATTAGCATATTACTGAAGGCTGGTGGGACCCATTTGTTCGCAGGCCGTTGTCACTCATGTCAGTCGGTGATCAGGCTTTGTTTGGCTGTTTTCTGCTTTATTCACTCCATAAAGTTCTTTACCAGTCAGAGAAAGCCAAGTCTAACAATACACAAAAGGGCGATGTTTTCCCATACATCTTTATGCCACATAGTTGTGATGGATTTGTAACTATTTCGTCAAAGGATACTAACGTATGGGCCACCCCTTTTTGAACTTAACGGCGGTTAGCCTGGTTTTAAAAATATCTCTGAAAGCTCGGCTTGGTTTTTGTTTTCTTAACTTGTTTTTCTGGCTCTGATGAGTCACAAGGTTGGATGTAAGACACTATTCAGACGAATACTGACCTTCACCATTTACAGGGACTGCTTGAGAAATGTAGTAATACAAACAAGTGCCAACAAATACTATTAAGAAATCAGGAACTGATGTAGTGTTATACTTCTTCTCTGAACAACACTTATGTTATCATAAATCAACTAAGAATAAGTATTGTGTGGCAGTGAAATCCCTGTCCCTCGTAGTATTTGACTCATTATGGTAAAAAAACAACAACTGTTCAACATTTTGATGTAGGAAAGTACATGAGGGATTTGATGCTGCTAATAGAACATTGAGCAGTTATGGTTTTATTCATTATGTTATTTTTTGTATTCACAGACAAAAGTGTTTGGGGTCTCCCTGGAGACATTACCGTACTATAATATGGAATGTGGGACCGTGCCAAGGCAAGTGGATAATTTTTACATTGACTTGAGCCTACAGGCAGCAAGTTATATCTTGTCCAATCTTGTCCAATCTTCTACATTTTGCATTTTTTCACTGCATTTTCAGATTTCTGGTTGACGCATGTATGATGCTGCTGGCGCACGTGGACACGGAGGGCCTGTTCAGAAAGTCGGGCTCTGTCATCCGCCTGAAAGCACTCCGGGTGAGTGATGACTGAATTGACTTTGCATTCACTCAGACCTTTCTCCGGGTCAAGGCTCCTCCTAACACAACAGATGTGTTTTGTCCGTCCAGGCTAAACTGGATGCGGGCGAGGAGTGTCTGTCCACGGCTCTGCCCTGTGACATAGCCGGCCTGGTGAAGCAGTTCTTCAGGGAGCTGCCGGAGCCCGTGCTCCCCTCAGAGCTGGAGGAGGCCTTCCTCAAGGCCCAGCAGCTCCCCACCGAGCTGGACAGGACCTCCGCCACCATGCTGCTGTCTTCTGTACTGCCCGAGAAAAACCTCAGCACTCTGCGTCACTTTTTGGACTTCCTCCAAAATGTGTCTATGAGGTGCCAGAAATATATTTATTTATTTGCGCCAGTTTACCTTTAAATTCAGTTTTACAATCGCCCGTTTCACCCTTGTCTTCATATTTACATGACTGTTTTTTCTTTTTGCTTAATCCCAGGAGTGCAGAGAACAAGATGGATAGCAGTAACTTGTCTGTAATCCTGGCCCCCAACATCCTTCACTCGGGAGACGGTACAGAGAAAATGAACGCTCACACAGAGAAACGCCTCAAGCAACAGGCAGCCATCGTGCACTGCTTCATAGAGAACGCCCACAACTTTGGTACGACCTGAGGCGTGTTACCCGCAGCTCGTCTTTATGGCAGTCAACACTGTAATGTTTTAACCGTAAATACTTGGCTGTGTCCACAGGAGTGTTACCACAGTTTTTGCTGGAGAAAGTACCGGCCATGATGGGCTGTGAGGGGGGGGTCCTGTCACCTTCTCATGATGGACTTGAGGAGCTGGACTTAAACTCGGGGATGAAGAAGAAACTCAGGCGCAGCTTTGGAGGTAACCTGTACCATCAGGCTTTTCTTTTGTTATTAATGATGGCTGCAGTACGCAAAGATTTAAATCAAATATTGCATTGGCCCGACACATTTCACACGGGACATTTGCAGTGCCCTACAAGTAAACTGGAGCTCCATATCTCAGTAACTGTAAACGTGTCTTGTTATTTTGAAGCAGATTTTTAGTCTGTAAATACTGTTCATATGGTTCGGTTTGTCTCGTATTTCAGATATGGTCAATGGTGCTCTGAATAAGATAAAAACTAATAGAACACCCACAAATTCCAACCAGTCAGACAGTCTTGGTAGGTACTCAGGTCGAAGGGAATAAGGTGCATGATGCTACTGGAGCAATCTATCTGCAACGCACAAGAACAAAACATGTTTTCTGCAAATGATTCGCCTTGATGTCGAATGATGAGTCATGTCAATTATGCTTTTTCTATATGGCTTTTGTTTTTCTTTGCCTATTTGCATGACTAATCTTCCGTAAAATTCAGTCAACAACTGCTTATTCCTCCAAGTGCCTTGTCTCACAATCGTCTTGGGAATGTTCTTAAATACAAAGGAAAAAAATGTAATCTTAAAAAAAAAAATCTTCACATTTATGGTATTAACTCTCCTTTTGTGATTTTTTTTTTTTTTGCCAGTCTTTTCTTCTGCCACTCCTGTGATTGCAACACCGAGCTCAAAGAGAAAGCTTCCTCTGGAATCTGGTCACTCTTTTGGATTCTCAAACAAGAAACTTAGGTCTGTCAAAAAAACCCTGGGGATAGACTTACTCCCCAACACGTTGTTCAGCGCCACTTCCACTCCTGGATCAGGTATTGAGGATTGTTTGATCAAATGGGAACCAACAATTCTGCTCTCCGTGCAGCATGGGGTTTAACATATTTGTTTTTTTATATATATTGTAGCTTACAGTGCTTCTGGGGTCTTGGACTCTCCTAACAATCCGTCGCCAGCAGGGAAGTCTAGAAGGCAGCCCGCTGTCTTTGTGAGGAGGAAGAGCCGACGAATCAGCAACAGACATGCTGTCAACAGGTACTGACTAGTCACCTGTTAAAGCTCTCAGTGATGTTTCTAAGGGACGATAGAACGGCTCGGTCCTTTACCAAAAAACCAACTAGTAATGCAATGGTTATTGCAATTTCTACTTGCAAAGAAGTACCAAGTATAAGCAGGTCAAAGTAGTTCAAGTCATCCGTAAGTAAAATGGCTATTTTCACAGTATTATATAATTGTATGAAGTGCATTATTTACTTCTGAAATCTAACGAAGTATAAAGTAGCAGAAAATAGAAATACTCAAGTGAAGTATGTCAAAGTAGTACTTATGAACATTACTTGAGTTAATGTACCTGGTTACATTCCAAAATGTTAGACAATTGGATGCCACAACATGCATTGCCCTCTTTAAGCCTATCGCATGCTGAATATCCTATGCATCCTTTTCAGAGTTGAATCCGGAAGAGCTGGCTGCTTCTCTCCTAAAGTCAGCAAAAAAGAAGCTCCAAGAAAATCTCTGCGGCTGCGCTTCAACCTGGGGAAGAGCAGCAAGGAGGCTGTAAGTGTGGTTCCACGACAGGCTTCACCTTCCCCTCATGTGGCTACAAGTTAGAGGCCCAACATGTATGATAATCAAATGCATTCAGGCATACTGCCCCGATTAACTGTATTAAAATCAAGTAACATTTGCACATCGGGGTGTTTTTAAATGCGTAAAGTGTTGCACGTTTGCACTTTTTTTTAATTGTGTAACAATCTAAGCTTACTCTCAGTAACTAACACATTTTAAACTAATGCACACTTTAAAAATGTTTTTAAAAAGTTCTTATATCTGTAATGTTGTAAAATAACTTATGTTCATGCTTGTGTGGTACAAAGCCACAGGATATGTCCTGTGATTTACAATGTTAAGCACTCAGGTGAAAGAATGTTATTAAACACTATATAGCACAAATAATAATAACCTATTGTAACCGGCTACGGGATACACGGGGCAGCTGTTTACAAAGCCTAGCTTCCCTAATGCATGCGTCACATGTGAATTCCTGACTTAATAAAAAGTTGATGACCAACTTGTTTCTTCTGAGTGACTTTTATCATCCTCTGAAGAACTAACCACTACAACCATTGCATTAACACATTAATGGGCAACATCTGTAGGTTCCTTTTTAACAAAATAATATACTAAAGCTCTCTCCTCCGTTTCTTTCATTTTTCCTTTCATGGTGGTGTTAAAGGTGTCCGAGTCCGTTGGCTGGCGGCTTGCCACGCAGGAGAGCACCACCAGCTTCCGTTTCACCGAAGAGACAGAGGTCAGTCCAGCTGCTCTGCCTCGAGAAGCAGAATCAAAAAGTGAGTACCGTATGCAGACATCGAATAATAAGAATAACATTATTCTAGTGCAATGTTCTGTAGTCTTTAAGTTCTAGTAGTTGATATCCCACTTTGTTTTACAGGCACCAAGTTCATCAGTAAGTCTGAAGATAACCTGCTGACCCCCCACTGTGACTCAAGTGTCCACCAGACCTCATGGAGCAGGGGGACCCCTCGAGGAGCGCAGGCTTTCAGGGGAGGGTCCTTCACCGATACCCCCATGAACATGTGCCTGAAGAACAACTACAACTCTGAGCCGGCCATCGTGGTGTCGAAGCCCCCAGCAGTGTCCGTGTTCCCTAAGAAGCTCTGCCGTGCTTCCAGCGCTGAGAGCCTCCTCGAGAGCCAGATCTCTCTCCCGGAAAGCCAAACTGCTCCCACCCTGCTGACGATACAGAAGGCTTTCCAGCGTCCCTGCACCTCTGTGGGGACACACACAACAAAAACCCTCGACAGCCTTCTCCCCCCACCAGAGACCCCCCCAGCCAAAGTCCTTCCCGTAGACACGTGTGCCTCCAGCTTCCCAGCCCTGCAGAGCTTCCTGGCTTACGATCAAAACATCACCTTTGGCCAGCTTGAAATGGCTGCCTTATCACCTTTGCATATTGACAGTGTCCTTTTTGAGTGTGGTGTGTACCGCACTCCAGCAGCACAGGCTGACGCAGGGTCTTTCTGCGCCGCTGCCATCAGTAGCCTCAACAGCTCCACGGTGGGAGAAAGTGATGCGGAGGTGGAGCAGGTGAACTGCAGCCGGCTGGTGGACGCCCTGGACATCCAGAGTCCGGCCCACTTCAAACAGTGCGTCCCCTTCGGGCGCCAGTCCACTCCGTACAGGCTGGGCCTTGAATTCAGAGATGAGTTCAGTACCCCGCCTAAGATTGGTACTAAACTCCGTGCGGTACAAAACAAATGTTCCCCAGAGAGCGGTGCCGAAAAACAGCAACCCCTCTCCCCGCGCAGCCTGGAGACCGAAAAGCGCCGGGTGGCGGACCACATCCATCACTTCAACAAGCTCACCCTGCACTCCCCCAAAGGGGCCTTGGCCAAACTCGTCAGATCACCCCTCCAGTTCAAGCGCACCCCCGTACGTCTGACCGTGCGCAGGATGAACTCTGTGCTGGGGGAGCGCAGGAGACCAGTCGGAAAGGAGGAACTCGGCATCAGCCAGAACGGCCCGATCATGAAGGCAGTGAGCCTGGAGCACGGCCTCTCCCCTCACCCCCAGCTCCAGCTTCACCATGTGTGTCACATAAAGAAACCCCCCCCAGTCCTGCCCAAAAAGCCAAGCACCCTGGCACGTAAAGCCAAGGTGTGCGCTCTGGCCGACTTGACCAACAATGTCCAGCCAAAGACCAACGTGGACAGCTCTGACCAATCAGGAGCTCAGAAGCCTCTGGGGCAGCAGGTAGTGGAGAAGGACATGAGCCATTACAGAGGGTCCCCCAGAAACCCCCTGAACCAAGTACGCCTGATGTCAGCCACCAAGCCTATAGCTTTATAGTTTCAGTCTTTTTTTTGTTTCCTCCATACTCTGCAGGTCTCTGTCAGCTACGTGACATTAAACGCTTATATTCATATTTTCAGGGGTTTTAATTTATTTTTTTAGCTATGGTAGGTGATGTTTGTATTGTGATAGGGTCTTATTTGGAGAATGTTCATTTGCCTTGTGTTTGTTTTACTCTAGTAAAGCAAGTATTACAATATTGACATATCAGCTGACAGCGTTATGCTGTGTAGTTAGACTAGTGTGCAAGCCAAATTATGTGTAATGTGATTGATGGTATGACTGGAAATGTTTTGATCAATGTAATGCTTTTTTATTTATGCATTTGATATCTAATCCTTAGGTAGATTTCTTAAAAAACAAAACTGTTTACAGAAGTTGAAGCTGTTTTTTATTTACAGAATATATTCGTACTGTCATCTTGAACTGAAAAAGAAAAAATGCACCTTTTTGTTGGGTTTTCACAACAACAAAAAAAGCCAATCAGTATTGATCTATCGCAGTCCATTAATTACAAAACCAGCTAAATGTTTTGCTATGTGAAGTGCTACAGAACAAATAAAGTCAAACGGCATAACCCTTAAGCGTTTTATAGTTTAATTATTCTGGTTTGCCTTAACAGTCAGTACTTGTTTGCGCCACAAGGGGGAGTCATGCAACCACTGCCGCCCTAAACAACAGTTCACTGACATGTTAGTGAAACATGTTATTGGTAAAGGCTTGACTCTTTCAAAATCTCGACTATATCCTGATATAAAAGCATAATATCTCAAATAAATGTGGTTATGGTACATATCAGAAGATTACTTGCGTCACAGATGCATTAATGTAATACACATATATATATTCAGTGTCAATTCAGGTTTCTGATTGCATGGATCTAGTTCAATGACTTGTGTTGAAGAGGTGAAAGGCCTACATCTTTTTTCTCCTGTAAAGAATCTGCAGAGTAGACCGTGAAGTGTCGAGGTCAAAATCATTGCTTCTGATTTGTTTTCCACAGCCCGATGGAGGGCTCGGGTGTTTTTCAGTTGCAGACTGAACTTGGAAAAAAATCATGTTAAAAACGTTACTTTCTACAGCAGCATATTACTTTTTTTTTTTTATCTCTGCAGTGATGGCAGAGCAATTTCCCTTAATATTGGTCTGTTCTGCACCTTCGGGCGGTGCGTCATCATGATGCATAGGCCTATTGGTATTACAGATCACGCAGTTGGGCCGAGGCCATGTGTTCTGCAGATTAATGTTCACCTTCCTGTAACATGAAATATGGAAGAAATAATGCTGGAACAAACTATTCGTTAGATAGTTATGGTATACAGATAAATACACTTTTGATGACTGGCATACATATTCTAGGTTTAAAACCAACGACAGTGTGGGTGCTGGAGTTTATTTTCAACAATAAAAGGGCTAATTGTGACTTAATATTTACACTTAATGTATTATATGTATATATAGCTGGGATATGCCGTTTTGAAGCTTTATTTATTGTATCATATTTCACATGGCAACATCAAAGTTTCTCCTAATAATGCCTGTTAATAAAGCATTAGAAAAACCTTTTAATATCCAACCAAAATGCATTAGTAATTAGTAACAATGTATAAAGTTAAGACAATTCCTTTTTTTAAATTAAAAGTATACAGCTAAAACTTTTGATAACTTTGTAAAACTTTGATTTTAAAACTCTAAAACGTGATTTATGATAACGTGTTGCTTGGTTGCCTTTTTTGGTCATGTAAAATAAAACGTAGTTTTGGGACTAAAATAAACTAAATCAATTTAAAGGACCTGTCTATCTACTGGACTATGATAGCGTTTCTAAAATTCACAATCTTAGTGAAAAAGCCTACTCTTTGGCTCAATTATATTCCTGGTATTCAGTAACATTAAAATAATGATATATCGAGAATGTACACTAGGTGTTCTGTAATATGAGTCAGACAGTCGACATTTCTTATTGATTCTATCCCTATTGCATTCGTAATTTACGAGAGGACCGTGAACGCCTACATTTGGGTTTAAAGTGTGACATATTATGGTATTATCATGTTCCTTCTGATGAAATAAAAAAAAATCACCAGTTCTACTTTTTTTCTCCATGTGCGCATAAACGTTCCGGCCTGTCTGCTCTCGGCTTGTCTCCCCCCTCCCCTCCCTGCCTGCCCTCGGTTGTCTGTTTTCTTGAAGTGGGTTCAGGGAAGTGTTGAGGGGGCGGATAGTTTTGATTTTCTCTACATCGTGCTTAGCCAATAATGTAGAGGGAACTGTTGTGCACATCTCAGCTGGCAGACATTTAAAAGGGAGACAGTCCGGCGCTGGAGCAATTTGTATTAAACCCCCTGGCCCCTGTCTATGGAGCGCTCAGTCTCCCACCCATCCACAGCCCCACCAGTGTACGGCCGACAGCAGTAGGTGCCGCGAGAGGACTGACAGGATCACACCATCGCACTTGTAGCAGTGGAGACTCGCGCAGGTGAGTTACATTCGGACTGTTTATGACTACAACACTCAAGAACGGTCTTCATCCATCTTTAAACTTTGTTTTGTTCCTTGCTTTTATAAATTACAAAACGCCATGCTTGTTCTCCACTGGTATGCATGTGTGGATATGTTCAGATTTTTATTAAACGTCTTACAGTTTTTGCTTTGGCTAGATCTGGTGGCATTACTTTGCATAATAGCCTAATAAAGTATCGGGCCAAGGTAAACATTATATTTGTTTGTCAAATACTTAGTTATTCTTGTAGTTTAGTTTTTATTTGTTAGGTAAAAAGCTGTCTGCGCGTTTTTACGCAGCGTAAAAGTTTTGACAGCTGTGCGTAACGCATCCAAAGTTGAAACGGCATAGGTGATGAATTATTTTCCTCTTCTCCCCAAGGATGGCCAACTCAACGCGTATCTTCTGGAGTATGGTTTTCATCATGGGGTTGCTCTCCTCGCCCGTGGAATCCAAAAGAAACCGAGGTTCACAAGGCGCCATTCCTCATCCTGACAAAAGCAACCCAAACGAATCGGAGCAGCAACCGCAGACTCCGCAGGCGGGCTCCGGCTCCCGGCAGAGGCAGGGCTCATCCTCCCCGGCCGACGAGGTGCTGGAGTCCAGCCAGGAAGCGTTACACGTGACGGAGCGCCAGTATTTGAAACGGGACTGGTGCAAGACGCAGCCCCTGAAGCAGACCATCCACGAGGAGGGCTGCGTCAGCCGCACCATCATCAACCGCTTCTGCTACGGGCAGTGCAACTCCTTCTACATCCCCAGGCACATCCGCAGGGAGGAGGGTGCTTTCCAGTCCTGCTCGTTTTGCAAGCCGAAGCGTTTTACCACCATGACTTTTACTTTGAATTGTCCCGACCAGCAGCCACCCACCAAGAAGAAACGCATCCAGCGCGTCAAACAGTGCCGCTGTATATCCATAGACCTGGACTAAAGACAAGGCTTGGGTGTGTGTGTGTTTCATATCCCTCGCGGACAGGATTGTTTGTAGAAAAAAAGGTTGTCACATAGCCAAGAACACATGCCTGTCTCCACTTGGAGGATGCATTCACGAACGCTTTGTACATGTAGGCTACAGTCTCTTCTTGCATAACGTGTGAACACATATGGACATGCAACTTATAGACCATCGAGCATTTTACTCCTCACCAGTTTGAAAACAAGCATCACTGCACAGGAACGCTGAATTGGAATGGGCACGTTTTACGCACGGCTTCCTCCCCCCGAGAGGACTGCATAACCCCGGGTTATTTAATATAGAAACGCTTGCTGTGACAGGAAATGTACAATTTTGTATTTTAATGTGCATAATGTGTTTGCTGAACAGGACGTTTCCACTGTGTGGAATTTGATGTATGAGCGAGGATATTTGTAAATGGAAAATGTGATTTTTATTTCGATGTTACAAGAATGTCTGAAGGTAAATTGATTTCTGTGAATTTCCAAATCCATTGGTAAACATTTTTTAAAGTTGGATGCCTACTCTTTTAGAGATGATAGGCTTATTAGCCAGACGCTGTTCAGTGATGGGTTATCCAGTATCGAGATTAAATAGTTGTCAATGTAAGGGCATCCTTGATGTAACCGGTTTGTTTATCCCTTTGATTAAATTATCCATGAAAATATAAAATAAACGGATGTTCTAATATTGTGTATATCATCTGTGACTTTACACTTGATATAGATTAGGAAGGTGTTAACCTGTTAAATGATGGCCTCATCTGCTGCTCTCCTCTAGCATGGAGCCAGCATCTCAGACTTAAAACACATTTAATTGTAAAAGCAGTCCGTTTAAGAAAAAAAAAATGGGGTTACGTTTTCCAATTATTACTTGGAATTATGTTATTTTACTTCACTGTATTTGGCTCGCAAATCTGTCGGAATGTATGAAGGATGAGGAATTTTCCAATTTTTCCTTCATTACATAAGTAACACATTTAGGAAAAGCTTTTGGTATTTAGATAATCCATTATTCTTCAGACATCCATTTTGAATACAACCATTATTATACATGGTCCAAACCCTTAATCTTTAGGAGGTTTTTGGTGTTTAAATAAAACATTGGCATGAGCTGGATGTGCCACAGGTGTAGTCAATAATCAACAGTTTGTTTATTAGAATCTCTTGGTGATTTATTGATCCTTGTTGGATGAATATAATGCAATTCTTACATTACAAATGTAGTTTT
Source organism: Pseudochaenichthys georgianus (assembly GCF_902827115.2). Classification (NCBI taxonomy): domain Eukaryota; kingdom Metazoa; phylum Chordata; class Actinopteri; order Perciformes; family Channichthyidae; genus Pseudochaenichthys; species Pseudochaenichthys georgianus. The sequence continues at coordinate 17,862,491 of NC_047524.1, read as the reverse complement.
TGAAATGACTGTAAATGACTGAAAACTTATTAACCTCGAGTAAACAATGTATCACTTTATTTTAGGAGTCTTACCGGAACATGTTTCACAGTCTAAATCTGCGGCGTGATTGAATAACTTTATTTTGACTCACAGCCTGTCAGATTCTCTTTGATGACGCAGGTTTCTCACATTAATTTCACATCTGCTTGGTGCACTGTGGGCCTAATGAAGTGTCGACAGAAGAACATTTAGAGAAGTTGGTCCAGTTTGTTGTTGGCATCCGGTACTTTAATCTCGAAATTTAAAACAATTCCATAAAATTACAGAGCACCTATGGGAGCGACTGAGGGTTACATACATACAGTAGAGGCTACAGCCGTTCCTTTGTCAGCATCAGCTTTTTCTTTTTAAACATAGCATTTCCTGAAATATCTATCTTTTTACAAAATAAATGGCACAGGTGAAAGACTTAGGAGGGTACAAATAGTAATTCAAGGTGCAATTTTATGGATTCTCTGATAATAGAAGTCTGTCTGAAATATAGCAACTCGCATGGCTTTAGGTGATGTACTAAAATGTTCTCAATACCCACAAATACAATCCTCATCTCTCCAAACTAAAGAGAAAAGGCAAATCTCCACCGACATTCAACATCTCGGGCACAACATCCATGTGAAAATATATCTTTCTTCTGATTTAACCACGCAGCTTTTCATCCAATTACAACTCATACAAATACAGCCTCGAAGGCTGATGCCTTTTGGCAGAAAATAAATCTTTCCTTACATAAATAGACATTTCTTGAATGACAAAGGAGTGTGGTTACATCTTACATTTCAGATAACAAAACATACACTTGCCTAGACTTTCTCAGAACAAAATTAATCCAACACGTGTAAATCATAAAGCCGTAAAATTCATAAAACTTCTAACAAGCAAAGCGTACTCTTGCATAGGAAAAGAGGTGCAAAAAAAGGGCTGGACATCTGAAAAATGCACGCAGTTAGCATAACCAAGGGAGCTAATAGCGAGCTACAACATACAGCTACAGCAAGCAGTAAAGTGCTTAAAGGTGACTAACAATGAAGGACTAACAATGTATGTTTAATATCTGTGATGAGTGGGTGAACGGCAAAGTGTTTTGTTTTCTTCTGATGTTTTGAAGTACCTCTGTGTGTGTGTGAGGGCCCCACCAAGGAGATGTCAGTCCAGTGCAGTGCTACACGAAACAGTGAAACCTCCACAATTTGTGTGCACACACATTTATACACAACATGTCTTACTCTGCTCATGAAGCCTGGCGCGGATCATTCATCATCCTCCTGCTGCTGCTGCTGCTGCACGGGCCCTGCAGATTCTACAACATGACATATTTACTAAGACTTGTAATGAGCCATGGGGAATGGAAAGCTAGAACACTAGCGTTTTGTACCGCTTCCAGACACAGATCTCTAGTTTGTCAGTGGGGATTTTCCTTTCCAGGCAGCCGCATGTGCACCGTCTGTGAAAAGTGTAGCAGCGTTATCACTCTGCTCTCTTACGTCAGAAACAAATGGTTTCCCAGCTCTTGTAGATCCAGAAGGAACCTCTTGGATGCGTCAGCTGTGAATCCCACTGACCCCTTAAGACCTTTCACAAGCTGGGCACTCGGAGGTCGCGCCGTGCCGGATGAATGAGATCGATCTTTGGCCTTTAAGACTCTCATCACTTGGGCTGTGGCAGCCATGCATCGGAGGGTCGGGTGGGGAGGTGTGGGTGTTAGTAAACAGAGAACCGCAGCAGTTGTCCGGCGAGGTTTTTTTGTGAGTTTGTAGAGAGAGTGAAGAGCAGACCGCTGTTGTTGAGGCAGGTGGAAAACACACACACTGAGGCCTCTGATCTACGATCTTCTCCTACCACTCCTCGTTTCACTCAGCTGGAAGGCACGCCAGCCTCCTTCTGCCGCAGCCTCTCTTTCTGTTGGCAAGAACCACAAACAATATTCAGTATGTACTTCATCGTGGACACACGTAAGAGCAGCTCTCAGGAAATTCCATCTCTGTGCTGCATGTAGATCAGTTCTCACCAGACTGTTGGCATTGATCTTCTTGGTTTCCACTCTCTTCTCCGCTGTGATCTTCTTGATGTTTTCCTGAGCTTCCTTTAACCTATGGGGGAAAAGAAAGTCCTTGACTTTACAGAACCTTTAAAACTCTGCGCACACACTGAAAGCTTCGAAAAAAGCCCTGAAATTGTGTGTAACTTGGAAAACATTACACATGCTGGACCCTCTCATCACTGTGTCCTCGTGGAGCTGTAAGTAAGAGCAAGACATTTAAGTATCTCCCTGGGGCCCACACACACACACACACACACACACACACACACACACACACACACACACACACACACACACACACACACACACACACACACACACACACACACACACACACACCACACACACACACACACACACACACACACACACACACACACACACACACACACACACACACACACACACACACACACACACACACACACACACACACACACACACACACACACACACACACACACACACACACACACACACACACACACACACACACACACACACACACACACACACACACACACACACACACACACACACACACACACACACACACACACACACACACACACACACACACACACACACACACACTGCGGTCAGTGAAAGCCCCGTAAGCCAGTAGGAGTACAGAATGACAGTGGGTTGATGAGATAATGAGGCAGCCTTTAAAAAACACTTGGCTTTTACGAGTGTGCAACAGTATTTAAAATAAAGTTAATTGTACATAAGCATGATCAGCTGTGAGTAATGAGAGACACGATTACCTAGTAAACAATTAAGAGAGAGCACACGGCGGGCCTGAGAAACCTCCATCTCAAAGATACCGCTCGGTTTAGACAGAATCTTCTGGAGGACGCCAAAGGTAGTATTCATGATCTGACGGAGCCATGGAGGCTACGACTCATGATACTCAAAGAGCATGCAGTCATGAAACGCTTCACTCCTGCCCTTTGGGCTGCATGTCCAGCATCATTACAGTGTTTATCAGTTCCCCCATAACGCTCGCTAGTAAAGCTAGGCGGCTGCAAGGAGGGTCTGCTGTCCTTTGGTTGGAATGCCCCCCCCCACCTCCAACCCGACTTGAAGCCTCAGGTCAGAGGAAACATCATAAATTCAGGCCCCCGTTCTTCAGGGTGAGGGTCGAGGCCTCAGCTCCTCCAGTTTGATGGCCGTCCTCTCTGCTGTGATTCAGAATCTGCACATCGCCCCGTACAATTAGTGCTAATTTGGTGTGATGTGTAGAGGTCGTTAAGCACCCATCTTAAGGTGAGAGGCAAGGAGTCCGACGCGAGGATGAGATGGTTCAGCCTCAGTTTGGTAAGGGTGTGTTCTGCAGGGAGGTCAATCCACTGATAGAAAAACTAGAAGTTTCACACTAAGCTTTAAATGTGATGTTACGTTAAAAGTAAAACCCCTTTATTTGATTTAAATGTATAAAATTAATAAACGATTTGCACTAACCAGATCCTGCAAATCAAAATACATTAAATGCTGCGCTTCTAAACGCAACTGGGAAGCCAGGAATGAGTCACCTGAGACCAAGAGTTATTTCAACTGGACTGAACTGGCTGTTTACGCAGCAGAGAGGAGAGGACAAGAGAGGTTGTAAATAACGGTAATAAAAATGGAAATAGTTCAGTATGTTAAGTATGTGGAGCCTCAATTTCTTTTTCTCAATTATTGCTAACACTTGTGGCCACTAGAAAAAATATTGTATATATAGATAACATTTTAGAAAATATTTATAGATGATTAAATTATCAAAGCGATTCCACAAAGTTTAAAAACGGTATTCAAAAAAATGCTGTCATTTGTTTTGTAATGCACAAAAGCCACTTTTAAGGTCACCCTATTTCTAGCAATGATTTCCAAACAGGACTTCCAACAGTGGGTAAAATGTGACAGGACCAAAGAAAAGTTCAGTTATGGCGCATTTCCACTGTAGCCCCGTTGAAGCGTCCTCAAGCGGCCAGGCCAGTTTTTGGTGGCGTTTCCATATAGCATAGCACCGGCTAGCGGGTACTTTTTCCTTCTTTTCCCGGCCCCATAAAATCGTGTTTCTATCAGGCCAGGGCCAGGGCTGAACTAGTGACGTCTACACTCTCGACTGCTGATTGGTCAGAGAGAATCGTCACAAGATCGCGCGCGAGATCATCCCTAGCGTCGCATATATATTTAGAAGCAAGCTTGCAGCATTTTTATACACAACATTTTTGTAAACGGAGGAGCTACAAAAATGGCAACGTCGAAGAAAAGCACACCGTGGTCGACCGAGGAGGTGACGACGTTCCTACATCTCATTGGGGATGATAAAATCCAGCGGGAGCGCGACAAAACAACTCGAAATGTGAAAAAACAAAAAAGCCGACGCCCCGCCTACACTGCGCTGCTACCCCAGGTCCTAAACTGTAATGGAAATGCGCCACGGCCTCGGACGGCCAGCGAGGCAGCCCGAGGCCTGAGCGAGGACGCTTAAACGGGGCTACCCCGCTGCAGTGGAAATGTGCCATTAGAGGGTAAACAGTTCTTCTGTCTCTTTTCACCAGATCCTACATTTCCCATCATGCACATTTGTAACACAGGCTTAATGTTTAACGTTTGAAGAATCTGTGATAACTCTGAGGAATGTAAGTACATGTAAGTACATGTAATCATGTGACTTGAAACAAAAAAACATTTCCAACTCACTTCTCCTTGGAGATGTTCTTGTTTTGTCGTGTCCAGGCGTTCTTGAAGTCGTTGCAAAACTCGTACCAAAGCATAAAAACTAAATTCGGGGCCACGTCTTTCTCTCCGGACTTTGGCTTCACCCCAAAGTAGCTCACCGTGTCCTGGAAACTGCATTGGGAAAACAGAACAGTGTCATCTTTATCACACACATCCACTTACAGAATAATCTCAGACATAAATGTGCCAGGGATTATGTTACATTAAAAGCTTTAAAGAGGAAACTAAGGGGTCCAACAAACACCGACAAATGGAGGGTAAGAAGGGTCAATTTCAGGCACAGCGCATATAAAAGATGGATGTGGAGTCAGACAGAGAGGCGAGAAACAGAGCTGGAGGAGAGTCTCCACCCTGCTGGGCCACTGGGGAGAGGCAGTAGCGGCAGCTCCATTATCACATTGACCTCCACAGCCTGCAGCCAGAGGATAGGGAGACAGCCAAGAACAGACTACTGCTGACACACACACACACACACACACACACACACACACACACACACACACACACACACACACACACACACACACACACACACACACACACACACACACACACACACACACACACCACACACACCACACACACACACACACACACACACACACACACACACACACACACACACACACACACACACACACACACACACACACACACACACACACACACACACACACACACACACACACACACACACACCCCCCCCCCCCCCCCAACCCAAACATAAAATACATTTTCTTGCCATGCCTGTCAAAGGGGTTGATAAAAGGCGGCTATGATTCAAGGGATGCTCCCGGTCTCATTGACACCCGGATAGGCTCTGACCTCCAGATGCTAGGTGGCTTTTTGCGATGCTAATCTAAGACACGTTCATGCGGAGGGAAAGGTCCAATATGCTGCCCAGACGATGAAAAATGTGGCTTCTGCTTCCCTTTTCCCAGTGATGCGTCATTTTGCCTGGATGCTCAAAAGAGCGCAGTCGATCATCCTGTACGCTACAGAAAGAAATCAGAGTCTCTGGGATGTTTAGATTGACCAAACAGACCTTTCTTCCTAGGTAGCTTTGTTGTAGCCAGGTCTGCTTTGGCATCATGAACACAGTCTCTTCTCCGACATGACCCTGGGTCATCGTGTCAGAGCGTTCACAAATCAAGCAACAGCGCCTTTTCCCTTCTACCCTCTCGAGCATACGCAAGAGGCAGATACACAAGGGCTTCACTCAAAACAGATGCAACCACACTCACACACGCGAGTATAGCTACCAAACATAAACAAAATCAGGCCTTTGTTAATTTGCGAGCGCGGAACAATTAAACGTGCACACACACACTTTTGAAAACCATGCTATGATGCCATTGCCGTGAGAGGGTTTACTGCAGCACCCACAGCCGGCATTCCTCACTGACGGCTATAAAAAAAGACCCATTACAAAACCATGAGCAGCCGTGAGAATCAGGGAAATATTTGGACAGGCAACTCTGCATTCCTTTGTTTCCCCAGTAAAACGATTACAGAAGTAAACTCTGTGTTGTTGGCTGATCCAGCAGAGGCACTAAGCCGCTTTGTGCCATCGTCAGAAACGCAGTCGAATAACTTACGAGCTGGCGTCTATGAAACCATGACTGCCTGGTGGCTGTGGAACAGGCCGTTGGGCCAAATGAAATTGAGCATGATGTGGGAGAAGGAAGCTTAATGAGACGGAACTGAGGACAGAATCAGAAAACCTCCGTGAACCCAAACATCAAGCAGGCAAATTAGAACTGCATGTTGGGAGGAAAGGCATCGTAACTCACTATGGATTGGCCAAATCCACATGTTTTACAAGAATGTCTCATTAGAATTACATCTAAATTAATTTACTTCGTACCACACTGCACCATAATTTAATATTATTTTTATATAATCCAATTGAACATGATTAACTCTTTGGGAATTTTAATAATTATGATGGGAATTTACAGTTATTCAATATGTATGTAGGTCTCCTGGCTACACAATGTTGTCAGACAGAAGGGCGTCACCCTGACTATTGTCAGGCAATTATCATTTGGATGTTTAGGGCTTGCAATTAACATGCTGCACTTCTGTCTGCCCCCCCACCCAACTTCCCCAAATGTCTTTCTTTTTGGTGTCTATATACGCCGGGATCCGGAGTCATGGATGATCCTGTTGCTGCGGTCCTGTGTCCTGGATCTTGAGTCGTGGCTGTGGTCCTGGATCATCGGTCCTGGATGGATATCCTCGTGGATTCATCTTCCTATTATACACACATGCATTTCCAAACATTTGGACTACCTATGTTGCAAATGTATTATCTTTTCAATTTACACACGGCATCTATTGCACGTCTGTCCGTCCTGGGAGAGGGATCCCTCCTCTGCTGCTCTCCCTGAGGTTTCTCCCATTTTTCCCTTTAAACTGTGGGTTTTCTCCGGAAGTTTTTCCTTGTACGATGTGAGGGTCTAAGGACAGAGGGTGTCGTATTGTCATACTGATATTCTGTACACACTGTGAAGACCACTGAGACAAATGTAACATTTGTGATATTGGGCTATATAAATAAACATTGACTGATTGATTGACTTAGGACTGTAATGTGGATTGCCTTCCTTCCTGTGTCTCATGACATTGCTTTTCTGTGCAACGGGCTCAGATCCTGGTACCATCTACGAGTGCAGGACCTCTGTCCTTTCCAGCTGTTAATATGATTGATTCTGTTAAATGCTAGAACTCTTTATTAAATAACACAACTTTAGTTTAAGCTTGTATATTTGTTCTTTTCTTAACAAAATGTGATTAAGTGTGGAATTTCCACTACAATAACATAATGGAAAAAAAAGAGCATGGCTAAAGAGCCCTGCTAGATCTGTAAGTTCATCAACAGCAGTGCTTTTAGCTTAATGCTAACGCTTACATGAAAACATGCTGCTAATGACGATGCTAACATGCTGACGTATAGCAGGTGTGTTTACCATTTTCACATCTTAGTTTAGCATGTTAGTGTGCTAAAATTAGCTAGTCATTCATCTTGCAGGTATTCTTTTAATACAGTATAGGAAAGTACTGGGCAGATTTAAATGTTGACCTAATAATGGCACAAGATCGTCAAATGTATTACATTTCACCCATTGGGAAACATAGATGTGTTTACAAAATGTCACACCAATTCATAGTAATAGTCCAACAGTTTTAGATGTTCATGTGTGTACTAATGTAGTGGTCTGACCTCCATATTGCCACACTTCTAGCATGGTTGAAACAAAGATAGGGACTATATACTGTACGTTTGATACTGTTGGCTATATGATACCAGAGTTTTGATACCAGGGGTAACTTGAAAAAAGGTTACAGTTAAACAAATGGTCAATGTATCAATATATCTCATAAATGGTCATTGATGGTAACATTTGTTTATAAAGCCAAAAAAAAGAAGGATAATCAAAATCAAAATGTCTATGCTATTGATCAGAGCCATTTTTATTCATTATTTTTCTATAATCAATAATGAAATAATTGGTAGTTGCATTCTTGCTGTAGACGGCCATACTTTGAGGTACTCTCCTGATGCTGATTCATTTGCCCAGTCCCTCTCACTGGTGGGATTCATTTGCCCAGTCCCTCTCACTGGTGGCTTACTTCCACTGGCAGCCGTCTAAAGTCACCGACTCCTCCTGATACAGAGGTATCAGGTAGCACTGAGGATGTGTTGTCTATTCCCTTTATTAACACCATAATGGAGCGTCCACTGTGAGGATCCCTCATCCAGCGCAGATGTGAGAGCCCACCCAGGGCCCGGTGAGCCCGCTGACGCCCGTATTCATCAACAGCGTGTCACTTTTACGAGGTGGCTCTGTGGGAACCTGAGAAAGAGCCCCCCCTCCCTCCTGCTCTACCTAACGCCAGTCAGCCAGCCCCCTCTCTAGATGAAATTAAAGACAAACTTCATTAAAGGCAAAAGGTGCCGTCAGCTGCGGGGCCACACACACACACACACACACACACACACACACACACACACACACACACACACACACACACACACACACACACACACACACACACACACACACACACACACACACACACACACACACACACACACACACACACACACACACACACACACACACACACACACACACACACACACACACACACACACACACACACACACACACACACACACACACACACACACACACACACACACACACACACACACACACACACACACACACACACACACACACACACACACACACACACACACACACACACACACACACACACACACACACACACACACACACACACACACACACACACACACACACCTTAAAAATGGTTTCCATTTTCCCTGCGTCCGGCGCCTCTCACTTTCTCCTTTATGCGTTTCATGATTTATTTTGGAAGCGTTGCGATATAAAGCAAACAATCCTGCTCTCTATCCAAACAAGGCCAAAATAATCTAGTTGCTTTGTTTGTCTGCTCCACCATCTTCTTCCAATATGAAATGTTCCAGATATGATTTTTGTGAGCTCAGAGACTGCAGTATAAATCTCCCAGCGACGTCTCTGGAGTCTTCTGCACAAAACATGGCAGATAAGAATGATAGGAACTGCATGGGGAGGAAGCACTGGGTTCAGGCTGAACATACAATATGCATGTGTAGTGATAGAGGTTGCTGTCTCTGGTAAGCATGTTTATCTGGTACTTAACACCAATTATAAAAAGCCCATAATGTATGCATAGTAAAAATACAGGTGCCTAATTATGCAAAATAAACTGCTTCAACAATCCCTGTTTAATCAAAGTTGGTTTGCAGGTTTAACATTTCTAAACACGATACTTTAAACCCACTTCATCTTAGTAAACCTCATCAGCTGCTGCCAATATCTGTACGCTGCTATACGAGTAAACATTAGTGCTATCAGAAACCAGATATGTTATCTGTGAAGCATGCTAAATAGTTGCCGTGTGATATTTGCATTTCACCACACTTGTTTTTGCATCCACACATGTTTCATTCCTAACTTTAAATGTATATCAGCTTGTGGCTGTTTTAGTCAGTGACCTACCTTCTTTGCGCCACATCCAGACTTTCCTCCTCAGCTGAATGCTCCGTTTGAGCTGTAATAAGGAGAGAAAATATTGAAGTAGGATGTATTAAGGGGAAGATAATAGGGGTTTTGGTGCTATGGATGAACATGGTTTTCCTCTGATAGCCAATAAGAACTGATCCCAGGAACACTGGTGGTTCCAGAGGGGGGCGCTGTGTTCATTAGCCATCCCTAAAGTTGTCAATGAGGAAGAAAAGAAGAAGAAAGGGGCTCTGGGTTGAGATGTCAGTGACACAGCAAGCGTGTTATCCAAGTGACAGTTAAGCACATTGTAAAGTTTGACGTGCTTCTGTGCGTTGACGCATGAGAGTGTGAGCCTGTGACGCCTGGGCTCGGGGCGGGGGGGCCGTGGTCTGTTCTGCGTGTGTGCGTCCACATACATGTGCATGTTCTAAGTAGAGCCGAAAGCAGGGGCGCAGGGTTGAGCAGAGAGGCTTGGGAACTGGAGGCTCCTGTGGACTCCTGCCATGTAAAAGTGTCTAAATAAAAGGCAGATGTGTGCGGCGGGCCAGGCCGAGGTGCAAGAATTTATCTAGGGCCAGAGAGTGCCTGTGATCTCAGATTTATTGCATTTTTCCAGATTCATCCTTTTTACAATGATGGGGGACCTTTCCTACTTGAAGATTTAAGAGGGGGAAGTCTCCAAAAAATTGTTCAAAGGCAGGTTTGGGGGTCTTTTGGGAGAAGGTGAGCTTAAGCCTCTGACCAACTACCTCTTTTACTTTCACTCTTTTTTTTTTTTTTTTTTTTTTACATGTATGTGAGTAAGGGGGCTGAGGTAAACCTAATGAATGAAAGTTGTGGCCATGTCTGGGATAGAAGAAGGGGGGGTGCCGTGACCAATGGTGTTAGTCTCAGTGGGGGTCAGGCTGGCGCCTGAGGTACCCCTCTGGTGCGACTGTGCAGAGGTGGCACTGGAGCCGAGAGGCTGAGGGAGGGAGAGAGAGAGAGAAGTCTCTCTTCCACCGCTCCCTGTGTAAACATGAAACCAGTAGTCGCTAACTAGAAAGTTATGAGATGTGCATGCTGAGAGGGACAATAAATTAGGGCTTTAAAACTCTGACACACTTTTCCAAACCGCGGCTATACCTAGCAGCTAGAGGACAACGAGATGGAAAGCAGTGTTAGAGGGATGCTTGGTGGAAATCCTCAGCATCCCTATCCGTTTCCCCACATCACCTCTACTTAAACACACATTCACGTCTTCATCAAAAACCGCTTCCTCAGACAGTTGTCATGTGCAAATTCTACGCAGTCTACGTAAGTGGAATCTTGGTTAGTGGGGTCTGTAGTGTTTCCGTAACAGGTCTGACTCACTGACAACAAATAAAAAGTACACGGATGTGATGATACACATGTATTCCCTAAGAGGCCGGGCGAAAGGAGACTAAAAGAATAAAAGGAGACTAAAAGAATAAAAGCAGGAATTTGTTTTCAATTAGTCATGGCCTTGTTTACAACATAAAAAAATGCCGCTAAGAGTATCCACAAAGGTTTCAAAGAGCTCCTATTAAAAAAGGGAAAGGAAAAAAGGGCTTGATTAGATGATGAAATCGCCACGGGCAGTTTTTTCTTTTTACTTGGAGAATAGTTCTGAAAATAGAGAACAAATATATATTGTTGGTAGAGGGAACTTGGCTCAAAGCGGGGAGAAGGCGAGGAATACCCTTAAGAGAGAAAGGATAAAGTATGGATCACCGGATTTCAGAAGTATCCCGTGTTAGACCTGGGGCGTTTGGGTTCACCTGCAGGCCTGCTGTGAGCTTCTCAACAGGTGGGGTTATGGGTCAGCACTACTCAGTCAAACAAGTCTCAAGTCTTGATTCGCTTCTACACTTTTGTCTCGTTTAAAAAGGAAGAAGTTTCCCCTAACAGTTCATTTCAATATGTTCAAATCATGTGTCAAACACATGCATCTGGCATCAGCCTCCTGAGCGTTTACCTGGGTGAGAAATGTATTCGATCACTGATGAGTCAGAGTTTAGAGCCTCAGCCGCTCTTTGATGCGAGGAGCTGTTGCTTTGTTTTGCCTTTTGAAGTCATGGATTCATCACGAACAATGATTACACCCCGCTCCTCTCAACGCACGGGCAACGGCTCGCGGAATTCTGTTTATGAAAGCGAGGTTTACAAGTATCCCACTGGAGAGTTTATGTTCAAGATGTGCCTTTGCAAATCAATGCCGCTTTGTAGCCAATGGCAACCGCAGTGGTTTCTGTAAAAGCTTTTGCGATAATGGCCAAAGGGGAGGCTTAAGCGCTACTCACAAGTTGTTAAGGGGGATACACTAACTAGAACAATGTCATGGCACATTTCCATTCAAACAAATTGCTTCGCTATGAAATAACAAATAATCAGGAACTTTACTATAAACATGGACTCTCCACAAATGTTCAATCTGCACCGTAAACATACTGCTCAATCTCTTTGGGAGGTACCTCATCTGGCTCTTTAATGATTTTTTTAAGTGGGGTTGTATGAGGTACTTATCCCTACAGTTGATAGTAGTCAGCATGTTGGAGAAGAAGTCAGGAATACTGGCAATAAGGCCAAGATATGTTCTACTGGGGACGGAGGCAGCAGCAAAGTGTATTAAATACAGGCCCTCCTAAAGAAGGTTAATATAAACCAGCCGCCCGACTACATTAACAGGCATTGCTGGTTTATTGCTAAGTTTCGGGTCTGTTTTGGCCACGTTTTGAGATATCTTGCCTTAGTTTTAAGCCTCCATGTTAATCCAAAGCGCCTTAATTTCCTACTGGTTTAAAGTGCTTATCATATAACTGTCATGCATTGAGCTATGTTCCAGCTATTTATCCAGGCACATCTGAATCAAGAGATGTGACAGCAGAAGAAAGAACAGGAGCCACCTGAGGTAAACTAAGAGATCTCGGACACAGCGGAGGGTTCGTGTGTAAGCAGCTTAGGTGAAGCAAAAGTGGAGCAGCATATGGGTGTATAATGGCCGGCATTGATCATTATTCTATTGATAAGTGAGACAAAAGTGCACACAGAAACCTTCAATAATGAACCAAAAAAAGCACTTTGAATTCTTACATTGTTGATTTTCTCCTGCAGAAAGTATTAAAAGTTGAAAGGGATTTATTTTCCTGTGCATTTCAGCCCAACTTGCAGTTTGTGATGTCGGCAATAGAAGAAACAAGGTAAGGATATTTAGGGTGGCAGTTACTACAACTATAATACATGCTCAGAAGACTAGCGTGTGGATCAGAAAGCGGACACACGGGGGGATGATCAGTGTGTCCCGGGGGAAGCTCTGCCCCTGTCCCGGTGGTCCCCAGCCCTGATCCACTGAGGCCGGCCAGTCTTTACAAGGCCGCGGCCAGAGGTGCCCTGTCAGCTTTATGGCAGCAGAGAGTACATGAGAACCATGTTAAAGGCAATGTGATCCCTTCTACAGGCCTGTAGACTGTCCTCATGCTGTCTTACAGCGCACCGAGACGCCCTCTCCCAGCAGAACACACACACATATATACATGCTCCGAGAGGCAGATCTGACCATCAGTCTGACATGGCAAAACACATAATTACATCTTTCTCTTTTTTAAAAAGGTCTCAGGGTGAAGATGGGTTTTTTCTGCTCGACTAGTTCTAACCTCCATCTTTGAAGACACTGACCATTTCTTTCAGGGTCCTTTACAACTTAACATAAGACAATTCATCTTATGAGCAGGACTGAGTAAGAATGTGTGCATGGAGAGATTTGGCAAAGATGCTTTCTCTTTATAAACACAAAACTGAGTCGATCACCTAATTCGGGATTAAATAAATAGTTAACCTAATAATAATAATAATTTCTCTCTTTTTGAAAAAGAGACAATCTTTTGGTGCCTAAGTGTCATTGTCGAGATGTACATAAAATCTGCATGGTTTGCTAATCATACATGTAAATATATTTAACAATCCAGACTCAATATGTATATATGTATAACCTGTATATCATTTATATTTAATTGTATTATTCTTGTGTGAATCTGGACCGACCTGATTTTTGCTCTCACCCTGGTGCCGCTTAAAATCCTGAATTTCCCCACAGGGATTAATAAAGGTCCATCTTATCTTATCTCAACTTATGTTTTTGCTGTTAACTTTTCTGTGAATTTAGTAAAATAATGGAAGTGGGGAAAAAAAATACATATTTATAACTAGCAAATAATTTGTGTTTCCATACTTTGTTTTCGTGTGTGCAGTATTGCCACAGATAAAACATTTTGACTCACCAGCAGAGACAAATCTGGCCATCTTCTCCTTGAAGGGCTGGAGGTTTTCTACCGACGAGTTAGCACACACCTTCTGCACGTTCTTTTCACAAGCTGTTAGAGAGACAGAGGAGACAAAGGAGGGAAATGAGGAAGGATATAAATGCATTATAATAAAGGGAATCGAAGAAAAATAAACTAAAGGGTAAGAGTTAAGTCATTAAAGGACATAAACTAATTAAGAACTTAAAAACAAATTAATAATAAGGGGAGGTGAAACACAAGATCACTTGAAGGAAGCTTGAGCTAAGCCATTTTATTAAATTAGAAACTCAAAATGTTTTATCTTAACCTGAAAGCAGATAATCTACATTGTTCTTATTGTTTTCTTTCAGTAGCCCTCTTGTTGTTAAGTGTGTGGAACATTATGTGTTTTACACTCAAAATAATCATAATTACTGAGTGACTAAATGTGCCACAATGGAAAAGCACAGACAAACTTCCCTTGTTACCTCCCCCAATGAGGGGGAGACAAAACTGGGCGTAACACAAGGAATGAAAGAAAATGTAATTCAACTAAAAAAACAGAGAGCATTTAATTCAAAACATAAAATTATAGTTTTATTTATAGTTTAATTAATTCGTTTTTTTTTTTATCCTTTTTCTGTTGCTAATTTATTGTAACGGATACTATTAGTGGAAAGAGTGTGTACAAATCAGTGATATGTGTCTGATTTGTACATGATGTTGTTGTTTCCAGTCAAAGACACAGTTCTGCTTGTATCCTGCGTCCGACCTGGTTGTCCATGTGAGAGCAGCAGATGTGTTTGCTGTTTGTGGACGGGCTTGGTGCCAAATGAGCCAGCTCACACAGAGGAAACCGCCGTGACTGAGCGTGTTCCAGCCGAACCTCTCCACTGTAAGCCTGGGTTACTTTACACACAGACGCCTGGTGAAAGAACTTTGGCACATTTCTCCAATCTGCAAGTCATTATTGGCCGCAATAAATACCTTAACTTGCTTATGACTGCATAGCATAATAGTGCCGCAACACAACAAGAGCGTTAACAGGTCTGGACTCTGTCTCACTTCACTGCGTCGTAGCTTTTAGATCCGACTTTGGCTCTCATATGTTCGCACGTGGAGCCGCTGCACCTGCAGCTCGGCGACCTCAGTCCATGACATCTTTTATTTATTGGCTGTCTTGATAGATCAGACAGGAAACACGAGGAGTAACTAGGTGGAGCCTCACAGTCAGGATCCCAGAAACTTTTATTGGATGGTTAGGGCAGGCGGTTGTGAAAATAAAAAACAGAAATCAGCAGGCATACAAACATGACAACCAAAATAGACAAACCGCATTTCATTACAAGAAATCCCCCAACTCAAAAGGACCCATTAAAACTGTGTTCAAAACAGCAAGTCTACAATTTAAAAAGGCGGCTCGCTTCCAAATGTGGTCCAGACAGCAAAGGCCGCAAAAAGGAAACCCACAAAAACAGCAGCTGTAAAGAATAAAAACTCCAGTTTGAGACATTGTCTTGGTTTTAGAGTTGTGTATTGAACAGGAGTAATCTGCTTCACGTTGAAGGTCGGACAGAAAAACCTTTAGGGCCTTTGCCTAGTTTTTAGGATTCTCTATTGGTCCTAAATAAAGCCAAAGGGTGTGTTAGTGGAGTGTTAATGCGTCGCTCTGCACAAACAGTCCCACAAAAAACCTGGACGGGACAAACGAGAATTAACAATACGTTTTATTAAATGTTTTAAAACGAATTATTTTTATGTTCCGCTCTGATGTGCTGAATACAATGTGCTGACAAACTATTTTGACAATAATAGTTTCCTTTCTTCACGTGGTCCTAGTCATAACTTGCTTAAAATGTTGATAATTATGGCATCATAATTATGATTAACAATTTGTGTAGGTACATAGGTATATTTTTAGAATTAACATATATATTACAGTAACAATATAGAGATGAATATGCTGGTAAAATATTTTTAGTACAATTGTATGATAAGTCATTTGAATTTTTTTTGGAGTCACTGACAATTACTTTTCTTAATTCTCAGAAATAAATTACAAAAAGAAAAATGTATACATTTTATCTCTAATCAAACGAAAAGTGCACGGATGCGATGATTCCCTAAGAGGGCCGGCGATCTGTGCACATCTATAATCCATATTTTGATATTTTAAATAGGAAGTTAATAAACCAGAATAAAAGTCTAATGATCATTCCGATATACAAATGACAAATCATGAACCCAAAAATCGAATATTTTTGTAGTTAAAGTATCGTCTGGATACA
Organism: Pseudochaenichthys georgianus; assembly: GCF_902827115.2. NCBI lineage: Eukaryota > Metazoa > Chordata > Actinopteri > Perciformes > Channichthyidae > Pseudochaenichthys > Pseudochaenichthys georgianus. The sequence continues at coordinate 17,846,029 of NC_047524.1, read as the reverse complement.
AATATTTACGATGACACTAAAGAGAAATGAATGGTAAGAACAGCGAAGAAAAGTGATAATCACTGCTCCTCTAATGGAGACTAGCAAAGAAAACAAAGCTTGTTTTCCAATTTACAACAACGACTTCACTTGAGTGTTGCCCCCTGGTGTCAGACAGTGTGTCCCATCAGGTTCTCAGTCAGGTCATGTAGCTACAGAGGACAGTGTCCTACCACAGACACACAGACACACACACTACACACATTTACTAAGAGGGAAACAGATGAGATCACAGGCAGTGGTCTCAGCATTTTTGGAACTGAGGTGCTAATGTATTCTCCATCCAGACATCATTGAACAGGACTGTTCAAAAACATCATCCTGATCAACATTAAGCACTTTTATGGAATGTGTTAGGCCAGCAAATAAGGAGGAGAGTCAAGCAGCTATTGTGTAATAATGACAACAGCTGTGGGTAACTGGGGGCGGTGGGAGAGTTAACGGGAAGAAAAACAGACCTCTGCTCCAGGATTTACCCTGCGTGGTTTGCAAAAAAAATTGCGCCTTTGATGACAATATGCAATTATGATTGTACCGCAGTGAGCCAAAGCCCCTCACTACAGCTACCAGGAAATCACATCACACCAAGACAATGCACAACTGTGTGCGTGTGGATTATGAAAATGCTTAAACAGAGAATGGGCAGCCTGTGGAGCACCACAAGATGAGCAAGCTAGCAGTGTGAATGTTTCTGTCCCAAACATAGACTGTATATATAAAGGTCCCAAAACACCCCGCCACCTCCCGTCTCTGTAGCTCTGGATCATTATTCAAAGTAAACACTGACGGAGATGACAAGCAGACGGAGAAACGCATGAAACAAACTAAAAAGATTTGTTGCCATCAGAATTACAGTCCCAACTAAACCAATAACTCATTTGAAATCTTGTTATTTTCAGTTTTACAAATCCCTGTTTGTAGAATCAGATAGTGAATCTTAAGCCCTGTTGTAAAAAAATGTATTCAATTGGGAGGTACTTTGGAAAATGTTTTTATCAGAGGTTAAATCAGTACAAGGCTCCATCTCTGGCATATTTTGTGTTATTTATACCTGAAAAGTGAATTCTCTCACTGATCCCCAATTATCTCCAATCCCAGCAGACTGTCAGACTTCCAGCTCCCCCTTCTACGGGATGAAGCCTGCTACTCCCCCCTTCGCTGAGGCCAGCCAGGAGACTACCTCTGTAGGGAGAGAATGTTAGACACTCTCTCCCATTTCCCTCCTCATAAATCACCAGCTATCCATCAAACAATAACCCCTTTTCGTACCGTAATCTTTTGACAAGTAGAGACATCCGGCAAAATGTGCTGGCTCATGAGAGAATGCCATGATAAGTCATGACAATATGTATCTATGAGAACTAATTCATTTAGTTGTACTTTTAAATAAACATCATTTTGATCAAAAATGTAATGAAATGTAGCAAAAAGGAAAACAGATTTGATACATTATTTTAGGGACACGCCATTTGCAACCTATCATTGACAAACATCCCAACAGTGAGCATTATTTCCCTGTTGTTTGTTGACTGTACCTCAGCACGCCGACTTCACACATGCCATTCCTAGCGGAGCCTGTCGTTAAACAGACGTCAGGCTAAAGGCCCTGCCTGAACTTGACATTAAAGGCCATTTAAAATCAGGACACTGTCTACATTTGCCACAGTGATGAATGCCTAACCTGGGCCAGGGCTTCTATGAAACACTAAACTCCCCTGAGCAGCAAATGAGCTCTGACCGTTTCTTTTTATTTGATCCTATTTCATTCGGTAGCGTCCCTGCCTCTCTGTCCAGTCCAATTACGCAGCAGTTAAAGGGACCTTTATGTAGGTACTCACAGGACTGAAAATACAACGTTGAGTTTGATGAGCGAGTTTGCAGGATAGAGGTTCAGTTGTTTTCTTTAGGTGATGGACTCTAATTGAAGATATGTGTCCTTATGGGAGCCCTACAGTAGGTTGGTTCCTCGTGGCCTCCCACTCATCCCTCTCCCCCTGAGAGGAGCACACAGAGAGGTCATCACCCTCTCCCCAAACAGGATGCCCCATCAAAAGAGGATCATGTTTCTGCACAAGCCAAGTGAAGGAGAGGGCAGCCAAAGTGGATCAACACGCTAACTAAATGCTAAACAAACATGCAGCATCTGAAAACGCACTCCAGGGTTCATTTACATACAGTATGCTGAGCTTTGAGAGATAGACACCAATGTTATGCTGTGTAAGGAGGAGGCTTAGCTTAGAGAGACTGCTCGCAGCATAGAGTCTCCTGACATTTGACCTCAGCCTGGAGGGCGAGACACCGCCGACCACGGCAGTCGCCACCTCAGGATCAGGTGAGGGGCAGACGGAGCGAGTAACCCGAAGTGTGACTCGGTGTTAGCCTCTCGGTGTCAGACACAATTCACAATGTGGATGGAAGTGATCTGTGTTAGCATTATAATTAAGACCACTTGCTTTCTTTAGGCTGGTTTATAATAGCCCGGCATAAATATTTATTCCTGGCGGCTGGAGAGGATAAAAATGGTGGGAGTCAGAGGTGGAGCTCGCCAAACATCCAGAATCCAACGCTCGCCCTGTGATGCCAATACCCCCGAGGACTACTGTGCCAGACTGTGCTGCAGCAGAGATCAAATACAAGGGCCCTTATGTTGCATTTATTGTCTTCAGGTCTTCCATTTTTCCTAATAAATGAGTGACAGCTTGAGGTGGTTCTGGGTACTTTAGTAGACTCTTTGTATTTTTCCCCCAGGTCAGAGAGGAGAGGGCTTTAACAGCAATCTAAAAAACGTAGAGGAGAGCTGCTGAGCATATCTAATTGCTTTCATATGCCGTATTATTGGTTGATTTAAATAACCACAGACACCAGGGGCACATCGCCTTTAACCTCCGATTGGCCTGGGCCAAGACTGGCTGGCTGGCTGAGGGGCTCGGCGCCCACGACACTTTGAGCTCTGAATACCAAAATCAAGTTTACATTGCGTCAGTTGTTATTCCGATGCTTCGTCAATGAGCTGAAAGTTGCCTTTTTTGGATTCAACTCCTGCTCTAAAACAAAGAGATGCAGAAGAAACTTTGGCTCGACGCTCCGTCGTAGTTCCTGAAACATGAGAGGTTGTGGTGTTATGATGACACAGCTTTTCAGAGATACAATGTCTGAAAACTGGGGAAAAGCCAGCCTCAGGCCATGCAAGGTCCTCAATACAACCCCAACCCTTCTTTACACAGGGCAGGAAGATAACATGGAGATCAACATTTACATTCAAAGTGCGCTGGTGAAAGATGGTACTGAATACAATTACCCTGACTGATTTACAATGAAACAAATGTGACCGTACAAAGGAAAATGCAATGTGGTGTGCGGTTTAAGCCTCGACACCCACAGTGGAAATTAATATGCAACAGGGTATGTCCTACCAGCCAAATCTTTCTTCAGCTTCCTCATGTCCTTGGTGAGGTCTTCAAATTTAACCTGACCAGCCTGGAAGAAATCCTGAGGCTCAGGCATAGGGAACACACTCTTATCTGTGCCAGCGTTCTGTACCAGGGGAAGGAAATATAAAAATATATATGAGTGACAGATGTTTTACATTGTGTGTATTGTGTTCATGTGATTGACAGAGCCTTACCTTGTCAAAAGTACGTAGGTAGTACAAAACAACATAATCCACCAGGTTCATCCGATTGTCCTGATGAAGAAATTACAATTTAATTTTAGATATGAATGTACATCTCTCTAATTTGATTGTTTGGACTTACTTATCTAACAAAACATTTACCAGGGAATTATGGTAGATGTTCAATGTTACATTGCATGTGTTACCCTGCTCTTGACGTCCTTTAATTTGGGAAGGATCTCCAGTCCGAAGCCATCAGCCTGACCTCTGGTCCTGTTCCCTCCATTCATATAGTTCCCAAAGGCCAGAACAAGACCCATCACTTCCCGCAAGCTGTCACACTCCAACAGTTCCTGACACAGACACACACATACACGACCTTTGGGTTAATAAACCTTGACGCAAAAAATATATAGACCGTATAATGTAACTCATTGTGCCCGAGTCAATACAAAAAATAAATACAAATAAACCTTAACGCAGCTTAACGACACTTTCGTAGAAAACTTCTCGTGGACATGGTGTTCTTACTTTGCTGACATTGGAGACGATCTCCACCTTGCGCCGGATGGAGGAGATGGTATCGAGGAAAACTGCCTGGAAGATGATGCAGTGGGCTCGGCCCTCAAAGTCGGGAATCTGGGAGAGCTCATAGAGAAACCTGAAAAACAAAAGGGGAGGAGGAGGTGGTGGTGGAAGAGAAAGGGGTGTGATGTGTTATGACAAAATTAAACAAAACGTCTAACAGGAAGAACTATTTTGGATCCTTGGCAGGCTGAGTCGATGTTGCTGTTCACAGGCAGCTGATAGTCATGAGCGGCGCTGCTCGGCTGGGTTTGAAAGGTCCGCGGGGTCAGGTGGAGGTAGAGCAATGAGCGGGGCACGGAGACTGATCAAAGGAAGCTCCAGTCTGATGCGGGACGACTTATGTAAACAGTGCCGTGTCAGAGGGGAGCAGAGCGGTAACATCCTGTGTGATTAGGCCATGCTGATGGGGCTAGACACTGAGTAGGGATGACTCGGGCAGCAGTAGTGACAGCTCTGGTCAAACATGGAAATAAGAAGGCCAGGCCGAGCGGCACCGCTGGGTCCAGGCCTCGTTAATGGGCCCGAAACTACTTAACCCTGACAGGAACTACTGGAGCAATGGCCATTACACACACACAAAGTTGTAGAGACGTTATGACAAAAAAGACTTAAGAAAGAGGGAATCAAAAATGTATCCCAATATTAGGCTAAATTATTTAATATGTTCTTATAAACTTATTAATTATTAATATTGGAATACATTAATTTTTTTATTTAATTCATTTGGGATTGGTCTGTTTCGTGGGAAATCTCTGAAAGTAAAGTCAATGTAATAGACTTAGCTAAACTACTGGTTGAAATAAGATAAATAAATACTGACAGCACTAAATACAATATCTAAACTCAACTTAATCTATCTTAGAAATACAGGCAAGTTTATCATGATTTAAGAATGTATTTAAAAAATATCTTACTGTTCGGGTTTGTCCAGCAGTTTGACTTCATCTTCCTTTGCATTCTCATAATGTTTCGTTATCTTGCCCAACTCATCACTGGTGGCCCTCTATGAAGAAACACATATCGAAAAAACAGGAAACATTTATAACAATTTGTTGCAATAAAAATAATATGACCTTTCTATTCTCGTTAAAACTGTTGGATAACTTTAGAGACTTGATTTTATTACAACAGACGGACCGCTCCTTCATACTTACATTTTCATATAAAGCCTCTATGGTCTCCAAATCCACCACAGAGTTGTCCACGGTAAGCACAGCTGGAACAGTAAAGATATTTATTATGAGCAGTCAGTCTTATAAATGGATAAGATCTTTGCCAAAGCATGCTTCTTTTTAACTGCTGCCAGTGCATGGAGTTCTTTTTCCCATAGTAAACTCATGATAGCCCTGTAACTTTTTCAAACTTCGGCTAAAAGAAATGTATATCTTTTGCAATACATACTACATATTGGCAAAACTATATGCAATACATACTAAATATTGTAGACGAGAAATAATATTTGACTAAAAGCAAAGTCTATCTTCATCTACACTCCGCTGACACACAAACCATGATTGAACTACGCAGCTCATAGCTAACTTAGAATGTCAGCTTGAGGTGGTGAAGCCAGGCTCCGGGTGTAGATATATGGAGGTCAGACTGGGTCTGACGCCAAGGATGCTTTGGCCAACGCTGACTCAAAACAGATTGCCTGCTTAACCTCTTGGCTGACTGTAATGATTTTTAGAGATCGACAGGAGATGGTGAAACAAGCGAGAAACATAATTAAGGTTAATTAAGTCTGGCAAAGATCATGATTTAGCCACATAAAAACTGAGATGTGTGAAAAAGGTTTAAAGTTTCTTGTCCTGCTTTGCCTACTGGCTGTGTGTTTGTTTAGCCTGACCCAAGTAGTAAAAACGAAAGGCAAAAAGAGAAAGTGACTCATGTTCCGTGTCTGAGAAGTGTCACAGGTTTATAGCTTAGTGAGGGAGGAGGACACGACAGGAGGGATGGCTCCAGTGCTGCACAGTCAGTTGAAAGTTGTCTGGTTGGGGTCAACTGAGGAGGGCAGCATACTCTCAAAGCAGTCCCTCAATGTGACTAAACATTCCCAAGAACTGATGCACAGAACTGTATTCTACGTAGAATAGGCTCACACCGCCATACTTTCTGATTAGAGATATAATTGTATTTTCAGCTGTCAAAGTATAAAGATAACAACAAGCTAATGCTATTAAACAACATAGCTTACATTTTCAAACAACAAATAGCGTAAAGTTAGCACATATAGGCATAAAGAGAAAGGCCGGAATTGACTGTATATGTAGCTTATTGTATTATTGTATTCAATAGTAGTAGCTCAACGGTCAAATATCATGTAACATAACAACACAATGTCAGAAAGTTGGGCTACTCAGCAAATATTTACAAATGTTTGCTAAAGTTAGCTAACATAACAATTAGGGGTGTAACGGTATCCGTATTCGTCCCGTACCGTCACGGTTCGGACGTCACGGTTCGGCACATGACGAATACGCCTTGTTTTTACGAGTGGGAAAAAAGTCTGTCATTCAGGGCAGTATCCACTACACTATATATAATCCAGGGGGCGGTATTGCGCCTAAAAGCTGTTTGCCAGCCGCCCTTAAACAACAAATGAACAAGAAGAAACACAACAACAAAACGAACAAAATACAAGAAGAAGAAAAGTTAGTATGACGATTTCAGATAACACACAGGAGATAGAACCCACCTGCTTCTTTTAAATCAGCTGTGTGGGAACATTTCGGGTTCCCTGTGGACTACAATAACGATTAAGTGTGCGAGTGGTGGACGAGGACGGTGTGTTGCCGTTGTACAGTATGCTAATAGAAACACACGCCAAACATGCTAAATCATATCAGAAGGCATCACCCAGATTTGCCAATCACCGGAGCCCGGCAAAAGACAACAGCAGTTCAACAGCTGATCCCCGCTGTTTTTAAGAAGCCAAGAGACATGAGAGCCGAGAGCCCAAAAATAAATAATGGAAGCTTTTGGCATATGTTTTTCAACGACTTTGCGCTTTTGAAACACTTTCTTATTATTTATGATGTCATATTTTCAAGACATTCTTTTTAGTTTTACAGCTTGATGAAACCTTTTGGTTTGACATCACTCCATTATAGATAATATGGCCATCTGAGTGTGTGGTACTGTGTGTGGTTTGTTTTTAACTGTTTGATACAGTTAAGTATTCAAAATGTCAGAGTTCTTTATTTTTAAACTGAAACTTGCACTACTGTTCAAACATAAATAACAACAAACCTGGAATTATGCATTTGGGACATTTTTTTGCTTTTTCTTGTTGTACCGAACCGTGACTTCTGTGAACCGTTACACCCCTAATAACAATAGCTTTTTACTATATTAACATTAAAAGCAAAGCTTTGTATGTTTTTGCCACTGAGGCTACAATTGACAATTATGCAATGACAACAAATAGTCAAAAGTGTTGTAGCCAAAAATTAACACGATGTTAGTTACACAGCAAAATATAGCAAACGTTTGCCAACATTAGCCAATAAACTACCAGTCAAAATGTTTGTCATGCCAGACCAAGTCAATGTTAGTGAAACTGGGAGACAATGGAATTTAAACATTTCATTTCTAAAGACAGGAATGTGTAATTTCATGCCTTTAAATTTAATTAATATTGAGATCATAATGCATTGAATTCTAGCTACTACCAATATTCATGTGTAGTATAAATTCAAGAATTCGAGTTTTTGAAAAAGGTTTAAGGTAGAAAAGTATGTTTATAACAGTTTAAAAAGTGCTGTTTTTGGAGTACCACGCATCATTTATCAAATTGGGACAGGTAAATGAGTATTTTAACAACACAGCCCTAGTCTTTTCAATGACACACTGCTTCCAGCTAACAAGGTAATACTTTTCATTCTGGTTCCCAGCTGTTCTTGTGGCAGAGAAGCTGTCAATGTGGTCCCATGTCTGGATCACAGAGAATGCTGGAGGTCCACTTCCTACATCTTATTAGAGTGGATTATTCAGTCCCTCAGCCATGCAGCCGTCAATCACACACCAAAGGGGGGCCTGCTCCAGTGTGCACAGGAGCACTCTGATCCGAGGGGAGCCGGATATCTCTCCACACCGACAGATCAAAGCCTGCCTGCCAACCGCCTCACACCCTCTCCTTCTACTTTTCACTCATCGGCTTTGGTGTGGAAGGGCATGTGTGGTATGTGAACATGTGTATGTGTGTGTGTGGTTAGTTGGTGTGTGGGGGAGAGCCTCCCTTTGCCCTTGAACCATGGTGGCCCTTGAGGTCCCCCAGTCACTCCGGCGGGTGCAGTTGACCCCCTTCCTCCCTCAACCAAAGTGCTACCTTTCCTACTCCCCTCTTTCCCTTTCTCCCTCCCTCCCTAGTAGCTCTAATTACATTACATGTCCCATGTCCTTTTAATTTGGCAACAAAGGGGAGGCAAGAAGGCGAGGCCAGGGACTGGAGGTCTTAAAAGTGCTTATTAAGGGCCATCATTGTCCGATTCAAATTGTCCATTTCACATACAACACCCATTAAAGACACCAGGAAGCAGCTTCATGCTGGGTGTTTAACCAAACCGCCTCTACAAACTGACACTGGAACAGAGAGAAAAGGATTGAAGAGTTGGGAGAAAAAAATGGGCGTCCTGGTGTTATGTGCCGTTTGGCTTGTGTTTGAGGTGGTTTTATGTGGTAGCGCAGTGTCTGCTAACTGTGGAAGGTGGTTTTGTACATGCTTAGATCATTAGTGGGGTGTCAGTCCCATTAGGCTTGTGGAAACCGTCACTGGCTACAATAAACAGATCTGCTGCCGCATGCTCAGACTAGCAGGCGGCAGGCACTCTCCGCTACAGTCCCATCTACGCTGTCCCCAACACACATATTATGTGTTTACACACACATATAGCCACTTTACCACACACGCCTGTATTTTCCACAGAACAACCAAGCATGTAATCAATTCATGCAAATGAAAAAGTTTGCCATTTGATTTTAAACAGTGCAGGAGGTATTTAAAGCAACATGACAGGAAAAACTGAAAGGCTGCTTTTATCCGTCTCACATAATGGCAAACTAGGCATTTTCTATCTCATCGCGATTACTGGAAAAGTCATTCGTGTTCCATTCTAAACAAAAATTGTTAATATTAAAAGTTGCCTCTAGTTACAAATTAATAGCTGTCAAGAGCTTGGAAATAATTCCCTGCTGCAGGGCTCACTACCTCATCTCTAAGAATAACTCCATCTGCATTTCATCAGGAGTCATCCTCAATTTATTGTTAAACGGGACTGTACATTTGGTTCATTGATGTTGAATTGAAATAGGAGCTCCTTCCTCGAGAGAAATCAAAATTAAATCATAGTGTGCACAAAGATCTTAACATTTCTAAACAGACTGACATCGGAAAATACTTGTTCACCTTGCCGAATGTCCTTCATCTCCAGATGCAGGCTCGATATTAGAATGCCGACTGCTTGCGAACGCTTCCCATCCAGCAGCTTGATAATCTGAGAAGGAAAAAAACGGAAACACATTATTCCAAGTATTAAACGGGGCGAGTTGGTGGAATTCAGAATAAACCCCAGTGTGCATTTCACTTAATAATGCTTAAGCTTAATTCCAAATGTTAAATAAATGATATAGTATAGTGGCTCATTATTGAGAAGAGAACAAAATATGTATAATTGCCACATTGTAGGAAGTTGGTTTCACATTTCAAATAATGTTCGGGTTCATTACGAAACCTTTACTCGAAATTAAACCACCAGATTTCTTCCCACAAGAGTTTATCATCAATTTCATTATACAAACACAGGCATAAAGCAAGCTGAAGAACAGATGTTGAATGAAAAGTTAATTTCTGCGATGAGAGGCCGGGTAAAAATCACTTAGTCACTTCCCCCGGCTGTGGAAGCAGATGATAGATGATGAGCAAGGCAGAGTGCCTGAAGCCCAGAGCAGCCTGGGAATCATCTCGGTTGACCCACACGACCAGACTAATCAACACACATTGTCGTAACCCATCATTGTGATGCAAATGACTGGGAAATATGCCGAACACACGTAGCTGGGACACACTTTGTCAAGTTACATCAATGAGGGAGCAAAGTCAAACAGAAAAGCACCTCCTCCAGTTTACCGAAGAACATGTGTGAGATATAATCAAAAAATATCAAGTCGCAGTGAAAGTACAAAGGCAAAAGTGGCACCATAAAAGGACAGTCTAGAAGAGCAAGCTTTTATAACAAACTATAAATTCACAGGATTTTTATTTGTGCGTACACATGGTCACAATTACTTATGACTGAATTAGCCGTAAAGCCAGAGAGAGTTTTGGCAAGGTAAAGCCCCGCTCTAAAAGTTAATGTGTCAGGCTTCTTCATTAGGTATTATGGCAGTGTCGGCTACTGGGCTGTCCAGTGGGAGCTGGAGCGCCGAAGCCTTAGAAGTGGGTATTGCATTACAGGGCGTTAGTGGGTGCCATGCTGCTTCCAGCTCTATTACCTGGATCACTGGGGATCTCCCACTCTAGGGACTTGAGACGGCTGAGTACCAGGCTTTCCCAACACCTCTAATTAATCACTTTGGACGGGCCACACTTAAAGCAGTCCAGGAACCCTTCCCACTTACTGTGGCTACAGAAATCGCCAATTAGCTCAAACAGTTACGTTAATGAGAAAAGACAACTGATGCTGGATGCGTGGTTTCAGACAAGCAAAACAGCGGAGGGAGACCCGTGATGCTGATGCTGAGACAGGTACAACAAATAGCTGATGTCTCCCTCCTGTGGGCAGAACAATACTTCAGTTTGAAATGCAAACAGGTCAGAAAGAGAGAAAGGCGAGCCGCCTAAGGAAATAAACAAACTAATGAAGGGGAGACACTGGGAGTGTCTGCAGTTTGAGCTGAAGCAGGTGGCTGATGTTATGCGAGGTGGGCAGGGGGATGCTGGTTCGGAGCCGAGAGGAACGTTTACACAACCACAGATGAGCAGCCAGCATGCTCCGTGGTGACTGTCTGTCTGACGATCTGTCTGGAAGCACCCAGGCAGATGTTACAATAACAACTGGATCAAGACTTCACATCCAGAACCACCTCCGATACACTCCGCAACACCGGCCGTGTTAATCTTACACCCACTCTCCCACGTCACAGCTTCAAATATGTCTTTAATAAACGCACCATGATTGCTCATAAGTCATCCCCATAAACCAGTTAAAGCTGATGTTTGTTTAAGGAGATCCGCTATGTTTAAACTTGATACAGGTTTGATTTATGTGCTTAGGGGAAATTACTGTTTTTTTTTCATATTTGCTCACGTACAAACTTTAGCTCGATTCATTTCCTCATCTCTGCCTCCCTTCTAATCCCTCAATCAAGTATGCACCGACATGCCCATCCTCCCCAGCCCCCCCACCACCACTCCTATAGGTGCCTCGTCTTCATTGCCTCCTCTCGCCAGTGGAGCGGAGCCACATGCCTGCAATTACACCAGAGTCCAGTCCAGTCCGGTCTGCTCGGGCGGGAGAGCTGTCTTCCATGTCATCTCCTCTGCTTTGATATGCTAATCAGCAGCGAGAGAAGGGCTCCAGAGTAAACAAGAGCTTTGATTTCTCCGTGGCACACATGATAAAGATTATCTCACTCATGTAGGCATCGTCTGCATCCCCCGAGTTTCAACTTTTTGCGGAGTGTGGAGATGTTGGAAAGTGGGGAAGAGGCTCATATGCATAATGTACACACACATTCCATTCCCTCCCACTCATCTCCTCTCGCCGCACACACTGCCCCAGGCCGTGGTGTTAGCATGATCTGGCAACACTTTCTGAGCAAGTGCATAATGACTCGCGAGGAGGACGTGCCGTCATCACACACGTGCGTTCAAGCACATGGACGCACGAAACACCGAAACGTACACATGCCGGTGCATACACAAACACAAGGAGAAACAAACAAACAAACAAGGTAATTGAACACACGCAAATACCAACACAGATTCAATGCCAACATTATAACAAGAGGCAGGTCTCCCACCGTGTCCAGCGGTATTGGCAGACATCAGAATACCTTTATTAGTCCCATGGAGGGGACATTTGCGTAGTTACAGCAGGAAAAAGAGCCACAGACAGCTTAATGTTACATAATGTTAAATATGTGACATGCATTTAAAAACAAGTACTAAGTTATGATATAATTAAAAATATATATAAAATAAAAAATTACATAATTTAAAAAAAATACACATCCTGTAACAGTTCTTAGGATTTAGCAGCCAGGTATATATTACAGTTATTAGCGGCATCTATATATATTGCACACCTAGCACATATTGCACATAGGTGGTTGGTATTTAACAGCAGCAAGTTACAGAATTTACAAAATACATGCAGAAAACACTGGTCAGATTCTGAAAAGTATGCAGCCCAGTTTATAATACTAATGATAGAACATTGAAAAACCTTAGACATTACAAGATGTCTCCATGGGCTCAGCGTTGGGCAGTTGCGGTATGCAATTTTGCATCTTCTAGATCAAATAAAGAATTGGTCTATTGCGAAATAACTTAAAATCATTTGTAAGCCCTGAAATCAGAAAGAAGTAGAGCCAAAAATTATATAAGAAATGATTGCACGATAGCTGAAAATGTTACATTTAAAAAACACATTCAGTCGATCTTGATGGTCCATTTCTCCTGCACTCAGTAGCACCTCATCTCTAACCATGCTCTCATCCTTTCCTCCAATATATCTGTTTCTTTTCGTTCTATATTTCCATTCCTTTCTTTTCCACCCGTTGACCAGCTGAACTTCTTGGAAGCCATCATCAGCTGATGATTCAGATGATTTCTCCCCCAAATTATTTCTCTCCCTTTAACTCAGTATAAACGTTCAAAAGGATAACAAATTATTGAGTAAACAAGTCTTTTTGACCTTTCCAGCAACTTGGACCGGTAAAAACAACCATGACTTTAGGTATTTACTTCCCCTCTTTAATCGTAGAGTTGGACTGTGAATGCTCTCGTGGCTCTAAACACAGACCTTTATATTAAATCTGAGGATCCTGTCTAATCACGGGGCTGGGGACAAAATGTCTAAACATGAATATCAACCACAGCCAGTGATATCAAAACTACAGACCATACATGTCCTTTTTGTCAATAATAAAAACAAAGCTATGTTGTCCAGGAGATTTCTTTTAAAGATTGATATGAAAGTCTCAGCAGTGTTTCCATTAGTGGGGTCAATCCTCTTCCAGGCTGATGTAAGCCCAGGCAGGAGACAGTTGGCTAGATTTGTGTCTACATGTAGATGTGGCTGTCTGAGTTGGATCAAATGTTGGACAGTTTGCCGCTTTAGAGTGACCAGACTGAACGGAGAGAAGGAGGACAGAAGAACACACACACACACACGAGCACACACACATTTAGGCCCTCTGGAGTGCAGTGGAGCCTTGACAAATTGATCAGAATAGGGGGATGTGTATGGATTTAAAGGGGGAGAGTCTGGGGCAGTGGCCGATTTTTAACTGCTTGGACGCCACAGTGAGGACCACAAGGCGGCCCGGGTGCTGACGCGGCGCTGGCTGCAGCAGAAGTGCAGCGTTGCAACATTTGACAAGACATCAACAAGTAGGGAGGGGGGGGATGGTAGATCAATCTGGCACACCTTCGCTTTCGTTTAAACTTTAAAAAAGGTCTCCCATCATGCAAAATGCACTTTTTTTATGTCTTTCATACATACATATGCGTCCCCGGTGTGTCAGGAAACTCACAAAGTGTCAGAAAATAAAACCCTCTCTCTTTTCCTCCGTACCCAAATCTCTAAAAACGGGGTACATCGGAGCTGATCCAGATTTGCTGCCGATATGACATAATATCGGAAATGTGGCTTTACACCCTATCAGAAACATCGCTATCAGAAACAATGCGCAACGTTTTGGAAGTAATATGGTCTGGAGAAAATGTGAGTTCCATACTGTTTCAGAAAGAATCCTTGATGTGGTTTTGAAAATGATATGGTGTTTCATCATGGCAGCATTTAGCTGAGTTTCTGCCGGTAGAATTCTAAGCAGGCATTAGGTCCCCCCCCCCTTTAAAAAAAGGCTAAGGACCCAGAATCAGCACTTCTCTAACAGGGCTGCAATAGAGGGATATGGGGAATGGGTGATCTGCTTGGTATTTTGAGCAAAACACTTCATAGACATGGACGTGCACAGTGAGCTTGGCTTGTACAGAAAAAAACTGCACGCAACAGCCTGATGAGAGTCCCAATCCATTTCTTCCCCGGTTCAACCCTTTGTTATTCCTTTCTTTAATTTATTATTGAACATGAAAGCATACAGAAAGTCTTTTTTAAACAAAGCTTGAAAAGAAAGAACACCAATAATGCCTCCAGGTTGCTGCAGCGAGAGACAAAGTCCACAAGATAACCATCAAAAGCAAATTTGGCTTTACAAAACCAATATTACGAAAAATTGAGATAACGAGAAGATATATGAGGAGGAGTGAGTAGAGGAAGTAAATCTACCTTCTTAGTTTTGGCTTTCTTCTCAAAGGTGTCCGACAGGGGTTTTTTCTTTGGCTGCAGCGTGGCCTTTGAGAAAAGTTCCTCAAACTCATTGGCGTCGAGACTTGGTTCCTCCAGAGAACCCCACAGTGTGTTGTTGCTGGAAAATAAAGGCAATATTTTAATGTGATTTATTTTATGCTTTTTACATAAATCTATGCATCAAAACTAAAACTCCCTATGACAGTGGCTCACAGTCCAGGCTTTATTTGAGCTAAACAAATTGTGTGTTCTATTTGTGGAAGTGTATTTGATGTTTATTCAACCTGCCCACTGCTTTTCATTTTCCATTTCGCTGTCCCGCAAAAACTTGGCAGGAAGGACTGCAATCTCAACTTTAAAAAGCACTGTTTATGAGCGAGGTGATAAAAATAACAAAAGTTTCAGACGTGCTTGTTTCTGTAATATGGGGCCATTCCCGGGAAATGGACTCAAATACGGGAGGCAATGTTGTGTTTCAGAAGTTGCCGAGTAACGTGGAAAAAACAAACAAAGGCAGAAATAAGATCAAGAGGTGTCTAAAGTCAAGAGGATGTTCAGGATGTAAGCACTCTGTTGCTGTAACAATTCCATCTGTGTCTGCTTTACTTTACCAAGTCTATTAATAAAATGCTTACCAACAAATAAACATATTCAAACAACAGATTTTCGAATGACGACATTCTTAATACGCTGCACATGCCTAAATACTGGTTTCTAATTGTTTAACACGTCGCAGGCTCATTGTTTAATGACATTACATCTCATATGTGAGGTCATGAGATTCCCCCTAAATCAAGGCCCAGTTACAATGAAAAGAGATCCTGGGCACAGCACACTAACACAAGAGCTTGCAGGTTTATCGTGGCTTAAATAACAGAACAATCAACTGCATTGCCCAGTGACTCAATTAGGGCCGTGTAAGTCCAATTGTTTCTGCATGCTGTTGGCCTCGTATTGCTTAGTAAGAGGCGGCCAAGAAGTTTTTCTGTTGAAGACATAATGATTCTGTCCTGAAAACGCTTTGATGTTGTACTCCTTTTCCGATAGACTGAGGAAAATAAGACAGCCTACGACTCCCAACTGTGCAGGAAACCATCTTGGAAAAGAAAACGACATCCAAAACCCCAAAAATATTTCCACACAGGACCACTTTCTAATTGACCGGATTACGACAGTTATTGAGTTTGAATCCTATCTTAAAGTTCCCGTTTCTTTATTTCCAAAGAAAGTTTGCCCCGCATTCTGCCAACCACACTTTATGTTCGGGCTCACATTCAGACACCTGGCATCATTTCAAACCGTATACTGTTCCCTCCCTCATAACTCAGAAACCTCACACCATTAACAGAGATCACACAGCTGATCCAGCTATAGTTAAACATCTGACCCATTTAATGCCCCTTAACTTGGCCCTTTACAGTTAAATTTATAGCTGATGTGAAACTGCTGTAGTGTAGTCAGGCAGTCCTCCAGGCAGCGCTGGCCAGGACCCGAGAGAAAGAGAGAGTGCGAACCACAACTCAGTTTCCCCCCGCTAATCCAGCCATGGAAATACAAGGCCATAAAGCTGGAAGCCTGGCACTCGGAGGCAACAACCACAGCCACTGTAAATGGGCTGGATAATCCACTTACAATTACAGAGTGTCTCAACAGTGCCAGAAGACGAGGGAGCATGGGGCACATGGCATATCTTTGATATCTCTGCAGAAATCCACCAAATGAATCACTGAGGAGTAAGGTTATTCAGTTGTTATGGTAATGAATAACAAATACAAATGGGATTTGAGCTTATACTAATCCTAGCTTTTTCTAGCCTTGGGTTTATATCAGAAATAAATGCAAGTGTGAAAAGCAACTCTTTGGAATTTCAAAAAAACATTATCAACAAAAATCAATCAAAGGATAACTCCAGTTAAGTACAATTTGGGTCTCATTTGTGTGGTTTTGGCCCCCACAGAAGTCATTTCTGATATCCTAAAACATGGCAACATCTCTACATTGATGTCCAATAATGAAAGAAATTAGTTGTCAAACAATAAGAGAGGCTGTAAACAAGTCAAATGTTAAGTATCTAAACCACTTATTTCTTCGGTTAATTTGGCCCCCAACAGAATGTCGACAATTATCCCTTGCTGCACAGAAGAATTGTGTGTTCACAATTATGTTAAGTATGGTAGGTCAAAGTTGAAGCAGGGGGTCAGTCTATAGATTGTGTTGGATGTTAACAATGGACAGTTTGGGCACTAAATCTACCTTTTACTCTCTTTCAAATACATTTGGCTAATTTGGTGTTTAGCACCAGTATGGTCACCTGACTGCTTGTGTATCCTGCCAAGTTGGACTTCTCCATAGCAATACTGCCACTTTCTCTGCAATTTAATTGCCGAGTATAACAGTTTTTATTACGAGCTGCAATGATGGACAAATCACTGAAAATAAGAACAAAGTTGCAATCAAGTCCAATTATCCTTTCAAGAAGAAATGAGAGATTTAAAGCGATGTTCCACATACTTATTGTCCTGTATCTGTATTCTGGTCCAGTACAGGGGCTTCATGGGACAGGCTGGCTCCACTGCAACTTTCCTGGGGGCCTTCTCCACCTTCGGGACAAAACTGAAGCCCCCCATAGGGGGAGGAGGCGGCGGGCCTCCGCCTGGTGGAGGTGGAGGAGGAGGTGGGCCAAAACCAGGTAGGCCGGGAGGGGGAGGAGGAGGTGGTGGTGGGCCAAAACCAGGTAGGCCGGGAGGGGGAGGAGGAGGTGGTGGTGGGCCAAAACCAGGTAGGCCGGGAGGGGGAGGAGGAGGTGGTGGTGGGCCAAAACCAGGTAGGCCGGGAGGGGGAGGAGGAGGTGGTGGATGGCCAAAACCAGGTAGGCCAGGAGGGGGAGGGGGTGGCGGCGGCGGACCACCTCCAGGGAGCGGAGGTGGTGGAGGGGGTGGTGGCGGTGCCCCAGTGGTGCCTGGTAAAGGGGGAGGAGGAGGAGGTGGTGGTCCTGAGAGGCCTGGTGGGAGAGGGGGAGGAGGTGGCGGGGGTGGGGGTGCTCCAGGTTTTTGATTCAGACCCATGGAGTCAAGGTTGAGTTTCTTTGGCACATTCTGGTTGTTGCTCTGAACGCCCCCCTCCCCCTCGGGGCTCCTGATGAAGCTCTCCCTGTCCGTCTGGATGCTGACGGTGCGGTAGGTCTTGGATATCAGGTCATCTGTGGTGGACGTCGCAGCGTCCCGGACCTCCCCCCTCAAATGACCTGCACTGTACCCCCGGTCTCTCTGCATCTTGGAGATCTCTAGTTCCAGCTGTGACATGGAGACAGCGTGCTCTCCTCGCAGTTGGAACATTTTGAGCTCAGAGTCGGACTGTAAGGAACAAGAGTGGAGTGACAGAGACAAAACAAAAACTTCTATTACTTTTCATCACATAAAAAAGAGAAACTAGCAACACGTTTCCTTGCTTGAATTTGGGTTAAAGTGTTTAATTATTCATCAAAGTGTTTTACAAGACTGTGATTCTTGAAATTGAAAAATACAAATATTTGTAGTTCTCTTCCAGATTTGTTCTATTGAATTATTTCCCAAGGAGACTAGTATTTGACTCTTAAAGTAAAACATCTGCTTTGGTTTTTATCTGACATTTTAAATAATGAGAAAACTGTCGCACCAAGGAAAAATATTAATTTGATAAATAAAAAGGAAATTGTTTTGCAATAAATCTTGTGGGCTGTCTGCGGTACATGTGCCTCAGTGTCAGCATAAGTTGTTTAAAAAGGTTGACGTTAAATGAAAGGCTTTAAACAGATTAATTCTGAGGTCAGACTTGTCAAGAAAAACAGTCCATAAAGCAATTTACCAGTGGTACAAACTATGTAACATGGCCACAACTATGCTCTCCTATCTTTCCAAGTGTACACAATAAGATTGACTATTAATTTGACAGATGAAAGAAGAACATCGATGAAGCACTGTTCCCTATCCCTGCTTTTGATGAATGAAACAGACGCATCCTAATTGGATTTGGAATGAGCCATCATAATGGAGTAAAAAGTGATCTCCATCACATAACTCTATTGGAAGACATTTAGAAGTTATATTTATACGTTACCTAAAATGTGAAATTCTAGTCTCTTGTTATTGTTTTAAGAGCCTTCGTTTTTATATTTTATGTCACTTAAAATGTCCGTTTTACTCTTTGTTAGAACTCAAGACATAAAGACATTAGGCGTTTTATGTTTTAAATGTGTATTCACTAAATGCTTGTACTCTGGTCTTAATTTATTTTTAAAATATATATATTTTTACGTCAGTTTAGTTTTTACAATTTTGAGTTCAACACTAAAGAGTCTCCTACATGTTAAAAAAGACTAGAAAAGAAGAATATAAAAATACATAAATGCCAAGTTAACCACAGAATAAAAATTTTTTTTCAACCATCTAAGCTAAAAAAATGTAATCTCAACCTGTAATTAATTGTATTCTGTATCATACATATTATCCATTTTGGGTCTCCTATCATTTCTGTAAACATGCAACTTAATTCCATATATTAGGAAGTAACACTACAAAATACACTGAACAGTCATTTTAAATCTGATTTAAGTATTATTTTGTTTACCTATGTAAACCGTTTCCCCGGGTAATATGCTGTACACATCTTTTAAACATAAAATAATGAATTAACTAAAACTGGACAGACAGGTTAATCAAATATTATACACAATACTGGGCAACTTCAAGCTTCTACTGCTGTAAGTGAATATTCAGTTGCACTGGTCCTGCTGCACGGGATCATTTCATGCTCACGTACTGCCATCTTGTGTTCAGGAGAGTCTACTGCTATATCAGACTCTATATTCCAACATAATTAGTGGTTTATTATTTAAAATGTGCCGTTATTGTCCCACCTATACTGTGCATAGATTATTGTCACACATATATTGCTGTACTCCATTTCCCCTGTCCTAAGAGTATGTTTATTTTTGTATTCCCTTGTTCTAGTGAACTAGTCTGCTCACATAGAAATGCATCGTCTAATGTTCTCCGGAGTGTAATGTGCTTTCAGTCAGTGTGTTGACATTTCTGCTCACGTTGTATGATAACTTACATGCATCCTCTCCATATCTTCCTTGCACTCTCTCTTCAGCTGCAAGAGGGCAGCCTGGTGCTCTGAGAGGAAGCAGAACAAAGACACATGTTTAATGACATGACTCAGCTGGGCGTTTAGATTTATAACACATACAGTAGACTGGAGTGTCATCCCGGCTCATTGTCTGTGTTTTTATTCATTTACCAATAGGTTGAGATAATTGGGTTGGAGTTGTGTTATCTTGAGCTAGTGGCTACACAGTTGGTATGTTAAATCATTGTCAAGCTAATCTGACAAAGACATGCTAACAAGATGTGCTGATGTTAGTGTTAAGATTCTACAGAAGGGTGGAACATTATTTACCTATAATAATCAACTCAACCAACCAGTTTTAAATTATACTGCTGGCCCAAATAAAGCTCAAACAAAACATTTTGTAAGGTCACATACAAAATACAGAGCTGTTGCTTCCAATAAGATGACGGCACAAAAGTGTCACCCACTACATTCACCTTCAGTCCATTATGGAACAGCAACATTTGACAACCATAGAGAAGACAAAAGGAAACTATTCTGAGTTTAGGAATACTGGTCCTGAAAAGTTAGTTATAACAACTTGTCCCATCTTAAATCTACACCACTGTGTCTTTTCTTCATGAGGATGTTTTACATTTTTAAATGAATTGCATTTAAGGACTGTTGAGTTTAGGGCCATTTGTTTACATTTGTGAGTCTTTATTCCTTTATACAACTGAGGAAGATGATCCTGTATGGGACCTTTTCTACGAGCTATTTGCCGTTACATTTCATTGCAGCAATGATTAATCCGAGTCAATGATTATAATCAGGCTGGTGTTAAAACTCTATTAAAACTCCTGTAGTTCCACCTGAAAGTCAATCATTTACGCCATTTAAGCAGTACTTGTGTTTGAAAGAAATGCATATGATATGAATGAGCGCAGGTTTTGGTTTCTCAGTATATGGATCACACTGTGGACTTTTGCTCTGCCTCGGAGGCTTCTCACATTATTCTCTTATACAAGAGGAAAGCCTGATCCTGGAGACCAATCACCAGAATAATCCACACTCACTGGTCCTGAGCTATTCTCAGAGATGAAGCAGCACCACACAGGCCACCCAACAGCTGTTTCACTGCCGAATCAACGCGCTGTACGCTTTCAGACAACACCATTTCCCTCTACTCTGAACATGAAAGAAAAGCGTTTTACTTTGTAATTTAATCAGCCTATCCATAGCAGTGTGTGTGTTATCCTGTCTGTGTGACATAACACATTTAAAGTACAAAACATGGCGTGCTGCCCAGAGAGACACACACACACACACACACACACACACACACACACACACACACACACACACACACACACACACACACACACACACACACACACACACACACACACACACACACACACACACACACACACACACACACACACACACACACACACACACACACACACACACACACACACACACACACACACACACACACACACACACACACACACACACACACACACACACACACACACACACACACACACACACACACACACACACACACACACACACACACACACACACACACACACACACACACACACACACACACACACACACACACACACACACACACACACACACACTTATCTCAAAGTATGAGTGCTCAAAGGTGTGATAGTGGTGGCTCTACTTTTCTTTCAGTGCTCATAATGATCTGATTGAATGTTTTTCATTTAAAAATACTTGACTGGTGAGATTTTCTATCATTGTCCGGGTTTTTAGATGTAAAGACAGACAACGGTTGCAGTTCTTACCTGCCTCGGTGTATTTGAGGCCCACCTTCTCTTCCTCATCTTTAGTTTTGGGTGGGGGCCACACAGCCTGAAGACGCCCTGGTGTTCGGTCCTCGCTGTCTGTAGGGGGCGTGACCTCCGTCTTTGGGGAGAAAAGAAACATGTCAGCGTTGACACTGGCAATGCAATGACAAAGCACCAATTTGTCAGTTTCCCCCATCTTTGTAGAAACTCCAAGAACGATGACAAATATTGTGTTTCATACAATAGCCTCTGTGGGACTGCTGAGTTCCTTGCCAGGGGATTTGGATGCCCTCTCAAAAATAGACCTCAGATTTTCTTTGTCATTCTTGATTTTCTTTCTCACTGCATCCAGATCGACGGCGTCAACTTTGTCCTTTTTGACACCTTTGGGGCCGAAGATGTTCCTAAAGGTTTCGTAGGCCAGGTCTGAGGTTTTCTTTTTCTCTGGTGTAGAGGTGGGTGTTTCTGGGCTTAAAACCGTCTCCCCCACAACCTCTTCTCCATTCTCAGACTCCTTTCTGCCGCATTCTGGATTAGCATCCTGCTGCACATCTGGCTTTTTGGTCTCCTCGCGGCTGTCTCTGTTGAGCAGGTGGCTGAGCTGTCCCATCACAGTACTTTTCGTGTCCAAAACTGGTTTAGGCTCTGCATGTTTTCTGGCTGGAGAGGGGGTCTTCTGCTCGGGGAACAGCTTGGCTTTGTTTACCGTCTTCTTCAGGCTGAGCAGGGCCAGGTCAGCATCCTTCTCGCTCTGCTTGATCTCTGACACAGACTCCCTGTCCTCCCCCACCGCTCCTTTCTTCAGCACCCGCAGCCCACTAAAGAGAGCCGGCATCTGGAAGGAAGGGGGCGAAGACAGTGCTGTGCCCCTCGATGGGGAGGAGGATGGGGTAGATCGAGCTGGAGGTGGTGTTCTTTTTGTTTCTGGGGTTTTTGGAGCAGTTGTGCGCTGTGAGGCAGGACTGACCCTTGGCTGGATGACAACTGTGGACTTTTCAGGTGTGGATGACAAGGAACGTTTTTGTTTTTTTTCACCAGCAGATTCTGACTGCTCCTTTAAACTGGAGGAGGATTGAACTAAGACTTCTGAAGCCTTAGGGATCGAGGAAACCGAGAGAGACACCTTGCTTGAGTGAGGTTCTTTCTTAGTCTCCTCCTCAGCCTTAGCCATTTTGTCACCGGTCTTCTCCTCCTGTGAAATAGAGTCCTCTTTTAAAGGAGAGGCTGGGGCAGCATCATCACCTGGGGTCTCCAAAACTGGGCTTCCGGCGATGATGGCAGGAACAGGAAGAGAACAATCTACGGCGACAAACTCTTTATCCTCTTCTGCACCCACGCCGTCTCTACTTTTATCTCCAGCATCTGATTTTTCTACGTCCGAAGACACTGTGGTTCTGCTCTCTTTAGGACTCACAGAGCCTTCTTCCTGTTTGGAAACAGGAACTGTCCCAGAGTCCTTTCCGCTGGGGTTCCTGTCTGGAAAAAGCATAGCTTCTATGCGGGATCTTCCCCTTAATCCGTGTGTTCTAAACACAGGCATTTGGTACTCTGCCTCTGCCTCAGCGGGATCGCTTAGCTCATCATTATGCTCCACTTTGTCATTATCCTCCTCAGGTGGGGTAGACTCCTTCGTCATGGCAGGCTTCCCCGATGTACTACTGCAGGCTGCCTCCTCATCCTCAGTTTCCTCATTGTCACTATATGTTTCCACCATAGTGACCTGGACCAGATCGAGGTCAACCGAAGCCACTGATGCTGTTTTAACTTTGTCACCAGACTCCTTGCTGTTTTCCAATGACTCAGCTCTCTGCCCTGTACCAGAGGAAGCAGTCACTTTATCTTGATGCATATCTTCTCTCTCTTGGAGCTTGTTCTTACTGCAAGTAGTTTGACCGCCTTCAGGAAGAGGGTTATTCTCATCTGACCGCTCCTTGAAAGATGTCAGCACGGGCGACTCCGAAGCAGGTCTTTCTTGGCCAAAGAAACTGCTGAACACATTCATGAGAAAACCGGAGCTCTGCTTCCCCGCTCCATCTGACTTATTACTTGCATTTTCCATTTTTGCTCAAAGTGTCAGACAAACTGAGAGGAAAGAGAGGCAAACCCAAACAGGTGGCAACTCTGGCAAAAGGTTTCCAATGAAGATGTCCCCGTATCCAGCTATCCAAGCTGCTGCTCGTCCACCACTGCTGCTGGCTGGGGACAAAAGGCCTTTGTGCGGACAAATCTCCCCAGCTCCTTTTACCTTCTCCAGGAGCACACCAAGTGTAACAACACTATCCTGTATTCCTGTTTATTGAATTGCAAACCAGTTCTACAAAGTATACTATCATAACATAAAGTCTGCTACTACTATGTTATGAGTAGTACGGTGCGAGCAAGATTCCCATGACGCTGCAAGTGAATTCAAGCTGTTCCGTGGCTGGAAGTCCTGCTGTAATCTCCCTGGGAGAGCAGAGTTCACCTGCCTTTCACACAAGCATTCCCGACTGCTCCGACAAGTTGAGCAGTAGTATCCATAAAGTTGTAGATTATCTTTCTCTATGCGCCGGTAAACAGTCTCAGTCTGAAGTCTATGACTGAACTGTGCCTTTAGTTTGTTTCTGTCCTGTACTCTGTGTACAGGAAAGCCTGTGTGCTAGAAAAAAAGCCTCTCAGGTTGTGAAAAAAATGTGTCTCACTGGTCTACCCAGTCTGGGGACGCCTCCCTTCAGGTTCCTCCCTCCTTGGGAGGGGACCTGCAGAGCCTGCTCCACAGGTGTCTAATTACCTCTGCTCACTTCCGTAAAATGGCTGCCGAGGTAACAGAGTAAACACAGAGGGGGAGCTGGTCTGTGGTCAGGTAGAGAGCTGCTGAGGTCCATTAGCCCTGAATTGCACCATTAAGCGGTGAGCTACTGCAATATGAGGCTTAAGACGTGGTGATTAGTCAGCCTGCCATAGCCTGCTCTAGCTAATATGCTATGAAGGAAATGTGTGTGATTAGCAGCTCTCCAACACACAGGACAGATAGGAAGAAAATGTCATGTTGCATCACTTACCTTGAGTATCTATACACTAAACAATGTCAGTTTTGCTTCAAACTGGGAATTTAGTTTTTACAACACTGTATGCTACATAAAAAACGTTTTTAAAGTTTGCAAGCTCACCGTTGCTATAGCTTACAAGCTAACAAGGAATCTGTGTGAGAAAGGCTAACAACTTTAGAAAATACAAATGGCTGAATGAAACAACTTGGGAATGTTATTGCTTAACCTAGAATTAACTTGATCTAACCTTATATACCTTTTAAAATAATATTGTCATGAAAGTGGTTAGGAAAACAGAATGCCCTTAGAAACCAAAAGGTCACCCTCTGTGAATGCATTCCTTCAGACTGCCCGAGCAGGGCACATTTCTAAAGGCTGGTTTCAAATATTTTGAAAACTGGTTTTATGAATGGCATAAAGTTAAACATTTTCAAATACTATCAACTCCCCTGACAAAGGATCAATATCTAACAATAATTAGCTATCTATGATGCTTCAAGAAGACAAATGGAAATCACATTTTTTTTTAAAAACTCAATATGGTCCAAATGGATGTAATAAACCAAGCAAAAGAACTGCATGAATGCTGAAATCTATCCTGGGTGATTGAGTAATTATTTGTCAACGTAATAATTTAACATTGGAAATGTCTTAGCAATAAAGAAGAAGTGAAAACAATAACGATGAATTGCATCTGCTTGGGATTGGTGTGCTACAATTAAAAAGGAGGGGAATTCTGTGGCCACACACACACACACACACACACACACACACACACACACACACACACACACACACACACACACACACACACACACACACACACACACACACACACACACACACACACACACACACACACACACACACACACACACACACACACACACACACACACACACACACACACACACACACACACCACACACACACACACACACACACACACACACACACACACACACACACACACACACACACACACACACACACACACACACACACACACACACACACACACACACACACACACACACACACACACACACACACACACACACACACACACACACACTTAAGTCAACCCACATAATACACTGAGAAGAAATCATGTGCACCAGAGGAGTGCGTCTTTCTAACGACACGAACATGGATTCCAGTGACAAAGAACTCTGAAGTACGTGTATGTTTATAACTTCCAACACAATACAGAGTGTCTATTCCTGTACAGCAGCGCCTTTGTACTGGTATGATACCTCATTATTCTCACAGCCAGGGCAGCAACTTAGTCTTTTGAAAACAATGCGTGGCTTGCATTGTTACACTCCCCACCTAACACCACACCCAGGTAATCTGCCTCATCTGCCACAGGAATGAATGCCTTAGCCAGACAACATGATGGAATCGGGAAAGACTTCAAATGGAAATCGTTTTGCATTATTCGATCACATGACTTAGAAGTGCAGTTTGGTGTAGCTCTCAAATGGTACCCTATATTAGCATAATTACAGCCAACACAGCAGACACATTGTTTGCTGCAGGCTACTGTACAGCAGGATTACATCACATGCTCCGTGGTAAGCAACATATCCTGTGTTGCAACTTCTGCTCAATAACAAAAGAGAAATCACACCAATTACTCCTAATGGCCTAAAGCTTTCAAAAATAAGGCCGTAACATTTTCTGAAAATGCCACAAGAGAAGGAGAGATTTTCCTGTCTTTGCTCTGGTTAAAAGAGGTTTGAGTGGAGTGATCTCACTACATTTTGGCTTAAGACCCCAGTCTACAGATTAAAATCCGTGACCGGTTAATCCATTCCTAAGAATGTATGATCAGGTGGTTAAATGCCCGAGTGGAGAGAAATCGCTATGAGTCCCACGAGAGAAAGAAATACGAAAAAAAAGTTCCATGGTACACTGATTCCAGTTTGAAAATACACATTACAGCTCGAATTGATCTGTTATTGTTTGTGCTAATATAGTGCCCTCACCGTGCACTCCAGCTTGGGACAGTAGGGTGTGTCCCCCAAGATGTCATCTTCAGGCGGTGTGATGCGTAGGAAGTCGAGGTGATCAGGGCGTGGAACGCGGGAAAGAAGCTCCTGAGAGTCGTCGCCATCCAGCATCCAAATGTCATCCTGACGCAAGAGGGAGTCCTCTACACAAACAAAAACACCACCACAGGATGATTCATTGTTGTGCACGGAACCATAGCAGGGGAAACACAACAGCATAACAGGTGTGATCATGTGTGACAAAGCTAAATAAGCAGCACTGACTGAGGCAAATTGTTTTCCTGTGTAACCTGCATGGGTAATTAAAGTGGAGCCTGTTAGAAAGCATGCATCAGAATCTTTTAGCATCAAGCAGAAGAGAGAGAGACTACTCTTTTTCTGCAGGCTTAAGGGCACAAAGCTATTTTTATCTGCACTTAGCTGGCCCTGTTCCCATCCTCACCACCAGCAGAAAGCTACACTTGATCCAATAAGGAAACAACGGCTGCAGAGCTCTGGGCTCAAACACAGATATTGATTTTATTTCAAGATTTGTTCGCTGCAACACAGCCATGGCGTACTCAGCAATACCACTGTACAATATGGTGAATTACAGATGTGAATTTGCCTGTGTTTTAAGTCATCCATAGTCCCTGAAGGAGTTCAAATTAGGAAATACTGCCCTCTCCTGACCAGGAAGTCTTTACTAATCTAAATATGTGTATTTTATTTTGGGCGATAAGTGCAGTGTAGGGATGAAGACTGAAAATAAAAATGTAAAACAGGAAGTACATTTTCAATTTTCAGTAAACCTGCAGTTCGCTGGGGAGGTTGGATTTGTTTGAGGCTTTTTAAGAGTACTGGGACTTAAATATGTACTGCTTTGTGGCACGCTGCAAACCCAGCCTCAACCTACAGAACCCTCCCTTAGGCGCAATGCCCCGAACAAGTCACATGGTATTAACTTCAGAAACCAGGCTAGAGCCTCTCCCAGGAGTGGCAAATGTAAGTTCACATTCTCCTGCACAGAAACAAGCTATATCGTGCCTTGGTGCTGCATTAACTGTCTAGAGAAAAAAGGAGGAAAAGTGCAAGTTAAGGGGAATGGGGCAGGGAAAGTGAGGTAAGGAAGAAGAAGGGGAGGGGTAGAGAGAGAGTAGAGAGGATACACATCTTGCAGATTGTTGACCTCAATTTCCCCCAGCTGTAAGACAACACCTTGGCCTGTTGGGGCAGATTTATGAGCTGGAAACAGAGAACAAAATCACATTCTGTTCGATAAGATGCTAACATATCCCATAGCCTCCCTTTGTAATGAGTATCCTTGAAGAGGACATACAGTATTATCATCCTGCTGCCCAGCACAGCAGCCACTTCTAAAGCCCTGCAAGTCGCCTTGTGTTGCTCCCCAGAGTCTGAGCCAAACGCTTAGAATGCGGTTATGTGCCCACACACAGAATTAACTGGGGGGGGGGGCTTCAATGAAATATGGAAGCATTGACATTCAGCTTCAGTACTCCAGCCCGATCAGCTATCAGTCATTATGAAACAACAGCAGTGCCTGCAGTCCCTCCACTTATCTTGGACAGCAGAGGGAAAAAAAGGATTAGATGAATAACTTTTCATTATGATAATGCTGCGCTCGGCGGTCCCGCAGTGGGAACTGCTGACTGTAGGTTGGGACACTTCCAAAATACAGAATTAAGCCCAGTCCAAGCCAAGGAAAGAAACTAATGATTAGAAACAGCTCTTCTACCTCAACTATCACATCTAGAAAATAACACCTGTTAATATATGTTCACAATATCCTTTCATGATTCCCAAATCCTTACAGTTAAACATGTTGTGCTTAATAATCAGTTAGACACTTAATTAAAAATGTAAGGTGGCCCACACTGCCACCATCTGGACAAAGAGGGAAATGTGTGTGTCCATGTAGTCAAACACACTGCAGCGAAGCTCTGATGTCAAGGCTGTTAGTTAGAAATACGTCATAGTTAATTAATGCACAACGCTGCAATATAAAGACGGTAAACAGATGCAGAGAAGAAACTCCTGGATGCATTAGGCTTGATTGGGATGCTTAATGAAGACACTGCACTTTTACACGCAACTGACACAGAGTTCACTGACCCTGGGGAAAACCGTGCGCATATTGCCATTAATCTCCCTCCCTGCTGCTCTAAAAGCTGAGGGTAAATCACAGTGTCTATAACTGAGGGGAAGCAGGGTGCAGATTGGATTGTCCATGTCAGTTTGGTCTGAAAGAAGTAATTTAATTCCAACTGGAACATCCCAACCCGAGATTGCAGCAATTCGTCAAATACCATCTGACAGATAATGCGCTGCCCTTTAGTCAGTGTACTTTAAGAGAGACAAGCAGCACAAACAGGTGTTTCTTTAGATGCTCCCTGCATGTGCTGACCGACACACCGTGCAGTAAGACGTCAGTAAATATCACAGCGTGTTATTGAGAAGCTGTCACACTGTTTATGTGCTACTGTAAGCATTACGAGTTGAACAATAAAGTATCTGTCGTTCCCTCGGATCAGAGGCCATCTGACCTGACAGGTGGGTGTGTCGTCGGTGGTCATTAATCCCCCTCTCACTCCGTCAGATGGTAATCACTCATCCAGGGGTGAGAGGAAGTTTAGAGGAGGCTGTGTCAAACTAAACAAAGCAGACGTGAAATCACTCAAAGGGAACTTGATCATTTCTTTCATATGAATGAAGGGACGACTGCATGCCAGACTAGGGCTTGAAAACATTGTTTTTTAAGCCTCAGCATGAACTCAACCTCGTCAAATTTCGTGATTCACACGTTGTGACAACTGGGATATTGCACTTGTTTGTATTAGTTGAAAGAATCCGTTGGAATTTTGTCAAAAAAATTTGTTTTAATTCAACAAGTAATTTTTTATATTCTAGCATTTATTGTTTATACTGAAAGCAGAAGAAAAGCAGTACTGTATAAACTTACATTGCAATTAATATTGTTCTAATGATATTCAAAACCTTATCAGATAGAAGCATGTGGTGCAGTGGGTTGAGCGTTGGTGTTGGGATCAGGGGGTCACAGGTTCAAACCCCACTGCAGTCAGCATGTCGTTGTGTCCCTGAGACATTTCACCCCAAATTGCTCCTGTGGGGATTGTCGACAGTATTGAGTATGTAAGTCGCTTTGGATAAAAGCGTCTAACAAGTGACATGTAATGGAATGTAATATTTTCCTCATATCATGTAGCCCTAAGCCAGAAAAATAACTATTTATATGCATATCTCGAAATCTAGAGCTTTCATAGATGAACACTAGTCTGTCTCCTCTGGTGCTACAGTTGCTAATTCTTATTACAGAACCTCAAACAGCTTTGCCCAGTCTGCCCTTTTATATCCACTACAAATCTGTAACCTCATCCTTCAAAGTAAAAGAAGTGGGCCATGTGGCATACTGAGTGCATCTGGCAGCCTCCACCCCTCTCCATCACTTTGAAAAAGGATCATGGACTTTCATATAAATCATGAAAAAATGCAGGATTTATAAATCAGCCTGTTTCTTTTGCACCTGACATAGCCGTATTTTCATGAGGCTTGTTGGCCGTGCACAGCTGTCGGGCTGGCTGATAGACTGACTGGTTCAGCTGGCAGTGCTGAGGTCCATGTCAGAGGAAGCTACGAGTAGAAACTCAGGGTTGAGTGTTAAAGCGCTGAGGGCCAGAGCAGCAATGTAGCTTACAAATATGGTCACAGTTCTGGACGCAGATGGGATAAACACAACTGAGGAAAGAGTGCTTTCATTGGGCCTGGCGGGGCACTGACTGGGGGACAGGAAACTTGGTTAGGTTTTATTCAGTTCCAAAGAGAGGGACATTGAGGAGAAGCCTGTTTTAAAGCTGATCATACTGAAAAGCACGAGATGGAACATTTCTAACATTTCCCAAGTGCAGCAGTCATTTATTAAAGACAACAAGTTAAACTGTATGAGAAGGACCTTTGTGCCCTGTTTGCCTGCCTATCGTATGCAGCACTGAGAAACGGCGTGAAACAGACTGCGAGAAAAGCTCTCTTTTTTGGCAGAATCCACTACATTATGTGAATAGAGCTGGCCCTTGTCTTCACTGGGCTTAACAATGTTGCATGGCAGGGCACTTGTGGGCATACACTCATGCTCTGCGCTGATCAGTTTCATATGACCTCGACGGAACGTATTGGCTAATCTGATTATGGTATTGCCTGCCATATGTCAGACAATAACACAAGTAGGAAAAGGAAGAAGGGGATAAGAGTAACGAGAAAAAAACCCTCAGAGAAACACTAATGGCAGAATATGGAATGGAAAGGGGTGTTTTGAAAGAGCTATCAATATTTTTTATCACAGTGGTCAATGAAAAAAAAAAGAAGCTTTTAGTGAAGAGCCCATAGAAAGTTATTATATCCATCAGCTGTAGATCGATATATTGCTTTAGGGGCATTGTTTTGGTTTTAATGGCACACACAACTTTACCATTTTGGTTTTAGTCACATTCCAACGTAAAAGCTTTTAAAGCACCAGACTGCAGACACAACAAGTCAATGGCTTGTGATAAAGATCTAGATAAATCCATGAGAAACTTGATTTTATACACATTTGAAAAGGGAAGTAACAATTGGACTTCATTTACCAGGTGGCCAGAATAAATGCGAATGCCATATATCTTTTGGATCCAAGTAAATGTCTCATGTTTATGGAGCTTATGTCAAAAAGGTGATAGCATATGAAGTATAAGAGAACAAGCAACACAAATGCAAACTTAAAGAAAAACTAAGAGATATATATATATAAAATAGATATTGTGTAAAACATGAAACAATATTATATTCACTCAGTAAATGTAAATGATATTCACAGACTGTGGTGCAAGAACATTAGCACATGAAGCAAACAAGATAATTGGTTACCTTATAATTACCATTACTAGTATCTGCATGATAACCACACTCATTAATAAGAGCTGAGCTTCAATAAGAAAGCGTAGATTAAAGAGCCCGGATCATAATCAGTTCACTATTTGCAAACCAGGAAGGGCCCGACTACACAGTGACCCACTTGAGGTCTTGTGATGTTCATTTATCTCTGTTAACATCTGAAGCGTGTTCAATGATCAGGCAACAAAAGGGCCATCTATTAAACAGCTAAAGCGGCAAAATCCACAAAGGGATATTTTTTCAGATTAAAAGCTTTAAGCCTTCACTGTGAAGACAGTGCAGCACAAAGCAAGTGTACCTTACTGTGTTATAGTCTCACATAGATATATTGGGTTATCATATCAAACAGATACATCTAATGATGACTCGGGATGTTTGCTCAAACCCAGCTCAGGATATTAAAAGAAACGGTGCTCTTAATGTCACTTTTGCAAGAACATTGAATTTAATAAAAAAGTGTGGACTGATGCCAGAAAATGTGGAATGTGTACGTGTGCCAAAATGATAATGTTGCCATTTGTGAATTCCTAGCTGAGGGGAATATAGGGACATAATCTCAGAGGGAATCGGTCCAAATTATCTCCACAGTAAAACTGGACTATCCATCCCCCTATCCACCACTCAGCTCAGCTCCACTCAGCTCAGCTCCACACAGCTCAGCTCTTCTCCCTTGCGCTCCTGCCGAGTCGGCATTTCTGGCTGTAATGCTTGAGCTTGGGATGGTTTGTGATGCAAGAAAAAAAAACACTCCTTACAAGTTCAGCAAAGTCTTTAAAATGGGATAAATGCATATATCCTGAAAAGGTCCAACTATTATCTATGGTCTATTAGAGAATCACATAATCAAA
This sequence comes from Pseudochaenichthys georgianus, assembly GCF_902827115.2. Taxonomy (NCBI): domain Eukaryota; kingdom Metazoa; phylum Chordata; class Actinopteri; order Perciformes; family Channichthyidae; genus Pseudochaenichthys; species Pseudochaenichthys georgianus. The sequence continues at coordinate 17,813,504 of NC_047524.1, read as the reverse complement.
GAGAGGCCATCTGTTTGCTTCTGCAAATGAAAGATTGTGTTACACTGACCAAAAGGGATGACTAACCACGCTACAGACGTAGGTAATGCAATCATGCTAAAGCCTCCTTCAAAGCATCAGGCCAACAGCAGCAGCATCAACTTGGATTGATTCCAGAAAAAGGTGGATTCACTTTAAGCTAACACAGAAATGTCCTTTACTGAAGAAGGAACAACATGTCACGAAAAGAGCAATTATACTAAATACAAACTGGTTTTAAAAAAGGCCAGATCAGCCATTGTGAAATTATGGAAATTGACCAATGGGAATTTAAGGAAACCAGATAGGCTTCTGACCTTATTATGGCTTTGCAAATATTATATTGTATTGAGTGTTTAAGTCATTTTAACCAAGTATAAGATACAACGGTTGAGATTATGAATAGAGGAAAGCAGTTCTGCAAATAAGGAAACTCTAATCCTTCTCTCTGTAACCCCTGTGCCCGCTGGGTCCCTGATCCTTTGTCAGTCTCCTGTGAACTGGAGAGGATGTGGGTTTATGGGAGGGACAGCAGATCTCTTGAAACCCAAATTGGCAATGCTTCAGTTAACAGTGCACGAGGACCATGTTCAGGTCGAACAATGTGTCAAATGTGAGCCTTTGATCTGGGACACTCACTATCTCTGCCTTCCCTTGCGGCACAGAGAGAGTTAAAATGTAGCACGAGTGAGAATATTCTCAGGCCCTTGTACAACTCTGCTGGGTAGTTTTTAAATGTGTGGTCACAAGCCCTAGCCAGGTCGAGAACACAGCAGCCAACAAACACCAGGACTAGCATGGAGATTTTGGCAGGAAATGCTTATTTACTCGTCTACCTAGTTTATTAGATAACACGCCAGAGTGACAAAGTAGAACTCCCTTTGTTTGCGTAAAACTGTCGTCTGCTTCAAAGTAATTGCTGTCACAGACACACACTTTTCAATCTCTTTCAAGGCATCTCTTTCTAGTTCTGTTCTTTGAAATCCAGCAACAGCAATGCCAGATGAAGGGCACACTGACAAAAGCTTCGTGGTACTAAGATGATAAAAGCACTTGTTTCAGCATTCACATCAAGGCAGTTCAAACATGAATCAGTGTGTTCAAAGTAGGACGGTTGTGATTTCTAATAGCTCACCTGTTGTTGTTGTTGTTGTTGTTGTTGTTGTTGTTGTTGTGGTGGAGTTGCTGGAGGAAGTCCACCTGGAGTTGCTAGGCCGCCGCGTGAGGTTCAGATCCAGTCGGGTAAAGGTTCGACTGTTGCCGTTCTTGTCAATGGACTCTGTGAAGAATGTGGACTCATCTGTGTTGCTGGAGCTGGCTCGTTCATGGTCCTCATCTTTATCTGAGAGCATAACAATGCGGTGGTTCAGCTGTGGGCTTGCCTGCTTGGAGGACAGAGGGGACAGGACTGGGGACATGCTGTGAAGACTGTTGGAGGCGGGAAAAGACATGTTGAAGACCCCAGCGAGAGATGGTGAAGAGGGGCTTTTTTTGTGGTATCTGGCTGGTGGGTGAGGTTCAGTGGTATGGAAAAGGGGCAACCGTAGACCCTCAGAAAGCTTGTAACCCATCTTTTCTCTATTGAGACCCAGGAGGGAGTCCCCGTTTGGTCCCTTCCACTCTCCAAACCCCTGCTGGCAGCTGCTAGTCCCCGGATCTGGGTTTGAATGGTCGATATGTTGCACTCTCCCTTCCACATCCTGCACTTTGGTGACAACCCTCGGCCCAGCGTTACTCTGGTTGCTTTCACCATACAGCTGCTGAGGGAACTTGACTGTCAGGGAATTCTCCGATAATGGCTCACCCGAGGAATCAGACCCTCTTATTGGTCTGAGGTTGCTGCCGCTTTCCCGCCGCGTCAGACCCTCCATCAGGCTGCAGAAGGACGACTCATAACCCAGCTCACCGTCATACTCTGAGAAGTCATTGCAGAAATCAATGTCGGGGTCATATGTCCGGTTGTCTTCCATAAAGTCCCAAACCTCACGAGCAATCTGGAAGGGTTCCTCCATGGGCAGGATGGGGTTACTCACCGCACTGACATAAGAGCCGGTGACTGGGCTGTCAGTGACATGGCTCGAGGTCGGGGTACCTGGGATCTGCTGCATCACTGAGGTTGAAGATATGGACCCACTTTTGCGAGCACCAAGCTGTTTGGATAAACTTCCACTTGACACTTTCTTCTTCATCTTATTGTGGTGTTGGAAACCCTCTGTGGGGTCAAGCTTCTTGCCTCCCAACTTCTTCATCTTTTTGCTCTTGGATGTGGCTCTCTTGTGCTCTGGAGACACGGTCAGAGAGTGGTTGCTGTTGCCGAGGTTAACTTCCTGACCCTCCATGTAATCCTGGAGGTTCCCATCCTGGTTACCCATTCTGACTTTGATGGCACAATCCCTACACAGCGATAAGAGATCTGCCAGCAACTGATGGTGCTCTGCAGCCGCCTCCTTTGCAGCCTGCTGGCAGATGAGGAGTTCGCTTGAGGAGCTGAAAGACTGGCCTCTTTGTTCGGACACTGCAAGATCCTCCTTAGCCCGGTCATGGTCATTACAGGCCCTTCCTGAATGAGAGGCGCGGCTCTTGTACTTGAAGCTAGGGGCCAGCCTCTTGGGAAAATACAGGCTGATGTTGCTTAGTTCACGGATGGGTGCATACAGCAGCAACACAGTGTGTGTGCCCTCCATGATGGGTGCCATGTTATGATCACTGGAGCACTGTGAGTAAGTGGTCAGCCACTCTCTGGCTATTCATCACCTGGCCTGTCCAGACACTGTCAGAGAGAAAGTAGCACATAGGTTACTGATCAGTAGATATGTCCAACAACATGTAAGTCTACTGGTCTACTTACTGTACAGTGACTTCAATTCAAAGATTCAAAGGTTTTATTGTCATATGCACAAAGCTACAGTGTAGAAATGGCAATGAAATTATTCTGACCTGAGCTCCTCCAACAATGCAACATATATAATTTAATACAAAAATACAAAATAAAAAGTAGTGCAAAAAGTCTATATACATGTAAATAGAATATGATATGTAAAAGAAAAGAATATGAAATTAAATAATGTAAATGTAGACAAAATCAAATCCACTCTGAGGCCAGACTGTTAACATATTGTAAAGTTCATGCTTTAAAAAATGTAATCAACAAAGAATATGACACAGCTATGGCTCTAGAGACTATTTGTATGCTGATGCAGAGTTAGTTTGTAAGCATAACAATACAAACTGCTCCTCTACTACTCTACCTACAATGGGCCCTTCATATTTCACTGTCAAACCCATTAGTTAATTAAGAAGTTAATAAAATAAAATACTATACAAATATGATTGTTTACTATCACTATATCTTAATCCTGCTCTTGGGCATTACGTAGATGAAACATTTTTAATCCGCATTTCATCAACATTTCACAAGCTGCTGCCGCATAAAATCTGAGTGTCCCACAAGGTGACGACACATGCAAAGCCCGATGGCAGGGCTGCCATTTGAGCTGTTTACAAGCAAAACAGCCACAGCTATTTACATGTGCTTCAATGGATTCCAACACCTGGCAACATCTCTGAACTGTTTACATCATAACATAATCCCGTGAGTTACTGTCACCTTGCAAAGAGTCCGAGTGCAGTTGTTGTGTAAAGATGGCAGCATGGTGTACACTATCCCACGGGTGTAATGCTGTCCACTGCAACTACAAATCATGAAATGCTCTCTTTCATTTATTCTGAATTAAAATGTAGTCCATACATCTCGGTATTAGCATCATATCAGCTTCACTTCAATGTCGTATTTCAATTAGAAGGTGAAAGTACGTCACAGTCGATTGCACCTGCAGCAGGTAGAAGAGCAGCAGCACTTCGTAAAAATATAAACATTTACTTACCCAATGTAGTGGCATGGGAAATATTTCTTCACATCTCTGTACTGCAGCCAGCCAGTGCTCACCGCTGCTTCACAGGACTCGTTTGTGGTGATTGACTGGAGTTTGGTCCAATAGATAAACTCAGCGCCGGATCAACGCTATTTGATTGGTTCCTTAGTGTTTGTCACATCCCACATTTTGAGTCAGTGCAGCTGCAGCTCGCAGGTAGGCCATGTGATCGTTTTAAGTCAGGACATCGTACAAATAGGGAACAAAGTTTGGCTGACATTAATTTATTCAACAGTCGTAGCAGTTTCCAGTATTTCCGGGGCTAACATTTGCATAGTTACTCATGCAGAGAGGTAAGTGTGCGTGAAAGGCCCGAGGTGCTGCCATTTCTTACAAAACAGAGACACCTTGTGGTCATCTACTTTATCGCTGCCATACACTGTTTCAATTCGTAAGAGGGTTTTCTTAAATAATACAGTGTTCATCTCTGCCAAGGACGTTATGTTCAGAGTCCAGTGTTGTTTTTATTCCATGGGGCTTATCATCTTGAAAAACGTACATAAATTAATCATTTCTGTCATATTAAATTATGCCCTTATTTACATAATGCATATACATTTACATAATAATATTCACTGAGTAACCGAATTGGCTACAGACAGAACAAACTAGAGCCGTATACATATGGAACAAGGAATCAGGAAAAATACATAGACATGTATACCAACATATAGTCTATACACGAATATACGGAGATATATATAGTGAAAAAGTGTTGTTGGGTTGTTGAATTGCTTTTGTTACCTCACTTTATAGGCCCTCATTACATTTTTTCATTTTTTATTTTGATTAATAAAGTTTAGCATATTATTGTAGGTTGTTATAGGATACTGTGTTAAGACTTGTAATATTATATTTTAGGAGAAATTGGATTTACAGAATAACGTTTTATTATTATTCAACACGATATTTATTCCATTATCATTCAAATTACTTTTACTATTGTTTTATATATATTTACTATGTTATTTGTGTAACCTTTAAGTTGCTATTTCATGTACCTTTCGCCTAAGATCCCAAATATCCTACCTTTCATTGTTTTTAGGGGATGGTATTTGTAACAGAGTCACAGTAATCTGTGCATATGGTCAAGTTGGTGTTTATTTAAAGAAGATTATTTAATGGAATATTGTAGTCCACTTATTTCCCATATAGGCCAAAAGCAATTGAGAACGCTACCAACCAAGAAAGAAGGTTGAAACATCAATTAGTTGAATAAAGTACTTTCAGTGAATAATTAGGCTATACTGAAATGTGCATGTTATCATTACCCTGGTTGTTTAAAGGTCTGTCAATTGGGCAGTAGACACAGGATTGGAGGATGATGATGTCTAATCATTAAAAGAGGAATAACACATGATTTAACTGTGGGTGTATGGATAGAGGGGAGAAGGTTAGGATATTGATACCAAATTGAGGAAATGAAAGAAGGAAACCTGCACAATTAGGAAAGCATGTGTTTTGTCACCATGTTGACACCAGAGGGCGCCATTGCATTATGATTAGGGAGTAAATGTTTGTTTAATTTAGTTGGAGAGATGAGTAGGCTTGGCTGGGCTGAGGGTCAGCTCAGCTTTTAATACTATTCTTCCCCAAATTATGTTAAAAAAGCTCAAACAGATGGATGTGAACCCTTACTTAATCAGATGGTATCACTCCTTCCTAACTGAAAGACCGCAGCAGGTGAAAGTAAACTCGACCCTCTCTGACACACAGGTCATAAGCACAGGGGCACCACAAGTCTGCGTTAGCTCTCCTCTTCTCTTCACACTCCACACACATGAGTGTCGGAGTCAGCACACACACAACCACATTATAAAGTTTTCTGATGACACAGCCAATACTTAGTCTACTGACTAGAGACTCAGACATGTCTATGTATAAACTTGAGATGGAAGAGGTCGTGGTGTGAGGCACACAACCTGGTGTTAAATGTGAAAAAAACAAAGAAAGTGATCTTTGACCCCAAGTCAGTAGGTGATCACAGCCCCGTCCTTATCAACAGGGAGGGAGTTGAGCAGGTTACACCTTTTAAATATTTGGGGATTTATTTTGAAGCTCAGTTAGGCTGGGCCCATCAGGTGGATCAGGTGCTCAAAGATAAACCAGCGCCTGCATTTTCTGCGTCGGCTCAGGGTTCATGGAGTGGATACATGCATCATGTTAATGTTCTACAGGGCAGCAATTGAGTCTATTATTCGTTATGGCATCACAACATGGTTTGGTAACTTGTCAGTTAAATCTAAATCACAACTCCAGAGCTTGATAAAAAGGGCTGGAAAAATAATTGGCATGCTTCCACCATCCTCTCTTCAGGAGATATTTGAGGAGATGGTGAGAAAGCAAGGCCGTAAAATCACATGCGACCCCAAACACATCCTGTATAGAGAGTTTGAGTTGCTGCCTTGCGGCAAACTGTAAATTGAACAGGTATAAGTTTTCCTTTGTTCCGCTGTCAGTCAAGCTGCTGAACAGTCCGAAACAATTGTGATTATGCTGTGTTAGGAGTTGTTGGGAGGTGCAATGTTTACAGTGTAGTTTGTGCGATCGAGAAGGTTAAATAGGGGAAGTGTATTATGTGTAAATAGGTATGGACACAATAGGGATATGTGCAATTTGACGGACACTATGCATAGGTGCAATAGGGAAAGTGCAATATTGATTTGTGTATGAATACAGTAGGGAACGTGCAATATTTGATTTATGTATGTGCAATAGGGAAAGTTCTGTCCCTGTATGTTTCTTGTTTGTTTCTTTGCCATGTGATATGTGATCTCTGTTCTGTATCTATGACTGATTGACCTGAATGTTTTATGTGTATTATCTCGATGCCCAAGACACATTTCTCCTAAGGGAGACAATAAAGCTCTATCTTATCTTAACTCATTGACCAGTGAGACACCAAAGACCAGCTGATAGCTGTTGTCACTGCGTGTATTCAGTCCACAGAAAGAGTTAAAAGAACTTACATTGCATTTTTTATTGTATTCAGTCATTTATTTTCTTATCAAGCTCCACATTTGTGGAATCAGCTTCCAGTTTGTGTTCAGGCGGCAGACACCCTATCCGTTTTTAAGAGTGCGCTTAAGACCTTCCTTTTTGATAAAGCTTATAGTTAGGGCTGATTAGATTCAGCCCCTAGTTTTGCTGATATAGGCTTAGTTTGTCGGGGGACATCTTACTTCTTCCTTCTCTCTGTCTATACCTGTGTACTCTCATGTTCCGATTAACCCAGCTTCCCCAAATTTCTTTCTTTTTGGTGTCTATATACGCCGGGATCCGGAGTCATGGATGATCCTGCGGTCCTGTGTCCTGGATCGCGAGTCGTGGCTGTGGTCCTGGATCATCGGTCCTGGATGGATATCCTCGTGGATTCATCTTCCTATTATACACACATGCATCTCCAAACATTTGGACTACCTATGTTGCAAATGTATTATCTTTTCAATTTACACGCGGCATCTATTGCACGTCTGTCCGTCCTGGGAGAGGGATCCCTCCTCTGCTGCTCTCCCTGAGGTTTCTCCCATTTTTCCCTTTTTTCCCTTTAAACTGTGGGTTTTCTCCGGAAGTTTTTCCTTGTACGATGTGAGGGTCTAAGGACAGAGGGTGTCGTATTGTCATACTGATATTCTGTACACACTGTGAAGACCACTGAGACAAATGTAACATTTGTGATATTGGGCTATATAAATAAACATTGATTGATTGATTGATTGATTTCATGTTAAATAAGTCAATGACCTTCATCCAATGATAATGTTTTAAATAGTTTATCATGTGAACATTTAAATGTCAGTTTTGCCGACTGTACTGTCTTTGACAGCTTCTCTATTTATGAAATGAAGGGAAACTCAGGTTTACGCAGAAATAACCTTTTTCCGTTCACTTAATAAATTGGAAAACAACATAATAATAATAAATAGCTACATCATAGCATACACCTTTTGCAGATTATATTTCATGTTAACATTTATATTGTAGAAATGTGTGTCTATATTGGATGATATTTGCTATGCTTTAGGTCTGCCTTTTTCCCTTCAGCAGTGGTAACAAAACATTTTCTGTGTGGAAATATGTGTACACTATTGCTAAATCACCCACTATATTGACTGTGTTAACAGTTGAGGCATGTCGGTGTGCTGGGTGCTGACCATGGTGCTGATTAGGACCAGCACTGGAAACAGCAGTTACCATGAATGTCCTGCACACTGTACACTCACATTTCGATACATTTTCACTTAGCATTATTTATTACTGCGTAGCTCGGGGTTAGTGCAGGAAAAACAACCGCGGACGAAATACCTGTTCGATATTGCATCGCGTTCAATGCTCTGATGTTTGAATATTCGCGGTTTCACGGGTTGTATTCATAAGGACGGTGACGTCGGAGATAAAGACCCCGCTGCTGTTTCTCGGCTACACGACTCGGCTCCTCGCTGTCTCCCCGCCACACCGTCCCCAGTCGCTCCACCGATGCTCTGACACACACTCCTCCTTCGGGCGGTGTGCGGGGCTTGAGCACAGGGGCTTGAGTGACACATGCTGCGGTAGTCTCTCCGCTGTATGGCCGTGGATTAGCTATATGCTAATATCGATAGGGAAGAGGAGCCAGCGGAGGCTTCCCGAGTCTGAACAGGCTCCTTTGCAGCCATGGCTGAAGGTGGAGAAGGAGAGGATGAGATTCAGTTCCTCAGAACTGTAAGTACATTTCCTTCCGCTTGTACTTGAAGCGCTGCTCTGGCGACTGTGGAAATATGTGTAGCTCTATGTCATGGTGCGTGTGGGGTTATAACAGTGTATTGCCCTCTTGGCTTTCCTCCCAGATGTGAATGTATCCCGTAGCCTTTGATAACCCCCTGCTTTCTTGCAGATGTTCGAGGCGGTGATAGTGCTCCATTGTTTTGCGCATCGCTCACTGACAGCTATTGTCTTTTCTGCAGTCTCCGTTTAAAGAAGTTGACAACACCAAGTGCCATGTTAAACTTACATGCAACTTACTGTAGTGTCTACGAGTTCACAGGTTGACGGTGACACTGTGGTTTACCTTAGTCTTTAAATAATATAATTAAAAGGTGGGTTATTGTGGCATCACTTAAATATTTTTTTAAGATGAAAGGAGTTCTGACCCAGTGTGCATGCTGTGTTTATAATATATTCAAATGTGGTAGCCTGGCAGTATGGGCTGACAGTCCAGACAGTCACCCCAGGGTGCCTGAGCAGCAGCAAAGGTCTATGCAAATAGGAACTGAGGAAAACATTTAGCAATAAATATGGTATTTCTGCTCAAAAGCTATGTTTCTGATGCTGTCTTACCTGTTGGACATAGGGCCAGTGTAGACAGACTGCATTATATGCATACAAAGAGGCTATCATTTAGTATTAAACAAGCTCTAGCCTTTGTTTTCTTGGCTCTTGTAGTACACTACAGTGAAAATATGTACAACTTATTAAAAATGCATTTCCTAAACTGAAAATGTATGTTTAAGATCGGAAAATGCCTGGTTTTACAGCAAGGCAGTACACTATCCACTGTTGACATAGATAGATGGTGACATGATTTTCTCATCTACGATGAAATGCATTGAGAGGCATATCATGTCTGAAAAGACACGCTCGCCTAGGACAGATGAATGAGCAGAGCGCTGGAGGTCCTCCAGAAGACCCAGAGACAGTAGGAGGTGTTTGTTTGCAGATTTCTCTGGCACTGCTGCTGGTGTGGTTTCACTTTATTAGGCTGCTCACAGATGCACAACCTGCTGTACTTCTGATAAATGTAGGATGGATGTTCTTTTTGTTGAAGTTTCAAAAGACATTTGACAAGGAAACACCTCTCTCGTAATCTCCTAGCGATCAAGTGTAGTTTAACCTTCAAATAAAAGAACAGGCTTCATAGCACTACCTTAAGGTATCAAATGAATAACATGAAAGTGATTCTTGACTAACTCAGTGTTTCAGCACCGAAAGGCTTGGCAGTAATCTTTCAAATGTCCCTTTCTTTCACTCAGACAAGCCGATACCTTCTCCTCATTTGTCCTTCAGCCCACCCGACCTTTAACCATGGCACATAGAGGTCACCACATCAGCATGCCTGCCGCTCCAGAATGAGAGCTGACATTTCAGCACCACTTCTCCTTTTTCTGAGCTTGAACTGAAATGCCCCGTATTCACACAAGAGGTTTTTTTTTAATAAATCAAGAACAAGCTTTATGTGGGTTATGAGTTTAATATGTCTGGCTTGTATTGGTCTCATTTGTATGAATCACAGGGAGAATGTTTCCCAGATGTAACCGGGGAAGAAGAATTGAGATGACATTGACAAAAGGAAACGGCTGTTGCTTGAAAAAGGGCTTAGCAGCAGCTTGTTGCATCCCTCCACACAAGGAAGCAGCTGACAGGCTGTGTGTGTGTGTGTGTGTGTGTGTGTGTGTGTGTGTGTGTGTGTGTGTGTGTGTGTGTGTGTGTGTGTGTGTGTGTGTGTGTGTGTGTGTGTGTGTGTGTGTGTGTGTGTGTGTGTGTGTGTGTGTGTGTGTGTGTGTGTGTGTGTGTGTGTGTGTGTGTGTGTGTGGGTGGAATGCAAATGCAGAGCTGTAGCTGTGTGGTGCAGTCAGGCTGCACCAGACGTGCCACAGCAGAGCACAGTGCAGAAATTATTCATTAGTCCTAGCAAGGCACAGCTGAAATACTCGGTGTAGAGGAACAGAACAGATATACACATGAGTATGTATGTACATGCACACATTTATCTACATGGCTTTGGTCAGTCCTGCAGAAACAAATGCTCAGTTGCATCAACTTGCATGCACATAATGTCTATTCAAAAACATACATGATACACATGCACTGCAATGTCTCTAAACCTGCTTTACATTGGTTGCACTAAGTGGCAGGCAGTCTGTGAGGGGTTGTAGAGGCGGTATATTCTCTTGCCGGCATCCAAATGTTGCTTGTTATTGGAGTCAAGGAGCTTGATAAAGCAGTTTCACAAACTGCGTTTTCTCCAACAGCACAAAGTAATTTCCCTGGAGTGGAGCAGAAATTACCCCTGCCGGACTGCTGCCTATAAAGCCAACTCAGTGGGAGTAGGGGAAGAGAAGAGAGGGAATGAGCGAGGGTATCTCGCCATGCCATGGGTAATTTGATGTTGCAGTAAGAGGAACGGTGCAGATTGTGAGCCAGGAAAGTGAGAGAGAAGCTTCCCCAAAACTGCTGTTTAATGTCAGAGGGCGCAAGGGGGCCGCGCCAACACTTTAATAAGGCTGCATATTCTACACAGCAACTCTATTCGTCCTGTTTAGAAATTGGGCAAGTCCTCAGATGCACAATCTCCGGCAGCACTGGCTTCATTATAAGCAGTATAGTGAATAAAATATCTTAATAAGGTTACAGTAGCTCAGGCTGCTCATTATGCGAGTAGTTTTCTAAATGAATTGCTTGCCTGCCTGCTGTGCGTTGTGTCATTAAAGCAGATTGGGAAAACAAGAAGAAGAAGAAGAAGAAGAAGAAGGCAATCACTTTTTATTTTCTCACTCTGCTTTTTAAAACTCATATAACTGTCTTAGCAGAAGGCCTATAAAGTAAAAGCATGGTGCAGCATGCAGTGTGACCGACCATGCCCAGCCACACGCTGCACAGCTTCTCTGTTGCGAGGTTCCCTGCTAGGCAAATATCAGCTTCTGGGGATCTATTAACGGTTTGAGTGGGAGTAGCGACTTTGAAAAGGCCAGACTAGTGCTGTGACTAATGCACTGTGGCAGCGCTGGGCTTGTTTATGTGAAGCCACCGGTCTCACTTTTGCATCCAGGCGATGACTGTCAATGCAGCAACACAGAACTAACGCAACAAGATTAACCAAGACCAAAACCACATACGAGAAAAATCCTTTAAAGCAGCGTTCATTTGAGCTATGCTATGTCACCAGTGCTATAGAGCCTGCTGCTTCCTCACCCTACTGTGAACATCCTGCTGAGTGTCTCTTCCTTGTGGCTCTTCTTTCCCCTTTGACATATTTTTCATTTCAATGTTTCCCTTTTCACTTTTATCTCTCGCCTTCCTGCGGCTCTTATTCTCCTCACGTCCATTGTGATCTCCTGTTTCTTTGCTTGTTATCGATGTATACTAGTACTTGGTCTATCAGAATAATGTGCTGCATGTATTCTGGAGAATGTTGCCTCGAGTTGGAAATGGGGATGAGAGAGATGTGTGACGGTGGAGGCTGTAGCTGACAGCTTCACACTGGCAACTAAATGTGCCATTGATCTGCAGTGTGCAGTCAGAGATGCACTATTCTGACTCTGAAACCATGCAGAGGCTTCTTAAGTAAGGCTACATTGTTTAAGCAGCACATATCATCCAGGTTATTGCTGACCTTTCTTCACAAGCCGAAAAATATACATTTCTCCAGTGTGTCCTTTATCGTAGTGCATATACTTGTTTGAGCATTATTTCAGTGCTACAAGTACGCCAGACTTCATATTCATATTTCTGCTCTTCCTGCTCCTCTGTCACTTGCCCCATGTATAATTATTAGAGATCCCCATGAAATTATTCCCACAGATGGGAATTCAGTTGGGCACATCATCACATTCTACTTGACACTTAGGAAGGGAGCTTTAATGTTATTATGATGAGGTCCGCTGTCATTTCATGGTTGAATTAAAAAAGTAATGACTTGGTTTCATTAGCAACCACTTTTTTGTACCATACTGTTGCAGATTTGTGCGTAGAGATTGACTCTGAAATAACTTTCAAAGAAGTGATTTCATGAAATTTAAGTAAAATCACTTAATTTCGAGAAAATGTAGTCTTGTCCGGTGTTTTTGACATATCGTTTTGATGTTGCTTTGTGTTTTATGATGCAATGCCATCTGTCATCATTTCATGATGCTGCAGGAAAATGCTGGACTTATTTCTCATGTATTTATTGGTGACTTATTGACTGGAGCAAGTGTAAAATCATTGATTTAGTGGTTTGTATCCTGGGCGGGTTGCATTAAACTACACAGAAAGAACAGTTATATCAGGCATATCGGTCATGATATTGATTAAATGCATGCTTTCTTTCTGACCTGCACACACACTTCCATATCCCTACTGCAGTATTGATTTCCCTCATATCTCCCATTAACATCACCTCAGACCATTTCAAAGTTCAACTTGCAGAAAAGTAAGTTTGGGGAAAGGTTTAGTGGGGAAGTGTTGTTCAGCAGAAGGCTGTTTCTCTGTGTTGCGTGATGAAGATGGACAGATAAGATAGGCCTGTGATGTAGAGGGAATTAAGCCAGCAGGCCTGCCCACAGACAACCCGTTGTAAAGCTTCTGTAATGAGCTATTGATCCTGCTACCAAATAGAGAAATGTCCTCAGTAATGTCTGTGGCATGCAAGAAGGTCTGATGGATCTGCTGTTCAGAGCATGAATATTTAATAACGCAGTGTAGGAAGCTTTCTTTCCAGAGAAGTACCCTTTTTTATTTTCTCTTTGTTTGTAGAGCTCCAACATGTCTGCCTTATATGTTCACAACTATAGAATCAGAGGGTGTCAAGTCTTCATATGATTCTACCATTTTAATATGGACTCAAAATCAATTAACTGATCATTTAAATTGTCGTTTAATACATATATTATTTGACCCAAAGATATTTAACTTGGTGAGTCATCAAATCATAAACAAACACACAAAACAAGATTTAAAGAGAAATTAATTGAGATGCTTAACACTCTCCACTTTTGTACATGGGAACTCCCAGCTTGCAGTTTATGCATGGTAAATGTTGGAAATTTAAAAACAAAAAGTTAACAAAACTACTTGGTTAGCTTAAAGGTGCGCTAGAATTTGAAAATACACAGCCGGAAAAAATCTGCCACTTCCTTACAGAGCCCCTCCTCCAACACACACGAACGCGCATATGACCAATGAGGGCACGAGATAAGTTTGTGCACAGATGGAAGGCTGACAGGCAGGTAGGCCATCCAGTTATTTTAGCCGAGCCGGCTAAAATGATTGGTCTTGCTTTTTACAGTTTATACATACAGATGATAGATTTTTTTGTCAAAGCACTTAAGATATTCATTGCTATCGGATGTTAAGAGCATTCCATGGAATATAACAAAAAGTGTATCTCGAGCCGGTTTCTCAAACTTACCTACCCCACCTTTAAGTAAAAGTGCATAGTATGACTTAAAATGGGTATTTTTACTGCATTACTTAAGTTATTTGTATTTTTTTAATTTTAATTTTTAATTTTTTTATTTAACCTTTATTTAACCAGATAAAAGCATTGAGATAAAATCTCCTTTTCAATGCTGACCTGGCAAAGAAGGCAGCAACGTTACACATAACACATTTACACAAACATATAAAATACAGAGAACATAACTAAGAAAACAAAAGACGAAAAAGCAGTCACTACATTGTGCACATTCGGACAGTAAGAAAGGTACACTACTTATTACTGCAAGAGGAGCTGGTGGTAAGGACTTCAGACAACTTCAATGTAAACCATGCTATTGAGACAGTTTTAGGCTTGATTGAAGGTCATTCCAAGAGCAAGGACCATAATAAAAAAGACTCCTTTTTCCAGCCTCAGTCCGCACAGCAGGTACCTGGAACCGTATCCAGGCACTGGATCTGAGGTTGTAAGAGTCACAAACTGGGGCAAATCTGGCACATATGTAGAGTGGAAGCTTACCTAAAATGGCTTTATACATTAATAAAAAGCAATGCTGCATCCTACGCATAGTAAGTGAGGACCATCCAGTTAGGCTATACAGTTTGCAATGATGAGTCCTATAGGGTGCATTTGATATATAACGCAGTGCAGCATGGTAGAGTGGGTCAAGTTGGGCCAAAACAGTGGGACAGGCAAATCTATAAATGGTATCACCGTAGTCCAGCTGGGACAGGAATAAGCCAGAGACCAACCTTTTACGGGATGAAATTGAAAAACAACATTTAAGTCTGAAAAGGAAGCCAAGAGTGAATTTCAATTTCTTTGTTAGAACTTCAATATGGTGTTTAAAGTTCAGATTACTGTCCAACCAAAAGCCCAGATATTTGTAGGTATCGACAAACTCAACAGAGACGCCATCAAGGGTGTCAATGGAGAGGCAAGCGGACGCTGACTTGGGAGCAAAAAGCATTGCTTTGGTTTTCTTACTGTTCAATAGCAGTTTGGAATCAAGAAGTGCATGCTGCAGCGTGATAAAATCAGATTTTAAATTGGAAACGGCCATATCCAGAGAAGGAGCACATGAGTATACAATAGTGTCATCAGCATACATATGATAGATAGAAAATTGCATCTGATTACAAATATTGTTTACATATAATAAAAAGAGTAAGGGCCCCAAAATAGAGCCCTGTGGAACTCCCTTATCCAAGGTGACAGGGTCAGAGACAGTACTACCCAATCTGACGCATTGAGTACGGTCGGTTAGATCAATGTTGACTTTTTATTATTGTTGTTAAAACACAGCAGTCTCCTAGATAAGACGTGTGTGTTTTCATCCATCTACCAGACCTCTTCCATACACAAGCTTACGTGGACTTTGATTGCAAACATGTTGAGCATAACTCAAGAACAAAATATCTGGGAGAAAATCTGATTCCCTCAGAACGTAATTTACAATGAAGTCAAAAGTTAGAACAAAATACGTGATTTGTAATTAATGTAAATGTACTATTACAAAACCAGATCACCTCACTGAACTCATTGGAGTTTGATAGTTACATGTCAGCATTAGCATTTGGTTGGACTAACATATCTGTGTATGTTTCTAACATTCCAATGTAATGAATTAGCTTTGCTTGTTATTCACTCCAGGGACAATATAGCTATTGTAAGTAGACCGGTCGTTCTGCTAGTGGTTTTTATTCAGAGATATAACATTTTTTCTCCCTTATCTTTACAAAAAGACCTGATATCGATGAGTCTGAGCCCTTTTGGTTCGCAGTAACCTCTTTTGTGCTTCGGTCATCTCCTGATATCCATGGTTGTCTGCTGTGGACCAACAACAATGCATGTAATTAATTCTGCAAGCTCCCCTGACAGCGTAAAGAAAACATGCAAACATAACATTATTGCACACCACTCCTTCTTTCTAACAAGGTTGCTCATCTTGTCCATAATGGAGGCTACAGTATATTAGCTAGTCGTTTTTAGTCTGCATAACGCCACATTACCCACATTAATTATCTAAACAAACCGTATGTTGAGCACAAAACGTACACATTCACTTAAAGGGCGTTATGTTAAAGAACAAAATACCATATTGCCATATGTGCACTTGCCACATAGGTCCTACCACCAGAGCTGGTAGCCTGTTGTTAGCTTCAGCCTCCTCAATACAGCTAGCAGGGCTATCTCTGCTTCTCTTTGCCATTTCTTCTTGGCAGTTAATGTTGGCTCACACATACAAGGCTGACTTTCTGAGTAAGCTGTACTCCAAAAGGATGTGACTATCCATGAGTCACTGGTTATAGAAAATATGTGCCCCTTCGCAATTGCCTGCCCTGACCATACTGGGCAGTTATTAGCTTATTATTCGTTGTTAGCATGAAGATGGGAAGCATGGGGAAACGGCTAACTTCTGTAAAAATCTACACATTTTGTATGTATAGCTTTTTATTAAGTAAACTTAGCCTAAGACAGAGCCAGGCTAACTGTTCCTCTTGCTTCCTATATTTGTGCTAAGCAGCTCGCAGCAAGAAAGCATTATGTGTATTTTCCACTATGTCCACAGTTCCTTTTATTTTGACACAGGAGATATGGAAGGAGTAGGCCTGGGTTGCGGTCGGATAGTTTAAAAATCAGCGCCTAAATTCTAACCCTACAACAGAGAAACATATTCTTCATGACCAAAGTTGGAATTGAAATAAAAAATGAAAGTGAAACTTATGCTCATCCCCTCTCCCTCCGGTCCACATTAATACAAATGATCCCAATACGTATGATTGTATGAACTATGAAAATATCTTAAAATCAATATAAATGTATTTATTATAAACGTTAGTCCTTAACACCTATCACTGTGTACATCACCATTCAAACATCTTTTAAAAGTTGAACAAACCCCACACAGCTCAGTGAAATGTTGACTTTATTTGATCATTTCAGTAAAAACTAACGTTCATATTTCTCTTTTTGATTATAATACTGATGAACGTTCAAAACAAAGCACGTTGGCAACTTACCACATACGTTTTAAAATGCTTAATAAGCACCGTAACTTTCATGATATAATTTCTCGGTCATAATCGTTTGTTTCCGTGAACGGCCGACTGTTGTGTGACGCAAATGCTGCGGCTGCAAGGCATTGTGGGGCAGCATTTTCTTCTCTCCTTTCGGTAAGGGAGGTATCATGGCTGCCACTGAGGGACTTCCGGGTCATTTCACTCCGTTAGGAAGGTTCCTAAGCTAAATGGACTATTCGACTTCAGCCCTAGAGTGAAAATAAAAGACATACGCTGATATATAAGAAAGAACAAAGTGAAGGCTTGTTTCTGTGAGACTTCCCGGGGCAACACAGTCTCACGGCATTTCATGTTATAGTCACGAAATTAATCTATTGATTCGTGTTCACCAACATGATTTCGCCATTTTTTTCGTGTCACACAGAATGATTTTAAAAGCAATGTAAATAATAACAAATTAGAAGGAAAAACAGATAAAAAAAAAAATACAGATTTCAGTATTCTGACACAGAACAATTTTAGAAGCAATGTATTTATATTAGTAGTACGTTTCGTGCCTGCACCAAATAATAACAAATTAGAAGGAAAAACAGATACATAAAATACAGATTTCAGTATTCTGAGGCTGAGCCCCATTTCTTTTCCTCACTGATGGCAAAAAAACTCCGACATTATACAATTTAAAATAAAATGGATAGGGTTAGGCATAGGGTAAGATATTGAGTAAGAAAATGTTTTTATGAACCACACAGCTTCTGGTATTCCAAGACCTGACCGGACAAAAAGACGTGGTGCAGGCACAAAACACACTACCAATAGAAATGTATTGCTTTTAAAATCGTTCTGTGTGACACGAAAAAAAGGGGAAAATCGTGTTGGTGAACACGAATCAATAGATTACATTTAATTTTGTGACTATAACACAAAATTCCGTGAGACTGGGTTGCCCGGGGATGTCAGGCTTCTCAGTTTTATCTTCATATTCTCAATTATTTGATGAGCACTTAACAGTGGGATCACAGCTGCACAGCGATAATTAATACTTCCTCCAAAGTATCATTGTTTGCTGCCACTTTACCCAAAACAAACAGAGGTATCACCTCCTCTTTTATAATTAGCTGCACAGATGGCTCTAAATGCATTCAGCACGGAAAAGGTTTGCCTCGTTTAAAACTTTCTTCCAGGTAAAACAGATTCACATTTGAATGTGTAGGCTTCACCAAACGGTGTACGGCTTTCTGTAAATATGTCTTGTAATGACTTATGTGGACATACTTTATATAGGGTGTCGACATCTGGTGATGTAACTCACATGAAAATTATAAGGTCAGTTTTAACGAACCAGGAGGATATATCAGAGGTATCAGTTTATTATATGAGAACATAACTTTTCTGAGTGACAGTGAATGCTGTGCAACTGAAACTTTTCAAGCTGCCTCTTTTACATTACATTACATTACATTACATTGCATTTAGCTGACACTTTTATCCAAAGCGACTTACAATAAGTACATTCGACCAGGAAGACACAACCTTGAAGAAAACAGAATCATATAAGTACATCAGGTTTCATAGAGCCAAGTATTTCAAGTGCTACTCAACTGGCTATAGATAAGCCAGTCCTTTATTAGTATATAAATACTCTGTTAGCAGTTATTTGTTAGTAATTCTATCGCTCGAGGTGGAGTCGAAAGAGATGAGTTTTCAGTCTGCGCCGGAAGGTGTGTAGGCTTTCTGCTGTCCTGATGTCAATAGCCACGTTCACACTGCGGTACTTTTCCCACAAAGGTTCATGCGAACTTAGTTCATATGATCGCGTTCACACCAAAAAGAGCCGGTACTAAAAGTAGTTCATGCGAACCTTTTTACCCCCTCGAAAGTCCCTGCTAGAGAGCAGGGACTTTCGAGCGGCTCTTTTTTTGAGAAAAGAGCTATATTCCTGATTGGCTGGGCGGATTGCAAACCACGCCCCGTAAAACTCCCAAAAAGTTTTGTGAAGCCGCCATTTTATTATCCTCGCATTAGCATTATTAGCATTAGCCCAGCGCAGAAACGCAGAGAGACTAACTTATGGCAACACAAAATAAAACATGGGAGCGGTGGAGATGAGGAGGTGTCGGCGTTCTGGCGATTTACTCGGAAGGCTTCAGTAGAAGCTGCTGTGACTCCCAGCAGCTTCTACTGAAGCCAGTCCCCAACTCCGGGGACTTCCGGCCGGGGACTTTGGGCGGCAGTATACGCCGTGAAGTGGGTTGCGGCCTGCCAGTAAACCCAAAGCAGAAGAAGAAGAAGTGACGTCAGCGGCTTCATTTGCCTAATCCTCCCCCAGGGACTTTTTCTGGTGTGAACGCGATCTGTACTTAGTTCATGCGAACTAAAGAGTTCGCATGAACTAAGTTCGCATGAACCTTTGTGGGAAAAGTACCGCAGTGTGAACGCGGCTATTGGGGAGCTCATTCCACCATTTTGGAGCCAGGATAGCAAACCCACGTGTTTTTGCTGATGGGAACTTGGGTCCCCCTCGCAGCGAGGGTGCAGCGAGTCGTTTGGCTGATGCAGAGCGTAGAGCACGTGCTGGGGTGTACGGTTTAACCATGTCCTGGATATAGGAAGGGCCAGATCCATTCGCAGCATGGTATGCAAGTACCAGTGTCTTGAAGTGAATTCTAGCAGTTACCGGAAGCCAATGAAGGGAGCGGAGGAGCGGCGTGGTGTGGGAACATTTAGGAAGGTTGAAGACCAGACGAGCCGCTGCATTCTGGATGAGCTGCAGAGGTCGGATGGCACATGCAGGTAGACCAGCCAGGAGGGAGTTGCAGTAGTCTAGGCGTGAGGTGACGAAAGCCTGGACCAGATGCTGCGTCGCTTTCTGGGTCAGCTGGGGACGTATCTTCCTGATGTTGTGCAACCGACAGCCCTGTTACCACAGAAACAATCTCAGCGCATTTTGCTATTGTTCAAAATCATTAAAATGCTCACTACTTTGTGTCCATGCTTGTGATTCAATCTCCCTCCTACATGAAGCAGCTCTGGTATCTGACGTAATTATGTCCAATGTTCTGTCTCCCCACTGTGCTCCTAATAGTCCATTTAGAAGTGTTTACTCCTGCATCTGCTGCGGCTGAGGCCCACTTAATAGGAGAAGGTTGAGTGTCTCTCTCTTGACTTTAGTGAGTTTTTTAGCAAATCTTGACAGTCCTCTGAAAATGTAGAACTGTATCATTTTGCTGTGGGAAAGATACTCCCAATGGCACCAGTGCATGTCAGCGAAGCATCCTATTGACTCAACTGAGGGTCTATAATTGAGTCTTTTGCAGGATCTTCACACATAGCTGCATCTGGCGCTACAACAATTGCCTCGTTGAGAAAATCCACTGATATGCCCCCTTTAGGCGGGTGCAAAAGTCTCATCGTTTTCATCTGAAATTGACAACGGTGGCGTTTCTCACCTCATAAAAGATTCATACCTCTTTAACAACCACTGCGTTGCACCACGCCAGCACAGACAAGGATATATCACCCTATTTATTGGGTCTTGTTGCTGCAGAGTCAACGATGTGCAGTATAAAGAAATGCAATATCCTGCCTTGCCAAACAAGCAGGGTTGAAGGTTCATGGGGGGTGCATGAACAGCGAGGATACTCATTAGACGTAAGCGAGCATGCCAGAATAGATTAGACAACTTCACTGAGGTGACCAAAAGATGTGAGAGTATTTCATGGCATGCTAACGTGCCATTATTCTGTAGCTTTTTTTTAGCTTAGGTATATGTATTGCTCACATTGTTTAGCTTTTTACTTCCCCCCCCCCCCCTCCCGAGAATATCTGCAGCATTGCTTCGTTTTTTTTCTCAGCCCCCAGTAGCACTACCTCTTACAAAAGTGTTTCTGAGGCAATATAGCAAAGGAGCTGACTCTAAAAGTACCCCACCAAGCTCTTAATGGCCTGAAATATATGACAAATCTGATAGCTGCAGGTTGATATATGATGCGGTAACAAGAGAATGTCCTCCAACTCTGAGCCCAGATGAGAGGAAGTGTCTTAAGTTGCTTTTAACTGACATGTTGCTCAGGGTGATATTCCATAAATGTGGCAATTGTCCCTTAGTCAAACTGTTTCAGAACTCTCTCTCTGTCTTTTCTTCTCTTGTGTGATCCGGCTCTCTGAGTCTCAGTTGTGCTTTAGCTCTGACACCAGAACCCTTCACCTGGGCATCATCACCACTCCCCGAACAAATAGAGTTTGACACAGCGGTGGCTCAGCTGTACTTCAATCTCAGCTCTCCTCTGTGAAAGCATGTGGATGAGTGCTCTGAAGGATTTCAGTTAGGTCAGGCCTTAAAGGACAATGGGTATTTTTATCCCAGAGAAGCTGACACTGCGATCACTGTTATTGCATATATAGGGAATAAGTTTAATAACGTTACACTCTCCAGGTCTCTGCAGCATAGGGTAAAAGAGTTCTAACATGTATTGCTCCAGTTTGTGAACGGATCATTTCGTTAGAATTAAAGCCAAAGTGTTGAGGGCATGTTCCCTGTAAAGCTTTGGCATTATGGGATGTAGTGATTGGATCTCGTCTCGATTACCGACCCTGGCCCAAATATGAATATGGTTGCATTTGAAGAGGGAAAGTTCTCCCCAAAATGTAAGCAATACATGTTTTTCCATTTACCTGTCAGCTATTTATCAACTGAGTATTGGACATATTGACCATAGAGATGAAAGCCTTCTGTCGAATGTAACAGAACTCGATGTCCCTCTGTTTGTGATGCACAAAATGCAGAAAAATGCTCTTTGCCAGCTGTCAACAAGAAGCTAGCATCAGTTAGCTTACATGTATCTTAGCATAAAGACTTAGCAGTGTAAAACAGCAAGCATGGATCTCTTCAATGGTGAAAAAATAAACAATGCTAGTGACTTCCTCTGTTTTCTATGCTAAGCTAACTAGCTTACTGGCTCAAGGTTCATATTTAATTTTCAGACATGAGAGCAATATCGATCATCTCATCGGACTCTCCCAAGAAAGCAAAAAGTAAGTGTAGTTATTAACATATCAGACTATTTGTTCATATCGTTGGCAGGCAGACCATGTAGACATTGAACTTCTCTAGTTTGATATACCTTCCTAAAATCCTTTCCAAAGGATTGGGCACAGGCTGTGGGAGTGCTGAAATGCCTGCAATCACTGCTCCCTTTTTCATATTCTAGGTCTCATATACAGTACCTTCACTTTCTTGACCTGAAGGCAAAGTGTAATTTTCATCTCCTCCCCACTTGAGCCTCAATCTCGTCACAGTTGAAAGTGAGTCAGGCTTCGCTTCCTGCACGCAGGATGGTTACAAATGCAACTGTTATTGCTGCTCTCCCTTTGGACCTCCAAGAAAGCTCTTTCTCTAAAAATACAACACGTTGCGCTTGTCAAAAAGTAGAACCAACGTATTTTCCATTCTGTGTTCTGCCACAGAAAGTCTCAATTGCCTCGGTAACTGAGGCCACTTTGTGGAAAAGAAAGAGAGGGTGTGAAAAGTAGTTTGTTCCTTTTGTTCCCCTGGTGCCAGCTCCAGCTATAGCGCTGTCGCATATGGCCCCTGAGCTTGCCCAATGCCATCAGATTGTCAGGAAAAATAATCAAATCCTCCTCTATATACCTCATGTCAAAGCACTTTGAGGCAACACAGTATTTTTGTTCAGTAGTATGGACAGTGGAAAACATAAAGAAAGGAAGGGATGAAAATGCTTACTTAGCCTTTCACTTTCAAGTCAACGCTGGGGAGCATTGCTGCAAGGTGCAATGAAACACTTTACAGCCCTCCTCTGCTCCTCCAGTGCTGAAGCACGCAGACCTGGGAGGGGTTTGATCTGCCTGCAGGGCTCGCTTAAAACTCTTGTTCTATAAACTTTCTCCTCACATGACCTGCAGCAACCTTCATTTTTAATTGGCTAATATTGAAGCTTTTACGTTATGTGAAAGCTAACAACAGCTACAAACATTCTGTGCCATTTAACATGTAGCCGTCTTCACCCTACAGCTATTTGGCTCGCAGTGATCGCCATACCCGTCCAATCTCAGAGATGGATTGCCCCTGTCCATATGGTGGCTGCTGTTCACAGCTGTATAGTGCGAGTGTATGGTGATTGTGTAATTAGATTGCCTACAGTGATTAGGCAGTACAGGTTTGATGTGCAATATGCACCAGATGACTGTTACACACACAAACACACACACACAACCTGAGAGTACAAACCACCAAAGATGAGTTAATTTTGCAGAGCTTTGGTGGTGTTTTTCTCATTAATTTATTCTTAGAAAGTCGAGTCGACTTTTCAGCCAATTCCCTACCTCAAACCAAGCTGAAGTAAGAGATGAAATAGTGGTTTAGCTGTTTTTCAGAGTGCTGTTGAAATATTTATGTAGAGACATTGGAGTGGTAAAGGAACTGTTTCCGATGTGTGGATGAAATGTCTGTTTAAGCATTGCAAAATGCATTTATCAATAACTTATGTATGCATATTCTATGATCTACAGGTAGAGCCCACTGTGTACAGATAGGGAAATGTTCCAAGGTAACGTTCTGTATCCATGCCAGTGCAGTCAACAATGCAGCTGCATGCATTTGGTGCCAGGGACTTTCCACTGTCAGTGTTCAATAACAAGCAGTAAAGCTGTCATCCTCAGCACCCAGAGCAAAGCCTTTAAAGGAGGCTGAAATGTAAGCGGATGTCAAGATACATTTATAGTTTTGCTCAGATTTTTAATGATGTGTGTGTGTTCATTGTGCTCTCTAGTTCTGTTTGCCTTTCTTTCTTCATGTCTCTCCCTCTCTCTAATCTCTCTTTCGCTCTGTCTGTGCTCTGAGGTCAGCATGTTCACCAGTGTGCCTAGCGGTGAGCATTAGCGCTCCCATTTACAAAGCAACAATGAGTCATGGGAACAAAGCTACGCTGCTTTGGTACAACTTTTTCTCTCTTTCCATCTCTGCTGGTGTGAGCATTGAGCTGCAAATACATGCGTCACTTCAACGGTGAAGCTGCAGAAAGCATGGGTAAAATCCACCAGAATATTCAACAGAAAATATGTATTGTTTTGCGGTTCTTCTTCTAATTCTGAAGAAACATTATAAGGAAAGATGGAAAAAAGGAAATACATCAAACAAAGTAATTATGGAAGTATGTATGCTAATAATGTGAGAATTTGAACCACCTTAAGATACAGTACAAATAAATCATTAATCTATTGATAAGTTTGGTTGTAACGTCCTCACTAAGCTTTTAGTCATTTAAAAAAAATTCTACCATCAGTTTTCAATTTAAGATGTATCTTAGCTAGTTGGACTAT